>NW_024070197.1:41305001-41700756 GCF_014754425.2 Oryx dammah
GGGACCATTTATACTGGTGTGGGTGGGGTGGGGATGCTGAGACATCCAGGACTAGCAGCAGAGGGAAACTGGCAGTATTCCTCGGCCTGAAGACAGCAGGGAACGGGAGGCTGGTGTCAGAGCCTGGCTGGCATCCTGGCAGAGGCCTTTCTGGAGGGAGCCAGAAGCATAGCGCCAAAGCTGGGAGGGAGTGGGAAGAAATACTCCAATTTCTCTCCTTTTGCCCTCCAATCTCTAGCTAGTGCCTCCCACTGGCCGAACCCACCAGAAGTCAGAGGAAAGGTGAGCCCGAGAGATGCAGTCCATGGGATTCTGCCTCCTTGGTCAACAGAGCAAAGCAGAGGAGGGCAGATGGTCAATCAAGTGGCGGGAGCAGGTGGCGGCTGCTATGGCCTCTGTGTTTGTGTCTCCTTTAAATTCATATATTGGAAACCTAAGGTTTAAGGTACTAGCAGGTGGGGCCTTTGGGACACCATTAGGTCATGGTGACAGAGCCCTTAGAAGTGGGATTCAGTTCAGTTCAGTTCAGTTCAGTCGCTCAGTCGTGTCCGACTCTTTGCGACCCCGTGAATCGCAGCACGCCAGGCCTCCCTGTCCATCACCAACTCCCGGACTTCACTCAGACTAGCATCCATCGAGTCAGTGATGCCATCCAGCCATCTCATCCTCTGTCGTCCCCTTCTCCTCCTGCCCCCAATCCCTCCCAGCATCAGAGTCTTTTCCAATGAGTCAACTCTTCGCATGAGGTGGCCAAAGTAGTGGGATTAGTGCCCTTATAAAAGAGATCCCAGACAGCTAGCTTACCCTTTCACCATGAGAGGACACAGCGAGAAGTCAGCAAACCTGGAAAAAGGGCCTCACCAGAACCTGACCATGCTGGCACCTTAATCTTGGACTTCCAGCCTGCAGAGCTATGAGAAATAAATTGCAGTTGTTGATAAGTCACCCAATCTGCGGTATACTGTTTTATTGTAACAGCCTGAATGGACTAGACAGTGGCTAGTAACTAACACATTTGTTTGTTTTGAAAAATTCTGTTTTAAACGTTAAATATTTTCTATTCAACATGTAAGATAAGATCCAGAAGACCAAAGATTTTGTCTATTTTGGTTGTTATCATTTTTCCACATACTTAGAACTTTGCCTAGTAGGTGCCCCGTATATGATTGTTAATGAATGGATGAAACAAAACAAAGCAAAGGATCTAACAGTGGACTGCTCCGTGGCCAGGAAAGCAACGTGTGTATGGAGGAATGTCATAGTGGTGTTGGACTGACTTTTTGCAAATGGTTTTAGAACAGCACAAATGAACATAGAAGTTCAGCCTGCTCTTGGCCGTCACTGCCGCTGCTCATTCCCCAGCCCCACTCCACCCCAAGTTCAAGAGAGAATTCTGGAGACCCATCTTTGCTTCATGTGGCAGAGAACAGATTGAGGGGAAGGAAGAGAATTTTCAGGCACCTTTTCCTTGTCATGATAAAGGAGGCATGGAGAGCTAGAGTGAATGCAGTTGACTTAGGACCCCCAGTGGGTCAAATATCCAGGATCCCCTGCCAACTCTGGACGCTGCCTCCAGGGTACCACAATGCCAAGCTGCAAGATGTGAAATGCTTATTTAAGGAAAAACTTTAGATGTGCTCTGGTCAGATACATCCCAGCATCTCCTCCCTATAGAACCAAAAGCATTTTTATATCCATGGCTCCTTAATTCAGAAGGATGGCTATCATGGTAGAATTTCAGGCCAAGGGGCAGACCAAGGGAAGGGATTATGTCTGGGGTGATTCTGCCAGCACCGAGGGGCTTCTGTGGGTCATGGAAGCAGATATTAAGGTCATTCCCAGGCCACACCAAAGTTTGACCCTGAAATGACCTAGCTCTGGAGCAGAGTGACTTACAAACAAGGCAAGCAGGTTGTGGCCTCTGTGGGCCTGGGATTCAAATCCCAGAGCCTTCTTGCTCTGAGACTTCTTGGTGATAAATCAGATCTCACACGTTCTTTATGCGATTGTTCTGAAGATTCAATAAATCAGAAAAGTCCCACCAAGTGCCTGGCACAGAGTCTAGGCACCGTCAAGCCCCTCCCTTTCTGACTTTTTCTGCTTACGAGTCCTCCCGAGACCCCCTCTTCACTGTCGCAGTGATAGTAGCCAGACAAGCCAGCCCGTCCTTCTACCCCCGATCAGCCTCTCTGCGTTTGAAAACTTCCAAGGCAGGAAAACTTTTTTTTTTCCCCTCCAGGCCGGCTCCATCTACCGCTGCCACCATGAAAGCCCCTCCGCCTTCCCCCGACGGGCCTGTCGCGCTGTCTTAAGAGAAACCCTCATCTCCTCTGCCTGGCGCGCATCGTCGCCAGGAAGGGAGGGAGCCGAGGGAGACGCACTAATGGGGAACGCCTCGGCACAGGAGAAGACACAATGGATAAAAGAAGAAAGCGCATCCAAACACGAGTTCTTGTTCTCGAGAAGAAGGGCCAAGGCTGACTTTATAGCAACAGCTTTGAGAGCAGCAGCGGTGGGATTTCACGGCAGAGGTTCCGCGGGAAAATCAATAAGCGGGGCCGCTGTTTGGAGAGGCAGCAAGAAAGGCCACTAACGAGGCCAGATTGTAACAGTTCTGCGAGCAGCCACAATGCTCACCTTACACGGCGCGGCCGCGCGTTAGTAAATAATAAATCACAGCGGCCGGCGGGCGGCGGCGGCGGCGCCGGACAGAACGCAGCGCGTTTGACTGCAAAGCAGACCCGGGGCCATGAATTATTCACCGCCGCGCGGAGATAAAACACGGCCGCGGGAGGAGGCGCAGCCCTGCAAACAGGTGCCCGGCGCGGAAATCTGCCTTTTGATGACGAGCCTGGGCTGGGGCTGGGCCTGCCGGGCCGCCGTTCGGGGGGCGTCGGCGCTCGGGGCGCGGGAAAAGCTGGGATTAATCAGGGGCCGCAGCCGCCGCCCCGCAAGAGCGATTTGCCAGACTCCGGGGCTGGGAGCAATTACAGGCGGGCTGGCAAGGCTGGCGGCCAGAGCCTGCGAGGGCTGGCCTGTGTGTGTGTGCGTGCGTGCGTGTTTGTGTGTGTGTGCACTCGTGCACTTGCCCGAGTGCACGCATGCTCAGGGTGCTTCGGCGTGCAGGTATGCATAAGCGTAAGTACACTATGCATTGTGTGTGTGGGTGTGCATGTGCTGGGTGTGTGTGATTAAGCCTGTGTGTATGTTCCATTTATGCACTGTGTGCATAGGTGCTGTGATCTATGTGCAAATGTGCACATATGTGAATGTTCGATTATGTGTATCTGCAACGTATGAGTATGCAGACATGCATGCACGTGTGTGCAAATGTGGTGCATTTGTCCGTGCACACGTGGTGAGTGTGGGTTTGTGTGAGGGTGTGCGTTCTTGTGGGTGTGCATACACAGTGCATGTGTGCTTCATGTGCAGTATGTGTGTGCAGACACGCATATGAGCATATGCAAGGTATGCCTTTTTATCAGCTCATTCCTGCATGTGAGGTGTTGGAGTGTGCATACATGGTGCCTGTGTGTGCCTACACGGTGTGTGTGGCAGGCATCTGATTGTACAAATGTGGTGCACGTGTGCATCTGTGAATGTGTGGTTATTCACTCATGAGGGCATGCACAGGGCACCTGTGTGTGTGCATGGTGCGTGCGCGTATTCATCCATGCTTTGTGAAGTTTAAAAGGTTTGTGGTGTGTGTACACTGTATGTGTGTGTCCTTGTGGATAGTTATGCATACACGTGTAGGTGGGTGGCAGTGTGTGTGCAGAGAAGCTCACGTGTACTCTGAGTACTTACAGGATATGGTGGCCATGTCTACAGGTGCAGATGGGCATATCGGCCTCAAGGTGTAAGTTCATGCACGGGTACATCTCATTGAAGCTGGAGCAGCTCCACATGTGGAGCAGCCATATTCTCTCCTCAATGCTCCCCTACAAGGAAATCCGAAATGTCATTGCTTCCCTAGAGCAAAGCCCAACACAAACGCAAGTGCAAAGCACTGATGAGTGATGTGCATTCTACTCGAGGTTTCCTGGGGAGATTGACAGAGGCTTTATACCTTGCATTGCACTTCAGAATTCTTTGAAAGCTATTTGTCTTTTTTCAAAGTGCGCCATGGAGCTTTCTCATCTTTTCTTTTCCCCAGATCCCTTCTCCTATCAGCTCCCTTCCACCTTCACCTAGAGACCCTCACCAAAGCTCATCTCCTTCTGAAACTGAGTTAACTCTTCTCTCTGGGTTTCCTCAAACTGCAGTTCCACCCATTTCATCAGCAAAACGATTCCCCAAGACCTTCTGTCTTTAAAAAGCGAGAGGAGACTCTTTCCTGGTAATCCAGGTTAAGAATCCGCCCTCCAGCACAGAGGACGCAGGTCTGAGACCGCACGTGCTGTGGGGCAACTACTAAGGCCACACACTCCGGAGCCCTTGCACCACAACTAGAGAGAAGCCTGCGTGCCACAACGAAGACACTACATAGCTGATAATAAATACATAAGAAAAGTGAGGGAAGGGAGATCAGAAAATGTAAATAAAGTAGAAGTTAGTTTATTTCAGTTGTGTGTCCACATAGGTTGTAAATGCATACAGATATGGGTGCACAGTCATCTTCAGGCTCCACCTAGCAGGTGATGCAGCAAAGGAGGAAACAAAGAACAGAGCATCTTGATGCCTGGGTTGGGGAGGCAAGTTTTGAGGATTGTTTTCATTTTCTCAAACCTTGCTATTTGGGGACTACGTTTGGCAGAGGTGAGAAGCTATTCTTCCTTTATTCAGCAAGAATTTACTGAGTACCCACTCTGAGCCCAGTACTATGTTAGACCCTGGAAGATGCAAAAAACAGTTAAGACACAGAATCTCAGGCTTGAGGAGCCTGGGGAAATAGTGTAGTGAGACCTGTACACCGGCCACCAGGACACAGTAGGAATTAGTTGATGCCTTAAGACAAAGAACGTGTCAGAAAGCTCAGAGCAGGGAGAGATGCCTCACCACTGGAAACCAGAAGTCTTCCTGGAGGAAGTGAAACGGAGGCACAGAAGACTGGGGAGGATTTGGTTGTACCAAAACAGAGACATGGGTGGGAGTGGAGATTGAACTCCTGGTGGAGAAAAAGGGAAAACAGTCTTCAGAAGTACGTCTTAGTCAGGATCCAGTTTAGGAAACAGAAACCACCCCAAGTATTTGTAAACAGAGAATTTAATATAAAGAATTATTAAAATTGTTAACTAAGTATTAGAGAACCAAAGGGTCAGTGGTAAAGAATCCACCTGCAGTGCAGGACCTGCAGGTTCAATTGATTCCTGGATTGGAAAGATCCCCTGGAGGAGAGCATGGCAACCCACTCCAGTGTTCTTGCCTGGGAAATCCCATGGACAGAGGAGCTTGGTGGGCTATGGTCCATGGGGTTGCAAAGAGTTGGACACAACCGAAGCGACTGAGCAGGCATGCACAGAGAACCAAAAAAGGTGAAGTTTTCATGAAGTTTGTGACTTCCTGTCCTAGAGTCAGGAAAACAAAGGGAGGAGATTGGAATTATTAACATTTAGAAACTTAGAACTTTGGCCACCTCTTGCAAAGAGTTGACTCATTGGAAAAGACTCTGATGCTGGGAGGGATTGGGGGCAGGAGGAGAAGGGGACGACAGAGGATGAGATGGCTGGATCGCATCACCGACTCGATGGACATCAGTTTGAGTGAACTCTGGGAGTTGGTGATGGACAGGGAGGCCTGGTGTGCTGCAATTCATGGGGTCGCAAGGAGTCGGACACGACTGAGCAACTGAAATGAACTGAAATGAGAAACTTAGAAAGGGAACCCTTTGGGCCTGGGGTCCAGATCTCTGAAGAAGAGAGCTCTGGTTGGCTGGAGTTAATGTCTCTGGGCTTGGGGTAGGGGAAGCAGACGTCAGAGACCCAGCCTGCTGGAAATGGGGCACTTGCAGCCAGAGCTGGTATCTCTGAGGAGCATAATACTGCTGGTCCTACAATAATTAGAAAAGTTCAAATTGGGCTCAGCCATTGCCTGGGGAGGTAAGTGTTACTGCCAGGGTGAAGCATCACTGGATTATGTTTGTACGGACCACAAACGGACAGGAAGTCGTCCAGAGGGAGCCAGTCCCTTCTTCCTCCTCCAGCCTTGCAGTCTCCCTCCAGCGAGCCTATCAGCAGAACTAACATGGGGCCAGAAGTGTGCCTTGGAAAACCCCAGCCCCTACATCACAAAGCTGAGGATGGAAGAGCCTTTCGGAACTGAGAGACAGTCACTACAGGAACGGTCATGGTCTGCCCTCTTTGTTTACCTGGCATGGATAGGTACACTATATACCGATTTTGGGGAAACAGGGGAAACAGTGTCAGACTTTATTTTTCTGGGCTCCAAAATCACTGCAGAAGGTGATTGCAGCCATGAAATTAAAAGACGCTTACTGCTTGGAAGGAAAGTTATGACCAACCTAGATAGCATATTAAAAAGCAGAGACATTACTTTGCCAACAAAGGTCCATCTAGTCAAGGCTATGGTTTTTCCAGTGGTCATGTATGGATGTGAGAGTTGGACTGTAAAGAAAGCTGAGCACCGAAGAATTGATGCTTTTGAACTATGGTGTTAGAGAACACTCTTGAGAGTCCCTTGGACTGCAAGAAGATCCAACCAGTCCATCCTAAAGGAAATCAGTCCTGGGTGTTCATTGGAAGGACTGATGTTGAAGCTGAAACTCCAACACTTTGGCCACCTGATGCGAAGAGCTGACTCATTGGAAAAGACCCTGATGCTGGGAAAGATTGAGGGCAGGAGGACAAGGGGACGACAGGGGGATGAGATGGTTGGATGGCATCACCGACTCAATGGACATGGGTTTGGGTGGACTCTGGGAGTTGGTGATGGACAGGGAGGCCTGGCATGCTGCGGTTCATGGGGTCACAAAGAGTCGGACACTACTGAGCGACTGAACTGAACTGAACTGATACCAATTTTAAATTCCACACAATAACAAAACAACTTGGTGTTTCTGCCTAACTCTGGGTTCTATTTGTGTGAACCCACGTTCAGCTTCTCCGCCAAATGAGGAGACAATGGGCACTGTATACCTCTCTGCAAGATGGTGACAAGATAGGGAAAGCGAAGTCATCGTGGGAACACTGAGAAATCCAGACTGAACTTCCTGACTTGAGTCCCACACAAAGGCCTTGGGGAGGGATCAAAAATGGTTCAGAGAGGGGTCTGTCCACCCAGTGGGACAGAAAGCTAAAGCCAACTGCGTGGACCTTAGAGTTCATAGTGTCAAGCCATTTCCCCACTCTCACCCTGGGCTTTGTCTTCTGCTAAAGGGAGTGTCTGCCTGCGGTGAGAGCAGACGAGGCTGTCAGCTATTAAGAGCAGCCTGTGGGAGACGGGATGGTGATTTCCAAGGCTAGACCTCCTGTTCACCCTTCCCCTTTTGATGGCTTGTACTCTAACTCCAATGGCTCAATTTAAAATGGGCTTAGTAAATGTGTCCATGGGTCCCACTCTGGGCTGTAGACCAGGCCTGATGAGCTGGGACCCTGAGCCCAGAGTAGGGTAGCACCTTAGCCAGACCAGACACACATGCAGGCCTTGCAGGAGAGAGGCAGAGACACTGGTCTCCTCCTGGCTGAAGAGGGACTTCTGATTGTGTCCTCAGATCTAGGGCTCAGAAGAACAGGGCCATAGAGAATAGAAGTGGTCTCCCCTTGTCACCCCCTCCATCAGCCTCTTCCTGAGCCCAACTTCATTCTAATGAGGCCCCTATAATCCACGGTCAGATCTGTTGCACCCTCCGCATTCCCAAAATGACTACTTTCTTATAGCTACACTAGAGGGCTGCCATGCTTATCCCAAGGAAGATGGGGCTGAGGGTAGACTGGCAGACATCTGCAGGGCTACCACGTGTGGTTGTGCAGGCTGCACACTGCCAAAAAGCTCCTGGTCAAGGAGGCAAGTCAGGGCTGAAATCCATTCTGAAATCTTTTCTGAAAGTAGGGGTGCTATTATCTAATTCATACAAAAGCACTATCTGGACTAGTGCTAGAGCTGGGTATTGAGATACCAGGGGCAAAGGAAATGGCCAGAGTGATTCTGCATGTACCTGGGTTCCCAGGTACTGAGTAGCCCTCACCCACGAGAAGATCTCTTGGCAGGAACAATTCACAGCTGTTACCACGGCCTATATCCTATATCCATCTACCTGCTCATAGCACCAGTGAGGCCTCAGACACTCAGAAAATAAGAATCTCTGGTCCCTGGAGGAAGAGCTGAGACCAGACCCCAGCAGGAAGCTCTGCCCACTTCCTTAGCTCCCAGGCAATCATGAGCACACAAAGAAGAAAGGCTTTCTGATCTTCTCAGAATGCAGGCAGGCCTAGCCATCAAGCCCAGCCACCTCTGTGCAACTTCCAGAAAATGGCCTAACTTCTCAGAGCCTCAGGTTCCACCTCTGCAAAGGGAGGATAATAATAGCTCCTCCCAGAACCACTAAATAAAATGATTAAACGAAAAACAGCTACCACTCTATGTGAACTATTCCAAGTGTAGGAACTATTAGTAGTCCCATTTTACAGATGAGAAATCTGAAGCTTAGAGATGTTAAACTCACTCAAGGTCACAGCTACTACAGGCCTGGGATCTGCACTCAAATAACCTCTGACTGCAAGATAATACCACCTCCCATGTGTAAGATCGTATGTGGAAACCTCTCAGTACAATGCCTGACACACGCAATAACCATAGCTATTGTTCAATAACCATAGCTATTCTATTTCTTGGGTTGCAATAAGTCCTGCCTGATGCGGGTTATCTCTGAAAGCCACAATGTCAGCTATGACTATGAGTACACAGCCAGGGTCCAGCCTCCCATCCTTCCCAATGCTGGCGCCTGCATCTGCAGAAACTCCAGGCCCTGGTGTCCCCAGCTCTCAGACCCTGGAGCCCGGGTCTGGCCCTCCCTCCTAGGAGGCAGCTGTAGGTCTGCAGTTGACATGTACTTAATGAGTTCCCCCACTTGTTGAGCCCTGGCAATGGCATTATCAGTCTCTATGTGTCTCAGGCACTGATAGCTCCCCATAAGCAGCTATGGAAGGAGATGGTGGAGAAATCTGAGGTATAAAAGTGCATTTTCTCTTTTCCTGCTTGCAGATAAAGTGGCAAGTCACCAAGCAGGCTTCTTTTGGAAGAAAGTCTCCAGGTTGTGCAGTGATGCATAGTAACGATTTATTTCTAGCTGGGCACTGTGGACCTGTCAGAGAAAGTTCCCAGTCCCCGGGCCTATGGGCTTTGAGTGCCATCCTGGAAGCAGTGAGCCCTGGCTGGGGGAAAGGCCTGGGAGGGGAGGGATACACGTGGCCCTGGCTGGATGTTCCTGATCCTCTGAGCTTGTTCCAACTCACTCAGGGGGGCGTGTGTGTTCCTTAATCTAGGCCCTCCCAGGCTGCACTCTGCTTTAGGCAGATATGTCTTCTCCTAGTTCAGGATGTGCTGAAAATCTCCATCTCTTGGATGCCTGATGTTTTGTATGTTAACCGTGAGAGGCAGTTGGCTCTCTGGCAAGCTGGCTTTGAATTGGGGTTCTACCGCCAACAAGCTGTGTGACTTTCAACAAGTGACTTGCCCTCTCTGTCCCTCAGTTTTCCAATTTATAAAATAATGATGAAAATATCTGTCTCATAAGGTTATCATCCAGACAAAAGATCTCATTCTGTGTGGAATACCTGTTACCGTGTCTGGTGCAGAGTGAATACTCAATATCAACAAGTTGGCATTGTTACTTCGTGGTTTTTCCACACTATACACCATTTACCATAAAGTGTGGAAATGGTATTTCCCTCAACTGTTGAGGGGCTCTGCCCCTCTCACTGCATCTGGACAGGGGTTTCCGGTGACCCCAGGAGAGAAGGCAGAGGGACAGAACTTTTGGAGTGAGGGCTCCCTCTTCCATGGGATGGTGAATCATGGCTGCCCAGAGCTTTGTGCATGGAAGGATCCTGAGCCCCAAAGGAGCAAGCAATGGGATTGACTAGTAATATCTGCCTCAGGCGTGAGCTGGGCAAGAAGGGGCTTCGAGTCCGCCTCCCCTCAAAGTGGGGCAAGACAAGATGAGTGCAAGAAGGATATTTGGAAGGTGATTCCGGAAGCCTTGTAAGTGAGGCAGTGAGACAGGGAAGGCAGAAACCCAGCAAAGAGGGTAGCATGGGGAGGGCTACTGCTGGGGCAACAGGGGCCAGTTTTTCCAGGGGGCGTCTGAAGCCTGTAGCACACACCTTGGCGTCTCCCTGCTCTGGGACAAGGGCATCTGGTGAGATTAGCTGCCAGTTCTCTTGCTTGGCTCCTGGAGAATCGCTCGTCTGGCTGTAGCCCTTTGGCACTTACTGCCCCTCTTGAATGTGGTCTGAGCACGTGCCCACAGCCAGGAAATTGCCCTTGAGTAGAAAGGTTCAGCGAGCTGGAAGAGAGGCCAGAAGGGGCTGCCGCCACCTTTGGATGCGTTAAGGGTGTGGCCAGGGCCCCGGGTGAACAGGCCAGGGACGTTCTGCTTGTGTTGCTACATACTGTAAGGCCAGAGCAGCTGTCAATTGTCACCTGCCCTCCCTCTTCCCTGCCCCCTTTTCCTTGCCACAGTCCCCTGCTATTTCCTTGCCTCTACTCTCCTTCCATCCTTTTGCTTTTTTCTCTTCCTCCTCTCCTTCCTGCCTCCCTTCTGCAAATATCTCCTGTGTGTGTCTGTCTTGCCGGGTCTGATGCTAGGAACCAAGAATAACAAAATAAAAGAAAACCTCTCCTTTGCCCTTTAGCTGTTCAATCTGGTGAAAACAGCAGAGACCTCCAGTCTCCCTGGAGGGGGAAGAAGACACCCAGAGCGGCTAATAAATGGTTTCAAGTGGTTCCTTTTCAGGCACTTTCATTTTTAAAAGCAGGGCCCAAGGGCTGCTGGGACTGGCAATTAGAGGTTGAGTCTCTGTGTTTGAGAAGAGGGTGGTGGTATGAGGAATCTGGACACTTGGAAAAAGTAAACTTATTAGGTGGAGGAGGATCTTACAGAGTATGAAATTTACAAAAGCTTCATCCGAAGTAACACTAATGACAGGCCACTTTATTGATGTTTAATTCAAAAACAGAAGCTAATGCAAGTGCCCTTCCCTTGGAGTAAGAAGGAGGAGGGAGACTTTCTTCCTAATAATTTACTTAAACTGAATTTCATATGGGAAATTAATTTGCCTGGAATAAAAGCAAGACACCACTCCAGAAGTAAGAAGTCATCTTGAATGAGTCTATCCTCGCCACGACAGCTCACGGTCTTCCAAGGCCAGAAAGTTCCATCTGGTAAGAAGACTTGGAGTTAGCATGATTGTATTTTGGAGTCTTAGGGGGCTGTATTAGAGAAGGCAATGGCAACCCACTCCAGTACTCTTGCCTGGAAAATCCCATGGGCGGAGGAGCCTGGTAGGCTGTAGTCCATGGGGTCGCTAGGAGTCGGACACGACTGAGCGACTTCACTTTCACTTTTCACTTTCATGCATTGGAGAAGGAAATGGCAACCCACCCCAGTGTTCTTGCCTGGAGAATCCCAGGGACAGGGGAGCCTGGTGGGCTGCTGTCTCTGGGGTCACACAGAGTTGGACACAACTGAAGCGACTTAACAGTAGCAGCTGGAGGGGGCTGTATGAGTTTTCTATTGCTGTGCAACAAGTTACTACAAATTTATCTTCTTCAAACAACACCAATTGATTATCTGTTTCTGCCCGTCAGGTGCATGGGCTAGCTCAGCGTGCATAAGACTGCCATCAAGTTGTTGGCCAGAGTCGGGGCTTATTTGAGTCTTGGGTTCCCCTTCCAAGCTCATGTAGGTTGTTGCTGGAATTCAGTGCCCCAGAGCTGGAGAACTCAACGTGATTTTCATCTTCAAGGCTGGCTGGAAAAAGGTCTTTTGGACCTTTATCTTCACCTGATTCGGTCAGGCCCACCCAGGATCATCTCACTTTGGTTAACTCAAAGTACACCGACTAGAAACTTCATCACAGGACTGAACCCTCAGGGGAAGGGACTGGACAGACTGTGTATACCAGAAGGTGGGAATCTTGGGGTCTCTTTTAGGATTCTGTCCCCCATCCAGGTGGAAGAGCTGGATCCAGCTGAACCTTCACCAGCTCTGAGGCTATGACAAACCATTCCACACTGCTTGGCCTCTGTGTTCTCACCTGTATAGCAGGTTGTCAGTCCTAGCACTGCTGACCTGAGGAAGAATAGCAAAAGTATCTTAAGTAATTAGCTGGGTAGTCATTCAGTAATCAAAAATGACAGTGGGGAATTACTAGAAATGGTATATATTTAGCTGTTGCAAGCATTTCATCATAAATATGATAAATGAACGTACAGTCATTGATTTTATTTCATACAAGACCAAAGAAATTTTTTTGAGCATGACCCCCCTCTTTGGATTTCTAGGAATCGTTCTTACTGAATGAAACCCATAACATTCCACTGATAATTTCTAATTTTCTTCGATGAGGAGTGAGACCTCTAAAGAGTTAGAGGTCTTTACATGGAAAGCAATGTGAATGCAGAATCCATCTAGATATTTACTACTTCTGTAGCCTTTTCTAGTTATGTCCTTCCTTGTTTGCTTGACAGCACATTCTCTTAGAAAACTGTCATTGCTGAGAACTTGCAAAGCATTCACCTCCTTGGTTTTGCACTCCGCTCTCATTTCATTGGTTTATGTCGTGTGTACATGTGTGCTAAGTTGTTTCAGTTGTGTCCAAGTCTTTGCGCCCCTATGGACGGTAGCCCGCCAGGCTCCTCTGTCCATGGGATTCTCCAGGCATCAGTACTAAAGTGGGTTGCCATGTCTTTTTCCAGGGGATATTCCCAACCCAGGGATTGAACCCGTGTCTCTTATGCCTCCTTCATTGGCAGGCGGGTTTTTTTTTTTTACCGCTAGCGCCACCTGGGTATTATTTGCATGAAACCCATTATAGTACAATGCTGTATAGCTAATTGTGTTAGTTGGGCACCTAGGCTAATTTTGTTGGACTCATGAAAGAACTGGACTTATGAACGTGCTCTCAGAATTGAACTCATTTGTATGTAGGGGATTTACTGTACCGATGCCTAGACTAGCCCCCCTCCCCTGCCAAGAGGTTCTGATTCAGAATTTCTGACTCACTTTAGCTGATTCTCATAAGAGGAAACCAGGATTGAGAATCACTGAGCCAAAAGAGAAAGATTTCAGACCTTTCTACCATTTCAGACCTTTCTACCATTGAAAGCTGTCTGGGACAGAGAAGTCTGCCTGGAGAAATAGCAAGCTCTCTGACTTAGAAGCATGAAAGACAGAACTCGACGACTCCCACTTGTGATGGAGGGTTAAGGGGTACAGGCAGGGGCTGGAGGCTGCCTTTGGGGAGCAGATGGAATGAGTGCTGCCACCTCCAACTTGGTCCTGTCAGTGAGCAAAACAGAGTGGATTGGGGACAGGACGTCAAAGGAACATGAGAGCCAGATCCAGGCCAGGCCACCTTCCCCATCAGTCCTGCCATCACTATAATCATGTCACTCACAGTCGCAGTGTGTTCAGGCCTGTCCTGAGCCCTTTAGATCGTGATCATGAGGCTCAGTCGTTATGAACAGCCTCTGATGTTGTACGGCCTCTGTTTTACAAATGAGGAGTTTAAGTCCCAGTGATGTGAAAAAACTAAAGACAAAAATCTCAACTCAATTGCAGAAGATTTGAGCCCCAGCTGGGAAGATATTTTCTGCCTTTCTCTTCAAGCAGCCTTCTCTGAGGCCACACACACACACACGTTCCCATACACAATTCCTTGCATGAAAATACACGTCCCAGAAAAATGGGCATAGAGAGTAGCTTGGCCCCCACATCTCTGTCTCTGTCTTGTTCTCCTCCTGCCTCTTCTTGTCCTCTGCTCTGTCCATCTTGCTTTCTGTGTCACATAGACTGTCCAGTTTGAACTCTATGTTGAGATGTCCAAAGAAGCCCCACCCACCTGCCCAAGTTTTAGAGTTTCCTGTGAGATATGCTGGAGGGGCCACCAGCTGCAGCCTTGAAGGGATTGTTCACCCAGTTTGGCTTGTGAGGGAGGTCAAGCAGAAACTTCTACATGTGTGAAGGGCCAGAGAAGACCCTGGTGTTTATTTAACACAAATTGTTGATGAAGCCAGGAAAAACCCCAGGGTTTGAGGTAGGGAAGCAGGTGTTGTTGTTCAGTAGCTAAGTTGCAGCCAACTCTTTGTGATCCCATGGACTGCAGCACACTAGGCTTCCCTGTTCTTCACCATCTCCCAAAGTTTGCTCGGATTCATGTCCATTGGAGTCAGTGATGCAATTTTACCATCTCATGAGGGAAGCCGTGCAGAGATCAATTGCAAGGCTTCAGCCTGTTCAGGCAGGGGTCACCAAAATTTACTAGCATCCAACAAGCCTGGGAGGGGCATGGCCAGATAACGTTGTTCCCATTATACAGAAGGGGAGACTGAGGCCAGAGAGATTCAGTGACGGCCATTTAGTGAGCTGGAAGCATCAGAGGCAGGAATCAAACATGAAACTGAGGTCCTAGAACTTGCAGCTAGGAATTCAGTGCAGAACTCAGCCAGGCTCACAATCTGGGGTCTGTCTAGCTGCATCCATTCTGATTGGCCAGTGCCCATGCCTTACTGATTATCCAGTTCCTTCACTTATTGAATCCCACTCTGGCCCTAGGCTGGAAACAATTGGCGGATGGCAGAGATTAGAGAGGGGGGAAATAGACCTCTAGGGTCAGCCACAGAACCCATCTCTGAGAATACTCCCAGGGCTTGGCTTAGCTGATGAGGTTGGGGGACCTCAGCCCAACTTCTACATGGGTTTCTTCACCAGTAGCTCCCACCAGGGGAAAAGGCACATTCCTCTCAACTTGAATTTTCTGTTCCTGAAAACTAAATGCATTGCTTGGCTCCTTGGGCCACTTTCCAAGCGATTCCCCCATCTGATCTGTACCTTGGCCTCTGATGGATTTACAAGTCCAGGCTTGGCCCCGATTTTCCTGTGCCTTCCCGTGTGCCGCTCTGCACGGATGTCTTAATACGCCAGCTGAGACTTCTTAAATCCACATTGAAACAACTGTTGGGTTTTTATACCGTTGTAAAACTCTTTGTAGGGTATTCATAGAAAATGTTTTATTAATTGCCATATGTTTATTGATTTCTCTTTCATGTCGGTTCTTTTGTTCTTTCTTTGTACTGGCAAAAGATCTCTCTGCATCATCATTTGCAAGTTATCTAAAATGTCAAAGGTGTTCTTTTGAAGTTTATTACAGATCACATGCCATAAGGCCCGGACGCTGGGTATTTACAGCGAGGGGGGAATTCCTGCACGGACTTTCAAAGCTCACAAAAGAATTGAGATCATATTGGTTTCAAACAAGACACACACACAAAACCTCAATTTATCATTTTTTACAATTTTCCCATTTTGAGGGGGCTGGGGTGGGTAGGCAGACATTTCAACCAAGAGAAATGAACCAATGTGCTGACCTATTTATAGCATGGGTCTCCCTCCCTGTCTTGCAATCTCATGATGGTACAGGTTATGGAATGGCTCCCTAGCCTTCAACCTGCAATCTAGCAAACCTTCAGTTGGAGGTCCCCCCAGCTACCCTGAGAAAGAGGGATATCCCGCCACTTTTCTGATCAGTCTGGCTTCTGCTTCCCGGTTCAACAAATCCTGTTCCTGGTGAGTTGCTCAGGGGGGACCCCTGGGAAGAGGAATCTCCCCCACAGAGCAGAGGTCCTAGGGGTATCTGGGCTCTGCCTCCGGGACCCAGGGTGGGGAATGGATAGGGGAGGGCCAATAAAAAGAAAAAAAAGTTAATAGTGCAATTCCCCAAATTTTAAGTGAGCTATTGATGTCTAAGTTAGCAGAGCATTTTCTTTTGAAAACCCCAAAGTAATGTTTTTAAAAAGCCTAACTAGGAGAAACTTGCACTTTGATCTAGATGGGATTCAAATGAGATCCACGCATTTATCGTGCAGGCATGAGGAACTATTTTCCATGCTCCCCACCTTCCCAAGTGAAAGATGGCTCCAGCAGCTAGAATCCAGTCCTGGCTTGGACCCCATCATGCCCATACCCCTGGGTGGCTCACCAACTCTCAGGAGCCTCCGTTTCCTCATCTGTTGTGAGTGTTAGTTGCTCAGTCATGTCTGACTCTTTGGAATCCATGGACTGTAGCCTGCCAGGTTTCTTTGTCTATAGCATTCTCCAGGCAAGAATACTGGAGTGTGTTGCCATTCTCTTCTCAGGGGGTCTTCCTGACCCAGGGATGGAACCCAGGTAGGAGTACATTGCAGGCAGATTCTTTACCATCTGAAACACCAAGGAAGCTACAATTTAGTAGAGTGATCCCTAGCTGACCCTGGTCTCCCAGAATTTGGGAGGGTCCACTGTGACCTAGGAAAAGAACGTGCTGTCCGGAATTCCTGTCTCCTTGGTCTCCTCTGCTAATTGTCAGCATCCACCTGGCTTCTGGTCCTCACCGCTTGGCTGGGAAGTGGGCCTGGAGGCGGGGGTGTGGTGTGATAGGATTCAGGTTGAGGACTCTCTATCGCCAGTTGTGGAGCCTGGGCAAAGGGTCTGTGGCTGGAATCTGGTAAAAATGGCTAGAAGAGGATCATGTCTGGGGCTCTGAGCTGCTTCTGCAGAAGAGGGAAAAGGAGAGACTCCCCAGATGGGGAGATGGAGAGGTTTGGGGAGGACAAGGCCAGAGGCTTTCTCCAAGAGAAGAAGGGCTTTGAGAGAGGCCTGTTGAAGCACCCTTGGCCACTGTCACAAAGCCCATCTCAAGCAACCTAGTGGGGCCCCGAGCACAAACTGCTTCCCAGCAACCGTGGATCTGATTGCCAGTTCTGCCAGTATCATGCTTTATGCTAAGGAGGCAAAACCTCACAGGCTCAAGCAAGTGCCAGGTCAGCACCTGAGAGAGAGTGCCTTCTTAAAATTGGCCTCCCCCTGGTCTTGGCCCTGAGTGGAAACTTGTCTGTGCCCCTGAGTTTTGTGAAGGCCTGATGGGCCAGTTACTGGCTGCAATTGTGTGTGTGTTTGTGTGCCTGTGTGTGTGTGTGTGTGTGTGTGTGGGTGTCTCTGTGGGTATGTGTGTGTGTTTGGGGATGTTTGCATCCAGACTATAGAGCCAGCTTCTCATCCTACTACTTTCTAGGTGTGTGACTTGGACAAGTTTCTTAATCTTTCTGATCCTCAGTTTCTTTGTACCTGAACGAGAGGTATTATTAGTTTCTTCTTTGTACGTTTGACATGAAGTTTAAGGGGCTTCCCAGTGGCTCAGCAGTGAAGAACCCACCTGCAATGCAGGAGAGGCAGGTTTAATTCCTGGGTCAGGAAGATCTCTTGGAGGAGGAAATGACAACCCACTCCAGTATTCTTGCCTGGAGAATCCCATGGACAGAGGAGCCTGGTGGGCTGCCGTCCTAGGGTTGCAAAGAGCCATGCTCAACTGAGTGTGCATGTAGGGTGAGGTTTAAACAAGCTAATGAGGTAGCCAAGACAGTGCGTCTTGCACTGCAAGGTCATATTAAGTCAGTGCCAGCTGTCACACACAGCCCTCTTGGTGAGGGCTGTTGGGGCTAGGGTTCTTCCTTTTTCCTTCCCCTCTGTCTTTCTGCAAGAAGGAACTTCTATCCTTACCCCCTGGGCTTCCTCAAGACCATTTGTCCACCCTCTCTGGGTGCTGTGAATGGTACTGTGCCCACCCCCTCTCCTCCCAGGCCCAGGAAATGGGGCGAGGACAACTTTTGGGAAGGTTTCTGGGTCTCCCTCCCAAACCTCAGGGCCAGCAGAGGAGCCTGGAAGGCAGACTCCCCAGTCTGCATACAGCCCAGCCCCCACTCACACAGCCTCCCTTGGCCTTTCTCCAAAGCCAAGAGCCTATCTGGAGACCTGGAGAAGAAAACCAAGCCCAAGCGTCATTTATTCACACATTTGTCCTCATCTAGGCCAGGCTGTGTCTGGCACTGGGGACTCAGAGATGACCCTGGCCCTGCCTCCAGGAACCCCTAGTCCAGGCCAGAATGTCTCTTAGTGACATGCTTTGCAGGGGGTCATGAGCCTAGGGGCGGGTGCAGGGGTGAGTGCAAAAGTAGTGGCACTGGGGACACTTCCCAGAAGTGGTGACCTTTGAGCAAGACCTAGAAAGGGAGGGGACCTTGGCTGGAGAGAACTTCACCAGGCAAAGGGGTGGGTGTTCTCGGTGGACAGAGTCACCTACACAAAGGTTTGGAGGCAGGAGAGAAATGATGGGTGGGAAGACCTGGGGAACAACCCAAAGAGACCCAGCAGAGGCCCGTTAGGGCAGGGCTGGCCAGGGTCACAGGGCAAACGGGCAGGGTTGGGGGCATGGCCTTTGAGGTATATGGTCTGCTCACGCTCTGCCCCGGGTCCAAAGCCTGGCTGGGTCCACTTCTGTCTCTCCTACCCTTCACAATGGAGAAGTCATTTTCAGGGTCCCCAGGGCAGGATCTGCCATCATCTCATCAGCATTTGTGGATGCCCCAGACAGCTCAAGTTCCAAAGTAGCTGAAGTCTGTTGTCCCTGGGGAGTCTTTTGGATAGCCAAGAAGCAGGCGGGGGTGGTTCTTTGATATGGCCCCACTGGAGAGGCCTCAGATGGGCTCTGGGCTATGACTCAGGGCTGGGCTGAGTCTCAGGAAGAGTCCACTGGATGTATAGCTGGGTCCCCCAGCAACCAGCTGGCCTAACAGAGATGCTCAGCTCCTGGGAGCTCTCCAGAGCCTTCAGAGGGTGGCGCCCAGTTGCCAGGCTCTAGATACATGAGTTACTGTGTTTGAACTGGGAGACGCCTGGAGAGGTGGCCTGGGCCAAGGTCCTGGGCTCTGGCTGGCTCTGGCCGGCCTCCTTCTCTGTCACCTTCAGTAAGAGAGACTCCTGGCCAAGAGATACAAAGCGAAGTTCCAATCCCAGCTCCTCACTATCCAGCTGTGTGACCTTGGACAAGCAAATTAATTAATTAGAAGAGAAGCTTGACACATCTTTACTTTTTTCCCTTCTCCACCCCCCAGAGCTGAAAATAAAGTGTGGCATGTAGAAGGTGCTCAGTAAATATCTGTGGAATGTCCAAATCTCTTAAAGTGTTAAATGCCTTTGTTTTCTCCTGTATGTAAATTGAGGAAAATAATAGCACCTATCTCGAATGTTAGTTGTCAGTATCAAATAGAATATCCATCAAAAAAAGCTAAGTCTGGGGCCTTCCCTAGTGGTTCAGTGGTTAAGACTTCACCTTCCAATGCAGGGGGTATGGATTCGATCCCTGGTCAGGGAGCTAAGATTCCAAAACCCAGAACCCAAAACAGCAGAAGCAATATTGTAACAAATGCAATAAAGATTTAAAAAATAATCCACATCAAAAAAAAATCTTAAAAATAATGCTGAACCTGGTTCATGGAGGCCGGTAGGTACTCAGTAACTATGAGATCATAGTATTATCACTATAAGCGACTTAGCAGCAGCAGCAGTCATCATCATCACCACCTTCACCCTTTAGAACCTCCCAAAGCCCTTTCAGTCACGTGACCTCTCAGGAGTTTCTCAATAACACTAGGGGGTGGCAGGTGTGCTGAACTGAGGTTCAGAGAGGTCAAGACTCTTCTCCAAGGCCGCACAGCTCCATAGCGGCAGGGCAGCCTAGTTTCCTAAACACCCCAGCATGTCCTGGCTCCCGTCTGGAGAGACCGACCTTGACTTGTCCTTTCACGTACCCATCCCGAGCCTGACACAGTGTCGAGCAGAGGAGTCATCCAGTAGAATTCCTGACCAAATGAGGAACTAGGTGACTATTGCTTAGTTTCACTCCCATTTTATTTGTGTCTGGGACATGACTTAGGAAACTTTATGGTATAAGGCAGAGGTCAGCAAACTTTCTCTCTAAAGGTCCAAATCACAAATATTTGGGGCTTCATGGGCCACAGAGAGTCTCTGCCTCAAACACGAATTGTGAAACCAGGTAGCACATGGGTTTCCCAGGGGACTTGGTGGTGAAGAATCCTCCTGCCAATGCAGGAGACAGGGCTTCAATCCCTGAACCAGGAAGATCCCACAAGTCGTGGAGCAGCTAAGCCCATGTGCCACAACTATTGAGCCTGTGCTCTAATAGGGAGCCACAGCTACTGACACCCGGGGTCTCTAGAGTCTGTGCTCCACAACTACCAAAGCCACCGCCATGAGAAGCCCAGATGCCACAATTAGTAGTCCCTGCTCACTGCAAGTAGAGCAAACCCTGCATAGCAATGGAGACCCGGCACAGCCAAAAATAAATAAATAAAAGCAAAATAAAATAACAGGTAGCAAAAAAGCAGCCTTAGACAATACATAAATAAATGTGTATTGGCTATTTCCAGTAAGATGGGCAACAGGCTGGATTTGGCCTAATTCACAACTTGCCAATTCTTGCTTTAGGAGGACAAGTCAAAACCAGCAGTGAAAAATTTGGTCTGGTTTCAACCTACTGGCTCCCTACTTTTGGGCCTCAGTTTCCCCATTAGTACAATAAGAGGGTTGAACTAGCCTAGGAATCTCACAATGAACTACAAGGGCAGGCAAACGGGACAGAAGTATGACATGGTCTGGGGTTGAAGGGGGACCACTGGAGGGCACCTCTCTCATCTTGGGCAGCTATGCCTTAGCATCCATTGATGGTGGTCAGGTCTCCTGAGACTCTGAACAGGCAGAATTGTACTTGAACTGCCAAGATTTGTAAAAACTTTTCCCGACCTACAGGAAAAGTTTTTTCTTTTCCTACACACCTGCAGGAAAGTGCACGCAGCTTAATTCTCCAGCTTGATGAATTTTCTTAAATGGAACACACCCATCTAACTAACACCCACATCATGAAGAGAAGGTAATCAACACAGCAAAAGCCTTCCTTGTACCAACCCCAAGAGAGCCAGTTCCTGACTTTGTTCCAATTCTCAACGTGGCATCTAGTTATCTTTTTTTCTTGAAATGCATCGGCAGGCCACTTCTCAACACCCGGCTCAGACCCTCCTAGCAGTCAGTGACTTGTTAGTGATGACACCTCCAGACACGCAAAATCAGAGACTGCTGCCCAGAACCGGCCAGGCAATGCAGACAGCAGGTGGGCAGCACCCGGGGAGCAAGTGGCCAGCGTTTTTGTTCCCCCGAAGGCGTGTGCAGTGAGCAATCAGAGTGACAATGCGGCCCAAGGGGCATCTAAGTGCCTTCCGAGGAGGGCGGCGAGAGGAGACCAGGCCGGGCAGGCGCACTCGGCTGGCTTATTAAAACGACTTTGATCCCCGACCGCTTTGATATCCTGGGTCTTATAAAGAATTCACTTTCAGGGGTAAATATAGGTAGTTCAGAGAGATTTTATGACATACTGTACAGGCTCCTCTTCCAGAGACTTATTTAATTACTGCGGTGGGGAGGGCTGGGGGCAGCAAAAATGCTGACAGTGAGGGGTCGAGCCTCAGTGTCGGCTACTGCCCACCAGCACCACTGCCGGGCTCCCCTCTGCCTCCCCCTCACCCTCGCAGCCCCTGCCATTGGAAGGACATGCTGTGTGGAGCTCACAACTAGGGGTGCCCGGGAAAGGCCAAAACTGGGAAAGGAGGGAGGGCTCCCCCGACCCTGCTGTCCTGCAGTTTAATCCTGGGCATTGGAAGAGGAGCAGGGACGGGGATGGCAGGTGCGGGGCTGTGCAGCCTGGTGGTCAGTGCTTGTCACAGTCAGACCTGGCTTCAAGTGCAGGCTCTGCCACCAAGTCACATGCTGAAGGGACTCTCTCAGAGCCTCAGTTCTCTCATTTGCACAGTGAGAACAAAAGCAGTGCCCACTTCCTAGGGTGAAATGAGGAGGTTACAGGGATCATTGCAAGGGAGTAGTAAGAAGAAAACTCAGCTTTCCTGGGACCCAGACCACACCCTTAGATGAACCCCAGACCCCATGTCATTCCTTCCAGGCCCTAGAAGGAGATGCTTGGGACCCTATCCTGAGGGTTTCCACTTGTTCCCAGCTCAGACCCCTCCCCTGTCTGGGAGCCTTCCCCACCTATGCTGGTTCTGCAACACAGGACTGTGGAACAAGCAGAACCTGCGGCGGGTAGTAAAGTGCCTGTGGCTGAAGGAGTAGAAAGAGGCTGGGGAGGGAGTCCTGGGCTGCAAAGGAGAGTAGACTAGAAGAGTGCTTCTCACACCTAATTCATTAAATTGCAGATTCTGATTCCTTGGCTGTAGGGCAGCAAGATGGTGGCTGCTTGGCCATCTATTCTGAGAACTGAAGGCCTGGGTGATCCCTGAGGCTCTACCACCAATCCTTTGCCCCAAAGTGCTTTCTTGTCTGGGTCACTCCTGGGGTGCTCAATCCAGAACAATTTCCAATCTGTCATGTTTTCCAGGGTTTGAGTCATCCTGAGAGATGACACATATAAAGCCCTTAAAATAGTGCTGAAATTTTGGTAAGTGTTCAAAAGGGATGACTGACATTGTGATTCTATTGAATCACCTCTCAGGACAGAGAGAGCATCTTTTTTACCTATGTTCCTTCTGTATGACTTCCCACGTGGTGCTAGTGGTAAAGAACCCGCCTGCCAATGCAGGAGACTTGGGAGACTCGAGTTGATCCCATTGGAGACTTGGGAGACTCGAGTTGATCCCTGCGTCAGGAAGATCCCCTGGAGGAGGGCGTGGTAGCCCACTCCAGTACTCTTGCCTGGAGAATCCCATGGACAAAGGAGCCTGGTGCATATTGTCCACAGGGTCTCACAGAGTTGGACACAACTGAGCAACTGAGCACGCAGCAATTACATCTTCCCTGTACCGACTATTTCTGCATATTTGATCCTCTAGAAAAAAATCACGAGGATAATACGATATCCGCAAAATCTCACATTTTATGGATGGAAAAACTGAGGCTCAGAGAGACGAGGGGATACATGCAAAATCCCAGAGCTGATCAGTGACTAAACTGGGTTGGGAATCCGTTAAGAATGTCAAACCCAAGTGTTTTTCTGTTTCAGCCCAACCTCAGTGATTTGTCCCATCTGCTACACACACACACACACATGCACACACACACACACACACACACACACACACACACACACTTGGGGCCTTCCACTGCACTAGATGCATAGCACTCACGTGTCCTTCATTACCTTGCAGTGCTGTTATTTTGTTTTCATGCCCCATGTCCCATTAAACACTCTTGACAGGCAAGAGTCATGTCTTCCTCATGGTTGACTCTCCACAGTTTAGCACAGATGCTGGTATACGGTGGGTGTTCCATACATGCCCACTCGATGAAAGAATGCCTGAGACAATAAACGGGCACATTTACTAAACGTTCTTTGAGAGGGTCAGTAAGTTGGTTGTTTTTCCTAGTAACCAGCTACATAAGCTCCCCCATTTTTCTCGTCATGCCTGTGGAATCACTGCCATGTGGCAATGAAAACATCCGAGAAAAATGGTCATTTAAATCTAGAACATACCCCTCCCTTTTGCTACTGTGGCTTACTAGCTGATCCCCTGTTCTCCCCAAACTGCAATCAAAGAAGCACCAGATGAAAACAAAGTTTCAAAGCAGAGTGGACTCCAGGGTGGAGGCCCAGAGGGGAGGGTGTCCTTCTTCATTCCAGGGGCCCCTCAGTGCCCCGGCAAAGGCCTTGCACATAGTAGGTGCTTAGATGCTCACAGAATGAATGAGTCAGTGTTGGGTATTTCAGGCAGGGGAGAGAGAATATCTCCCCAGGTCCCTCCCTCCCAGTCATACACACACACACACACACACACACACACACACACACACACACACACTCATACACACCCTTAAATGCACACACTCACATACACAAGCCATTTTGGCACAGAACAAGGAACCTGCTCAGAGGTGTAAGGGACCCTGGCATCCGTCAGTCTGGGGACAGGAGCCCTCGGCTGTTTTTCTCTCCTTGGCTTGGCTTCTCTCCTTGCCCTGGAGCTGAGGCAGTAACTAATATTGTTTCCTGGCCTAAATAGATAATTGCCCTTCTGGCTGGATAAAAGATGTCTCGCGGAGCAGAGTGAAATATCATTAATAAAGGAGACTGATTTACTCAGGAATTCCTCCAGAAGTGAGATTAATAAGCCATCCCCTGGTGTTAGATATAATCTTCAGTTCTCTCCTCACCGCATGACTTATTTTTGCAACAACTGCACTATTCTGTCATTAATCATTAGAGAAGGCCAACAGTTTATCTAGGCTAATGGGCCTGATACACAAACACAACAACTTTTTCCTCCCATTTGACAAGAGAGAAATTCAGGGGGAAAATTAATCAACTGTGTGTTTCTTTTTAAGGAAATAAGCTCTCACTTTATCCAGGATTCTGATCATATACACACCTGAATATTTATATTCAATATAAATGAATATGTCATATGACTTCAGATGAAAACATACATATGGAGTATGACTGAATAGATAAATAGGGAGCATGGCCACGTGTATGCATACACGCCCCGTGATTCTGCGTGTGGCTAAAATTATATGAGCTATATTTGTGTGTGAATGTATATAGGGCATAAATAAATACACAGTATCAGAATTTGTGACTATATGGTGCAGCATAATGTGCTCAGCTTTATTTGTAAACAGGGAGGGGGCATGAACCTATGTATGTGGAAATGTGCATAACATATGACTGTGTGTTTAAACGTATGTGCCTGTATATGATGTTATGTATGTAACTCTATGATAGATCATCTTTAGCATATATATCCCAGCTAATGAATGTATGCTTAATAATTGTTTTCTATACTAAATTGAGGGGCTTCCCTGGTGGCTCAGCAGTGAAGAATTTGCCTGCAATGCAGGAGATGAAGGTTCAATCTACCTTATAGATGCTACTCTGTCCATGGAATCCTCCAGGCAAGAAAACTAGGAGTGACACCTTACCATCTAAGGTTCCTTCCTGGTCTATACTGGAGCTGGATTGGAAGAGTTCTTGACAACCAGGCTCTGGAATTTCTTAGACTTGATTTTGTGGGGAGGGGGACACCGATGGGCTTCAGAAGTTCTGAGATTAGAGCTGGGCTTTAGGACAACAGCGCTGGGGACCCTCAGAGGCAGGATTGTGATGGTCCAGGAGAGACCTGGGGTGTTCAGGGAGGCACTGAACTCCCAGGCCCTGCTGCTTCCTCCCTGCTCCTTCAGGAGCCCTACAGTGGGGCCCCAAGCCCGTGGGCATAGAGCCCACAGCCGCCCTGCCATCCCCTCCACTTCTGGCCACTGTCAATGGCAGCATTCAGCCAGATGGGTTCCTGTCCCTTGGCCAGAGAAATGCCTGATCCCAGTGGGAAGGTGAGAGGCCGCTAGGTGCTTATTTATAAACCAAGCTCCCTGTCCTTGTGGCGGGCAGCGAGGCAGTGCCTGTGTGGGCAGCCGGCCCTGAGCCTGAGCTCTGACAGAGCCTACGCTTGTCTGGGCGGCAGAGGGCCGCCAGCCTGGCCCCCGTCTTGGGCAGGGACCGGGCAGCAGTCTGAAGGCTTGGGTTGCATCCTTGCCCCCTCCTGGGGCCACAGAGGAGTTGGGTGGTTACACAGGCATTTCTGATGTTGTCTCATGAAACCTGAGTGCTGAATCCTGAATTATAGCCACGCTCCACTTGGTGACTCGAAGGAATGCAAAATGGGGCGATGCTGGCCACTCCTGCCAATTGTAGTTCTGAGAATGTGGTATTTGTAGATGGAATTAGAGGCAGCTTTCATGTTAACAAACTGAAATGAGCAGGGTTTGGTTTTGCAAAGTAAACTCTTCTCAATCTGAGCTGCCTGATGGTGGCCCAGGCTGCAGACATGCCATCTGACTCACGCGGGCACTGACAGCCAGGCCACGCACACATGGCTACACGTGCATGCACAGGGAGAGAGCCCGCTCTGTCCCAGCGGTTCAGAGCTCAGAGCTGGACTGGGTTCAAAGCCCAGCTCCACCACTTCATGAATGAGCGGAGTGACCTTGACCAAGTCTTTGGCACTAGAATGTCTTGACACTTCGCTGACATTTGCTTACAAAGAGAGGATCCACCTTGAACTTGGATTTTGAATAGCCATGGTAGCAAACTAGAAGGGAAAACTGCCTTCTCTGTTCACTGTACTCATTTTTACTTTTTTTTATACCAAATGACCTTGATTTTTCCATTTCTGTTAGCAATCACAGGTTTCTTTTAAAAGTAAATTTAAGCTCACAAATGAGTCGATTTAATGAAAAATTTTATAACCAGGAATGGTCAAAGTAGATTGTGGACTGCGGGAACATGGATGAAGGAGGTCTTCTAATGACTGCAGTGTGGAAAAGGCTATACTTTGCTTCAGTGCTTCTCCAGACCTGGGCAACCTGACCCCCTACATCTCTGTGTGGGAGTCAAAGTGCTGGGACAGTCTTAAACAGATTCTGCAGGAGAGTCAGCGAGCCTGGGACCTGCCCTGGCCTTTGCAGGGTGGAGAGCCCCTTTTCTGCACCCTGCTGATTGGAGCCACTTGCTAAACAGCTAACCCAGCCTCCAACACTCAGCTGGAGCTCTAGAAATTCAATAAGACATCTGGCTGGAGGGGAGGACTGTTTCAAGGGTCCTAATGGATGGATGCAGGGTGCTGTAGTGCCTTCCTCAAGCAAGTTTCCAAAAAAGGATGAGAGAGAAAAGGAAACACAGAGGGAGGGACCCCTCCACACACACACCCGGAAGACACATACAAACACACACACATGCAAACACATACACACAAGACACATTCACACAACCACAACTCATATGTGGAAACGCACACTCATGCATGCAAACACAGAAGACACATGCATGAAAATGCACAAACATGACACACAAACACACATGAAACACACATGTGAACACATGTGCGAACATACACACAAGACATACATGCTAACACATGCATGCAAACACAAACACACAAGACACATACATTCAAATACACACATGCATGCAAGCACATACATACAACACACACAAACACACATACATGCAAACACTTACGCACAAGATACACACAAACACACACATGCAAGCACATGCACACAAGACGCATGCATGCAACATGCACAACATACACTTGCAAACACATACATGTGCGTGCGTACATACAAGACACATATAAGGCACATACATGCAAACCCACACAAGAAACATACATGCAAACCCACGCACAAGACACACATTCATGTAAACACATATATGCAAACGTGCATGCAAGCACAAATACACACATGAACATGCCCGTGCAAACACACGCAAACACACAACTGCTTCCTCCCTCTAAGGACCAGATCCTGGGGGAGGCCAGGGCAGTGAAGAGATCGGCTCCTCCAGAGGTTGACTTCTCTCCGGCCCAAGGCACTCTTCCCTCCTCCCAAGGCACTCTTCCCTCCTCCCAAAATGGAAGTCGTGAGTAACTCCACACAGCGGCTGACAGAAAAGGTATTTGCTCCATCCTGGCCTAATTACAGGGGCCATCCTGGGTCTGGCCCGGCCAGTCCAGCCCTTCCCTGCTTCCCTGCCATCTACTTTCCCGTGTGCTGGGGCGTCTCTGGCCAACCCGTTTCCCGGACATGGTGTCCATTACGGCTCAATTACCTGGCAGGGCCGTGGCCTTTGAAGTGGCTGCAGAGGCCGCCGAGAGGCTATTTTTCTCTCACCTGTCACCACTTATTTTCCTGGGCTCCTGGCCTGTGGCCCGACATTTTTAACTAATGGGGATTAAATAATCCAGCTGTAATACAAATGCCCACTCCTGGCCCCTGAGTCCACCTCAGAGTCATTAAGACCTCAGCCAGAGCTGGCAGGCGCTCCCTCTGGAAGGGGTAAAGAGAGGCCGGGCAGCACATTCTGGATTTTTTTTATTGCCTCCTCATTATAGCTATTATCCACAAACACAACCGCTAATGAGAGGGCTGAGGAATTTGGGAGAGGAAAGGTTTCATTTGGGCTAGAGAAGGAAGCCATCGTCTGCCCTGAAATAGCAATGCCATGTCTGAGAGTGCTCTCTCCCCCGAATACCCCACAACCCAGGGCGTAAGCAGAAGGGGGCAGGAAAGAGACCTTTGAGCTGGGGTTTTGAGACCTGAAAAGGGATGCTCACCTCTCACCCATGGACTTGGCAATACTCACTGCGCGTGGCCAAGTGTCCGAGTCTGTGTTAGTGCTGGTGGGAGGAAGGGGGCGGCACTGTCTAATTTGTCACACCAACCAAGACACTTCTGAGAGTGAAAGGGAGATGCTATACCAATTTCTCCAGGACAACCACCAGGAATGTCGTGGGCCAGGACAAGAATGAAAGGCCAGGCACTTACCTGGGTGGCAAAATTTAAGGGGTACTTCCCTGGTGGCTCAGTGGTAAAGAATCCACCTGTCAATGCAGGAGAGGCGGGTTCAATCCCTGGGTCAGGAAGATCCCCTCGAGTAGAAAATGGCAACCTACTTCCATATTCTTGCCTGGGAAATCCCACGGACAGAGGAGGCTGGTGGTCTACAGTCCTTGGGGTACCAAAAGAGTCTGACTTAGCAATTAAACAATGACAACAAAATACTTAGTCCTCAAGATAAATATTTTAATGTGCTATTTTCTTAAAAAATCAAAACTAAGTCCCCCCAAATTCCACAATGAACAAAATATCAAAGTGTTACATAAAGATTTCCCTGGTGGTCCCGTTGTTGGGACCTCACCTTCAAACGCAGAGCATCCAGGTTCTATCCCTGGTGGGGGAAATAAGATGCTACATGCCTTGAGGCCAAGAAAACAAAAAATAAAAATGGAAGCAATATTGTAACAAATTCAGTACAGACTTTAAAAGTGGTCCACATCAAAAAAAAACCTTTAAAGAAAAAAGTTAAATGAAAGCAGGTCTGACAGGGCTGGGATTAGGGTGAGGAAAATGAGGTCAAATCATGCAAGTGGAGGGTCAGATCTCGTCTTTTAAATGTTGATATTCTGTTCATTGTGGATATTTTGGGCTTTTAAAAATATTATATGAAAATATTTATCTTAATGACTGAATCTTCTTTAATCTTGCACCCTAGGCTTTCCAAACCTGGTTTGGAAAATGAAAGCCATATCTGATCCCATCTCTTGCCTCCTTTTTCCCATCATCTGGTCTCTGGCCAATGACCTCCCTGGTTCCTGATCTCTCTTACTTCTGAGCATCCGTCAGGCTGTTCCCTCTTCCTCAAACTCCCCCATTCCCGAGGCTTCCCCAGTGGCTCAGTTATATAGAATCTGCTGCAATGCAGGAGATGCAGGTTCAGTCCCTGGGTTGGCAAGATCTCCTGGAGGAGGAAATGGTAACGCACTCCAGTATTCTTGCCTGGAATTCCATGGACAGAGAAGTCTGACGGGCTACAGTTCATGGGCCTGCAGAAGAGTCAGGTGTGACTGAGCAGGCATGCTATTGCAATTATCATCATTCTAACAAATAATAATATCAAGTAAGAGGATTTCCCAGATGGAAAGCTACTTGCTAAGAAATAGGTAAAATGGAGCAAAGATTTTCTTCATAAGAAAAGACCATGGGCTCCAATTAGTGGGTGCACAACAGTTTTTTGTTTGTTTGTTGGTTCATTTTTAAGTCAGTGAAGCTCTCCTGTTCCCTTCCCTGAAACAATGACATTAGAGGACATTCATAGTCATGTCCAGTGAGTCAGTCCTTGAGCCAAACACATAACATATGTATGCTGTCGTGTTCAACACATGGGCTCTGGGTTCAGACTGTAGCTCTGGCTGTCTCTGACTACATGTCCTGGTCAAGTTAGTAAACCTTTTTGGGCCTTGGATTCCTCAGTTATAAAATGGAAATAATAATAACACTCATTGATGGAGTTATTGTCAGGACAGAATAGGTTAAACCATGGAAAGTATGTCGTATTTGACACTCAGACTTCCCAGGTTTTGGCATCTAGAGTCCCACTTTCCAGGAAATGTCTCAGTCCCTGGCAAACCAGGATGGTTGGTCACCCTAATTGGGGATGTTCAATCAAAGATGAAACGAGACATTTTTAGATTTAAAAAGCTAATAAAGTGTGTCCCCTTCAGGTCTGTACTACAAAGAATGCTGAAGACCACTCTTCAGATTAAGTGGAAATGGCACCAGATATAAACTTGAATATTCACGAAGAATAATAAGCATAGAAATGGCAAATATCTGAATAAATATAAAAGTATTTTTTCTCTGCATTTCTTTAGCATATATCGAATTGCTTAAAGCAAAACATTATAGCATGGCAGGGTAGGGGCTATAATACATGTAGCTGTGTTACATATAACAATAATAGCATAAAGGATGGGTGGCTACAGAGGCAGGGGCAGCAAATGAACTTATAAGTTGCAGAGTTTTTCCATTTCACATCAAGTAGTGCAATATTACTCTCAGTGTACTGTGGAAATGGAAGGACATAAGCTGAAATCCTTAGAGCAACCACTGAAAAATGTAACTAACAAAGTACATGGCTAAAAAGGTAATACATAAATTAGAACTGAATTTTTAAAATATATTTAACTACTTCAAAGGAAGGCAGAAAGAAGGACAGGGGATAAAACTTGAGGGGACAAATAATAAATAATAACAATAAAAGAAAAATGACAACAAAAATACAGTAAAGTGGTGGATATAAATCCAACCATAACCATGCTCTCATTAAATGTTTATAAGATACCTGTGTATAAACACGGGGATTCCCTGGTAGCTCAGTTGGTAAGGAATCTGCCCGCAATGCAGGAGATGCAGGTTGGATTCCTGGGTTGGGAAGATCTCTTGGAGGAGGAAATGGCAACCCACTCCAGTGCTGTTGCCTGGAGAATCCCATGGACAGAGGAGCCTGGCAGGGTACAGTCCACAGGGTTGCAAAGAGTCGGACACGACTTAGTGACTAAATCACCATAAAGGGTTAATATCCAAAATATATAAAGAGCTCATACAACTCAACGTCAAAAAAGCAAACAATTCAATTTTAAAATGGGCAGAAGACTGGAAGAAATATTTTTCCAAAAAGGAAATACAGATGGCCAACAGGCACATTCAAAGATGTTCAGCTTTGCTAATCATTAGAGAAATGCAAATTAAAACCACAGTGAAATACCACCTCACAACTGTCAGAATGGCTATCATAAAAAAACAAAAAAACAAAAACAAACGTTGGTGAGGATGTGGAGAAACGGGAACCCTCATACACCCTTGGTGGGAAGGTAAATTGGTGCAGCCACTGTGCAAAATAGCATGGAGTTTTCTCAGAAAACTAAGACTAGAACTACCATATGACTCAGTAGTTCCGCTCCTGAGTAGATATCAGAAAAAAAAATGAAAACACTAGTTTGAAAAGATGCATACATCTCAATATTCTTAGCAGTATTATATATAATAGCCAAGATATGGAAGCACCTACGTGTTTATCAATAGATGAATGGATAAAGAAGATATGGTGTGCATACACAATGAAATACTACTCAGCCATAAAAAGAATGAAATTTGCAACAAGATGGATTTGAAGGGTAGCACTCTTGCCTAAAAAATCGCATGGACGGAGGAGCCTGGTAGGCTGCAGCCCATGGGGTTGCTACAAGTTGAACACGACTGAGCAACTTCACTTTCACTTTTCACTTTCACACACTGGAGAAGGAAATGGCAACCCACTCCAGTGTTCTTGTCTGGAGAACCCCAGGGATGGGGAAGCCTGGTGGGCTGCCGTCTATGGGGTCGCACAGAGTCGGATACGACTGAAGCGACTTAGCAGCAGCAGCATGCTAAGTGAAATAAGTCAGACAGAGAAAGACAAATACTGTATGATGTTACTTATTTGTGGAATCTTCAAAATAAAGCAAACTAGTAAATAAAACAAAAAAGAAACAGAATCACAGATATAGAGAAACATTTGAAATGTTAAGGATTGTGTAGAATATACTTAAAACTCCTCCTCTCCCCACTCTATCTGTGGGTACATCTGGGGGTACACATATGAGTGTGTTGTAGGTATGTGCATGCGTGTGTCTGGCACGTGTGAATCAGCACTCTTTCACAAGCATTGTCCCCTACGTGTTCACTAGTATCTGATAGGGCAAGGGGAGAGGACAGCCCTGTTTCCCAGCCTCCACTCTCTCCCTGGGGCCAGGAGGGTGGCATGTCTCCCGCCATACCCACCAGCCACGTTAGAATCACATCCCACCTGGTGACTCTGGTGGCCCCCGTGTCTGAGTGCAGAAAGGTCAGAGACAGGGTTTTAGAGACACTCATGATTACCTCCTGGGTGACCTCGGAAGACAGGCTGTTTGGGGACTGACACCTTTCTAAACATAGCACGGGAGAAGGGCCGACATCCCGTTCGTCACCAAAGCCACTTACCCGCCCCAGACAGACCCACATGCCAACAGGAGCCACTTATAGCCACCTTCAAAGGGGCTCAGAGTGGGTGCAGCACCCAGGGGCAGAGAGGGTGTGACGCTGTGGCCTGAGGTCTCTTGGCCAGAGAGGAATCTCTGGAGCCTGTTCTGCCCCTTCAGTGTGACATCTAATCACTGCTCTGAGCCTCCTTTGTCCCATTGGCAAAATGGAGATATCGTTGCCCTGACTATTCCTAAGCAGCAGACCTTGCTGCCAGGGCTAAGGCCTGGAATTGACACCCCGCCCCACCCTTGACCTCTCCAGCTCAGAAACTGCTTAAAGCATTTTGCCTGGGGCAGGGGCAGCTATGGGCGTTCTCAGAATCATGGGTGTGCATAAATGTTCTGATTCAACGCCACATGTGCTGTTTGTCTTTGGGCGAAACTCTCTCCGTCTCTGAGCGGCCCCTGTCCTTCCAGACCTATTTTGAGTCCTGCTTCAGCCACTGGTCACTAATGCCTGAATAAAAGAGGCTACATCCCAAGTTAGGCTAGTCTTCCTTGTGGCCTAATTGCCCCAGAGCTGGCCCAGCCCTGGGTCCCCAGGAGGGCTAGGGAGCCTCCAGCAATGCAGACAAGGCCTGGCTCCCTTGCTCTTGGCACACATTCTCATTTTTACCAGGGGCCCAGTTGCTTCCATGCTGCCCTCAGGCTTCTGTCAATGCAAATTAATTCATTCCAAGGTGGTAGAGACTAACTGTGTCTCCAGACTCATTGCTTTTTCAAAGAGGAGCTGAAAGGGGCAATGCTTAACCTGGCAGCATGACTGGGCAGGGGTGGCACCTCAGAGGCCCACAGGGAAGGTGTCTAGAGGCAGGAGCTCCTAAAGTCATGCTGTGGGTGTACTCAATCACGTCCGACTCTTTGCGACCTCTTGGACTGTAGCCCGTGGAATTTTTCAGGCAAGGATACTGGAATGGGTTGCCATTTCCTCCTCCAGGGGATTTTCCCAACCCAGGGATCAAACCCACATCTCCTGTGTCTCCTGCATTGCAGACGGATTCTTTACCACTGAGTCATCGGGGAAGCCCCTCCTAAAGTCACAGGTCAGAGCTAACAGCTAAATCCCCCACTGGGCCCAGGTGGTTAGGGCTCCTCAGGGCGTCCTATTTTGGTTGTCCCAGTACCACTGGGTGGCAGGAGAGATGGGATCCAGGACATCAGATGCAGGTGGACCTCCATCCTCAGGCAAGTCCTGCGGGGGCAAAAGGGCTGTTCTGGGGGAGTGTGGGATATGCATGTGACCTTTTGGTTCTTAATAGCCCCTCTGACCCTGGGCTCAGGCTCCCAAGACAATGTGCCCTGGGGCAATGGGCACCCCAGGAAGTGGCCCTCCCCAGTTTTGGAGTCACAGAGGCCCACATTTGCATTTTGTCTATGCCCCAAGTGAGAGTACAACTTTGGGCAAGCATTCGCCTTTCTGAGCCTCAGTTTCCTCATCTGGGAAATGGGGATACTATTTCCTTCCTCATGGGCTTGTGTGAAGGCTTTCATGAGCTGAGCCACAGAGCCAGATCCAGCTCTCTACAAATGGAGGCATCCACAGTAATGGTGACAGTGGGGAAAAGGAAGAAGAGGAAGAGGACCACATTAGAGGTGCTGATGGTTCAGGAAGCTGGCTTTAGATCTGTCAGCCGGAGCTGGGGTCGGGGGGTGGGGCAGGCTGGCAGCTCCTCTCCCTGCCAACAATGCTCTTTGCCATCAGCGACATCTGGCTCTCTGCCCTGGATGTGTATTAGGAGTGATTACGTGTCCCTTTAAATTCTGGGAGCTGTCGCTAACGGGTGCTGAGGTTTATCTGCACCGTTTATTTCAGCTCCCTTGCAGCCCCTGCCCATCTCTCCGGAGAGGGGCAGGGGAGGAGAGACACCTGCTCAGTGTGTTTAATTTCCATGAAGAGCGTGCTTCCTGGGAAGGAGGCCCTTTGAAGTGCTCCGGGTTGGCTGGAAATGAGTCCCTGGAGGCAGCCCCCACCCCAAACACAGGACTCCCCCTTTCTGGAGATGAGGAGGAAGAGGGACCCTTTCTAAAGGGAGAATCAAATTGGTTGGAAATTAGGGTGGAGGAGAAAAATGATGACGAATCTGACTTGGGGGTGAAGACAGACTGGGGCTTCGGGGTCCAGCCAGCCTGGGCTTCTGGCACCTGCTGGTCACATTCTGCTTGAGTCTTGGGGCACATTTCCTAAGTGCATGTGTGTGTGCACTCAGCTGCAACCAACTCTGCGACCCATGGACTGTAGCCTGCCAGGCTCCTCTGTCCGAGGAATTTTCCAGAATTTGCAAGAATACTGGAGTGGGTTGCCATTTCTTTCTCCAGGGAATCTTCCTGACCCAGGGATCGAACCCATGCAAGATGTCTCTTGCATCTCCTTCATTGACAGGTAGATTCTATACCCGTTGAACCACCAGAAAGGGAAAGCTGAGCCCCATCCCCAACACACACACATGTGCAGAGTTGGGAGGATTAAACATGCTAGAGAATGTTGGATCCAAATCACAAAAGTTGACAGTCTCACAACCACCCAGAACATATGTGGAGCCAAGCTTAAGAAGCCCCACTTCTTAATGTTCCTCCCCCAGCTGCATGGCTCACTGTGAGGGCCCCTCCCAGAGTTGTGTTGATTCTCCAGTCCAGTCATCCAGCCCTGTCTGCACACCGCCACTCCTCAGGGCCACGGGCACACATGCCAAGATTGTATCCCACCTTTGAGGGGGGATAGACTCAGAGAAGAGAACTACAGGGGTCCTGAAGGACCATTTAGGCAAGAAATCATAGGTCCTAGGCACCCAGAGCATCAACCAGAAATGGGAGTGCACTCTCCCTTTGACTCTTGACCCTCACCTCTGAAGAAGCATCACCTTGTGGGGGCAGGGGCATGGCTGCTGGATGGACAAAGCTGGACTCCTCCTGCTGGGTCTCCATGGAGTGCTGAGGTCAGGATCTGGGGAGTGTGGAGATAAATGGCTGCCATTAGCCACTCTCAGTGGGAGCAGAAGGGGGCACAGCTATTTCGGAGGGCAGTTTGGCTGTGGTTCCTGAAATTCCAATTGGCCTTCCAGATGGCACTAGTGGTAAGGAATCTGCCTGCCAACGCAGGAGACAGAAGAGACACAATTTTGATCCCTAGGTCAGGATGATCCCCTGGAGGAGGCCATGGCAACCCACTCCAGTATTCTTGCCTGGAGAATCCCCATAGACAGACGAGCCTGGCGGGCTACAGTCCATGGGGTTGCAAAGAGTCAGACACGACTGAGGCGACTTAGCCTCCATGCACCTGGTGACCCAGGAAACAATATACCACTGTGTTCAAAGAGGTGGGTGCAGAGGTCACAACGTGACTTATAAAAGTTGGAACACTAGAAGCAACCTTAATGTCCATTAGGTGGGGAATGTCTGATTAGACCACAGTGTGGCCACGCTGTGAAACACTGTGCAGTCATCAAAGAATAATGTCAGTCTATATGTTCTCACAAGGGGCAGTTGTGAAGGTGTGTTTTGGGGCAGAAAGAAGCATAGTATTTTGAGCCAGTTTATAGCAAATCAAAGCAAAACGTGTATATGTCAGATAGAGAGCTAGTGGGAAGCTGGTGTGTAGCCCATGGAGCTCAACTCAGTGCCCTGTGATGACCTAGATGGGTGGGATGGTGGGTGGGGGAAAGGTTTAAGAGGGAGTATTAGTCGCTCAGTCATGTCTGACTCTTTGCAACCCCATGGGTGATTGCACAACAGGCTCCTCTGTCCATGGAATTCTACAGGCAAGAATACTGGTGTGGGTAACCAATCCTTTCTCTATGGGATCTTCCCAACCCAGGGATCAAACCCAGGTCCCCTACATTGCAGGCAGATTCTTTACCATCTGAGTCACAAGGGAAGCCAAGAGAACCCCCTCAAAAGTGACGGGACGTACATATACATATAGCTGATTCACTGTTGTATAGCAGAAACAAAACAACATTGTAAAGCAATTATACTCCAATAAAAACAAACAAGCAAACAAAGAACGCCATCATATATTTCCACAAGAATAGGAACATGTCTGTAAACACACAGAAACACGTCTGGAAAAATTCACAGTATGATACCAGAGATTATCTCTGCAGAATGGATTAGGGGGCCAGGACTAGGAGACAGTGGTCAAAGGAACTTGAATCTGTGATGTGTGAAGGTCTGCACGTGGTCATATGTTCCTTATGTCACTAACATTTAATCTACATTTTTGCTGAGTGGACACTGATTGAAATACGTCTATGTTTCCTTTCCTTTCATCTTTAGAGCATGTGACAGTCTCCAAAGTGTTTCTCACTCAGAGTTTTCAAATCGGCAGAGCCAAGCGAACCCCCATTTCACAGAAGGGAAAAACAAGGTTCCTTATAGGGACTGATCAAGAACCTTCGAATCCCTCCTAGTGAGAACTCTACCTAGGAACATTAAGAGGGTGGCATGTATGAAAAACATCTAATTTCTTTAAAGAGATAGAAAAAAAAAAGAAACCCTTATTCTCCCTATCAGTATTCTTTAGCTGATCATCTGAGTGTATGCTTCTGCCTGGAACCCCTGCCTCACTCTCAGGGAGCCATCCCTGACTGCCCCAGTCTCAATCACTTCTCCTTCCTCTGCCTCTGTGTCTATGAGAACCAGCTCTATGTATCCACAGGAGTATTTATTGTGCACCTTCTATATACTAGTGGCATTAAGCATTTTTTAAATGCCCATGAAATATTTAGGAAATAACTAAATGCTAAATCGTACAGTACTGACAGTAAATTATTCAAAGCTTAATTATTTGGAAACCTCGCTAGTCCAAAATATAACTCTAGAACATTGTTGCTTTAGCCATACGTGTTTACTTACAGAAGAGTTCCATGAGGTCCCACTTAGGGCTTAATTCCTCTTACTTGACAAATTATTCTAACAATCACAGTGATGTGGTTTTTCAAATCTTAAGAAGAAACACAGATTAGAGCGGGGAGACACATGGTGTTTCAGCAGCGCTACATCAGGAAATGACAGCCCACATCCTGACAGGAAAATGAGAGAGACTTGAAATAACAGAGCCCTGTGGGACATTAAGGGCAAAGACCCACAGTGCCTCCACACCTGGGTGAGTCTCAAGCACGCTCTCAATGTATTAAAGCCCAGAACAATAATGACATAGTTTAATTCATCCTTAAGAAGGATTAAGTGTTATTCAGAGTTCTCTAACAAATAGGCTCATATATGATCAATTTGAGAAAATTTTTTCCTGGAAAAAAATTTAGAAAAAGTTGTATCTAGATAGCACAGCCTTTGATTATCTTTAATTGTCTAAAACTTCAAATATGTGAAAAAGCTTTATTGCTCCATGATTCTGGCTAACTAAGGTGGGACAGGTTACAGCAGATGGTTCCATGAAGTCTCAGTATCCATTCCATGGAAGATTCATGTTCAATGACTGCACCCATGTAGCCTCAGCATAACTCATGGCTCAGCAGATGAAGATGCCCACCAGATCACAGGCTCACAACTCAGAACTGACCTTCACCCAGGCCTGTGCCTGGCATGCAGCTCTATCTCTGAGACTCTAGTGGGATCAGAGTAAGCTAGAAAAAAGTATCTGAAATAGATAACAAGAAACCCAAGCTATGGGCATCTCTAGTCTAAATTAAACAATGCCTGAAAGGAGGTGGGAGGCAGATTTATAGACATGAAAGAGACAGAATGGCAGAAACCCAGACTCTAGGTCTTTGTGTGTCAGAAAGCCACAAGCCCATTGAGAATGTCAAGGTTCAACATGGCAAAGATAGTTCATTTGGTTTGCAGACGGTGATCATCTGCTAATGTCTGTTGGGGTAAGGAGATTCAGAGGCCAGATTCAGACTCAATGAGAAAGATTGTAAGTGATAGGCTATCCATTACTGATGTCTGCCACAAGTGCGGTGAGAGTGGCAGAGAGCCTGTGCTAAGATTTGCTATCCCTGCTCTAGTCTAATGCCATTATTAAACAAATGGGGTGGTGGGTGGTCCAGAGAAAAGAGTGATTTGCCTAAGTCATCCAGCAAGAAGGAAGGAGACAGTGCTGTCCAATATGGTGGCCACTAGCCACATGTGGCGACTTATCACTTGAAATGAAATTGGTCTGAATTAAGATGTATAAATATAAAACACTCAATGTATTTTGAAGACTTAATAGGAAATACCTCATTAACATTTTTATATTGATTCCATGCTGAAATGATCATATTTTGGACATACTGAGCTGAATAAACTGTATTAATAAATTAATGTCACCTGTTTCATTTTACTTTCTTAAAATGTGGCTACTAGAGAATTTTAAATTACATTTGTGGCTCACATTACATTTCTGTGAAACAGCACTGTGTTAGAACAAAGCAGAGGCTGTCTGCCAGGCAGAGGGGAGCCCACTAGGACTAATTATCCTAATCTAGGAGGTTGTCCTGGGGGAGGGCAAGATCCAAACACATTTTGGTTAATCCAAGGAACTCGGTCCAACTTTATCATCTTAAGGTGATTAAAATATGGAGCCAAGTGGCTAGACTGCCTCAGAAGTTAAAATCACTCCTGCATCCCTACCCTACAATGTCCCACCGTCTATGGTACATTCTGTGTCCCAGGCCTCTGTGCTTGCCTACCTCCACATCTCATCTCACTCAAAGAAGGATGCCATCCTACTTGATAGATCCTATAGCTGCACCAACTGGGGCTTCCAGATTCCAGGTAACTTGCCCAAGTTTACAAAACCCAGGCAGTGACAGAGAGACAGTGCTCCTTCCTCCATGTCCTTTCTCCATGAGGGAGAAACAACTCTTCAACACTCTGGTGCCTATTTTTAGGGCCAGGCTAAGCCAAAGAACTGCATTCATTCTGAAAAGCTCTGAATGGAATTCAGCCTTGCAATAAACCATAATCAAAACCTGACTTTTCAAAGCAGGGAGGGAAAGACCGCGCCCTCTCCCCCCACCCCCACCCCCCAGCTCCTGTTAGTCCTTTATTCAAATTTCCCTCAAGAAGAAGCTGGGGCATGGCTACACACACATTTGGTGAGTATAAGCCTTGGGTGGCCGTGTGCAGATCAATGTAACTCTCTCTAGAACTCAGTGTCCCTGACTCTGCATTAGGAAGGTTGAGGTGATTTCATTCGACCCCTCCAACCTCTTCAATTCCAGAAAATCTGCTCTGCTTCCAGGCTGGTGACTTGGGGACGCTTGATAGGCTTAGCTCTAAGAATAGCCGAGTGAGATATCAGAGATCCAAGGATGAGGTTGGTGACAAGGCTTAGCTTTCCCAGCTCCAGGGCACCAGGGTCCTCAAAAACCCTGAGGCACCATTGGGCAGGATGTTCACTGCACCAGAGCATCCCTAAGCAAAGCTAGAAGGAGAAGAGCTCCATTCCATCCTCCCAGCCGGGTTCCTAGTGCGGGAGCCTCCTCTGGCCTGAGGAAGGTGCATCTGTCTATATGAGCACAAAGGCACCTTGTGGGGAAGCGGGGGCTCCTGGCATTGTCCTCCCGCTGAGCACTCACTCCCAAAATGATATCACCCACCCTTTTTTCTTCTACCTGGAGTGGTAGTGTCCACTCCAGAATTTGGTGTATCTTGCGGTCAGAGGCTTGAGAGGCATGTCCATCAATAGTGATCTCGGAGCCAAAGGTAGCCAGAGGTACAGGGGCTGGATGCCCAGGGGCATTCAGGTGTGTGCGGAAGCCAAGAGACCAGGCCAACGACCCAGGGACCATCTCTGGACCTGGGCTTGAACAGCCTCACAGTCCAGGAGCCACTCCACCACTAGCTCCTCATGTAGCTCTGGACAAGTCACTTTCTTTTCCTGAGCCTCAGTGTTCTCTTCTGTCAAATGGGGGTGTTTCTCCCAGGGCTCCACTGAAGGTCAATGGAAAGGTGGATGTGGAAAGCACTTGCCAGGCCATAGAACCCAGCCATGGGCAAGTGACATGTGCAGTTCAGGGTGTGTAGGAGTTTTGTCCCTGGGGCCTCCCTGGATGTCTCTACCCATCCTATCCTTGGCCCTGAACACACAGACTGCCTGCTTTTCGTCCTCAAGACCTTCCTGGTGCATGTAAGCCCTGCAGAGCTGCACCCCTGCTCTCCTCGAGGATGATGAATGATGAGATACAGGGATGGGGTAACATTAAACACACTCCTCAAATAGTAATAGAAATTATCAGCCCCATCTTCAGAGAACTTGAGGGCTACCCTCCTTTACCCACTGTGGCCCAGCTGCAGGGGGGGTACTTTGAGATGGCTGAGGCTTGGTGTTTTTCTTTCTTGTTTGGGACATGGCCCAACTTAGGGGACAGAGAATGGGCCCCTGAAAGCTGACGCAAGGTCATGGATACATCTGCAGAGCTGGGCATGACCTTCACAGGTGCCGAGCTCTTGGTCCACTCCAGGGATCCCTCAGTCTGCAACGTAGGGGCTGACGAGAGGTGACATACCGATCCAGCCACACTCTGAGGCTGAGAAGGGCCTTGGCTCCCAAAATCAAGGCCAAGACCAGGCAAGTACTGTCTGGGTATTAATCAGCTGCCATCTGAAGCGTGCAGATCATTCAAGGTGACGGCTGACCCAGCCACTTTCTGTAATTGGGATCAAGTGCCCTCTTGGTATCCGGAGAGGAGGCTCTGGGGCATAAAAGACTCGCCAAGGTCTGGCCTCTCAACTCCCCAGGAGGATAGGGGGTCTTGGCTACCCCCACCTACCAGTCCCATCCGCCACTGCAGCCCATTAGGGTCTCCCCGTCTCGGCTGCCAGGCCTGGAGGCTGAAGGAGAGTGAAGATGAGAAGCTAGGAGCCTGCTTCTCCCAGGCACAGCACACAGGGCGGTACTTCTCTCCTCGGGACTCCCCTTCTGCCTCTCACACTTGGCACAGATACCAGCTTGAGTCAGACAGATCTGCGGTTCTATCCAACTCTGCCACTTACCATCTAGAAGCAGGTCCAAGGCTTCATGAGCGTCAGTTTCATATCTACAAAATGAGCATCTTTCTATCACCCAGCCAGTGTGGTGAATGATGTCTGGCATTGATGCTTTGTAAGATTAACCCCCTCCCACATACCCTCCCTGCATAAAATGGGGAGAATAATGCCAGCCTGCCCAACTTCCTACTTTAGCAATGGGTGTTCACATTCTAATTTAGCTCTAAAATGCTACACAAATATTTCTTGTTATTACATCAATAATAAAAAGTGACACTGAGAATAGGAGGAGAAGGGGATGACAGAGGATGGGATGGTTGGATGGCATCATCGACTCAATGGACATGAGTCTGAGCAAACTCCGGGAGACAGTGAAGGACAGGGAAGCCTGACATGCTGCAGTCCAGGGGGTCATAAAGAATCGAACACAACTCAGTGACTGAACAGCAATAATAGCCAACACCTTGTGAGAGGTTAACTGTGTGTATCCAGCTAAATAGATATCTGTGCTAAACGGATTCCTTTCTTTGCATTGTTTACTTGACTCCTCACATCAATTCAAACCAGTGTGTACAACAGTCATTCCCATTTTACAGATGGGGAAACTGAGGCATAGACAAGTTGAGGAGTCTGTTCAAGATCACAGAGGATGGAGTGGCCCAGACTTGAAGTCAAGGCTGACTCACTCCAGAGCCTGCGTTCTTGACAACTGAGCCCCGCTATCTTCATTAGCTGTGTAATATCTTTTACAGATCCCCACCCCCCACCCCCGCCAGAACCCAGCCTCATGCTAGGGGCTCCTATCTGGACAAAGACAGGCCCTGTCCCTAAAGCCCTGGTTCAGCCCAGGTGCCATCCCCTGTCTGCCCCATGATGCCCATCTCAGAGGCTGTGCCCGAAGGTGCTGGTAGAGGGCAAGAGGGCCGGTCCTAGGAGGGCCACTGTGATCCTGGCTCCCTCCCTTCTCCTACCCCATCCATTGATCTCAACAAGGGTTGAACTCTGACAGCCTGTCCTTAGGTTGAGAAGCCGGTTGTGGCCCCTGCCTCCCACCATTTGTTGAGTCAAATGGTGCAAAGCGAGGTTTGGGGGAACCTATCTTTTTTCCTTGAGTATCACTCCACCTCTGCCTAGCATCTGCTGTGCCTGGAAGGACGCAGAGACTTTTAGCATTTTACAGAAGCTGAAAACTTTGTGAAAAACACAGAAGTGATGTGGGTGAGCAAGCCCAGGGCATTTTTGGAAACTGATGAAGACCAGAGGGGGATATGAGATGAGCTGAGGCTGGCACCTAACGGCTCAGAATGCTAAGAGCCTCGCATGCTTCATGAAGCTCTCTAGACCTCATTCTGTACAGGAGCCACGGGAAGTTGGGGACTAGGAGATTGAGACATTCAGAGGTAACTTTTAGGGAAACAACTTGGGCTGGGGGAATGAGAATTCACTCTTTTATTGCACAAGTGTTTATTGAGCACCTGCTATATTCCAGACACCATTTCAGGCTCTGGGGACTGATTGGTGAACAAGACTGACAACGTCCTTGCCCTGGTGGGCTTACATTCTAGCACACCCTGCATTGGGGTACCTAGGAGTAGGCAGGGAGGGGGCTCTCGGGGGAGTTCAGTTTTTCAAAATCCCCAGTTCCTCCTTCTTAAATCAAGCAAAGTCACCCTCCATCAGGCTCTGCAGATCCAAGACACAGACCCTGAAGGAAGTTCTGCCTAGCACCTCCCAGATAATCTGAGCCATCGTCAACCCCCAGCTGCTTGGTGGGAACTCTGATCCCTTTCCTGAGCCCCGAGGCGCCTCTGCTAATCTGCTCAGTCTTTGCTTGTCTGTGCCTGGCTCCTACTTGCCAGCATCTATTATTGCAATTGTGGTAAAACACGCAGAACATGAACTTTACCATTTTAACCATTTTTAAGTGCACAATTCAGTAGCATTAAGTCTATTCACATCACTGTGCATCCCAATCTCCAGAACATTTTCATTTAAACAACAACTCTCCATTTCCCTCTACCCCTAGCCCTTGGAAATCTCTATTCTGCTGTCTCTATGAATTTGACTACTCTTGGTATCCCATACAAGTAAAACCATACAGTGTTTGTCTTTTTGTGACTGGCTTATTGCACTTAACATAATATCCTCAAGGTTCATCCATGTTGTACTGTGTGTCAAAACTGCCTTTCTGTTTAAAGATGAACAACATTCCAGGTATGTATAGATCACAGTTTAATCCATTCATCAACTGTTGGGTTGTGTCCGCGCTTTGGCTCTTGTGAATGGTGCTGCTATGAACCTGGGTGGACACATATTTCTCTGAGTCCTAGTGACTCTTTTACTTTTTGGCTGTACTGGGGCTTCATTTCTGCCCGTGGGCTTTCTGCAGTTGCGGTGAGTGGGAGCCACTCTCTAGCTGTGGTGCACCGGCTTCTCATTGTGGAGCTCGGGTTCTAGGGCGTGCAGTCTGCAGTAGTCGTGGTGCACAGGCTTAGTTGCTGCACGGTATGTGGGATCTTCCTGGACCAGGAACCGAACCCATGTGCCCCCTGCTTTGGCAGGCAATTCCTAACCACTGGACCAGGGAAGTCCTCTTTTTTATGAACTTCTTTTATTCAAACAGAATACAGAAGGCTGTATGATTCGCATGACATGCCCCAGAGTGACTGAGATCCAAGACACCCACTTTGGCAAAAGGACCCAAAATATCTCAGATTTGGATTTTAAAAAAATAGTCTTTTATGCATTTACTTAGTTTACTAAATGTGCTCGAGATGTTAGCTCAGTTCACAATTTCCTTTTGAACTTCTGAGTGACTCTTACTTGTTTTTTCCATTTTGTTTTTACACCAAGAAGACCACAGTCAAATAATACACAGCAACTGATTTCCTTTCTTAAGTTCTTGTGATTATTTTCAATAGATACCCAGAAGTGGAGTTACTGGATCAATTCATATTGGAATTACTAGATCATTACTGGATCATACAGTAATGCCATTTTTAATTTTTTAAAGAATCCTTGTGCTAAGTCACTTCAGTCATGTCCAACTCTTTGCAACCCTATGGCCTGTAGCCCATCAGGCTCCTCTGACTGTCCATGGGATTCTCCAGGCAAGAATACTGGAGTGGGTCGCTATGACCTCCTCCAGGGGATTTTCCCTACCCAGGGATCAAACTCACGTCTCTTATGTCTCCTGCATCGGCAGGCGAGTTCTTTACCATTTGTGCCAGCATCCTAAGTTGTTGATCAGTATGAAAACACAGGAGCTTTACCATATTTAAGCACATGTAGCAGGTTAAAAATCTGCCTTTCCCAGAGACTGTTCAGACAGGTCAGACACATCTCAGGAGACAACTTTTTAGGCTAAAGCCCCCAGGAATAGCTGGTATACAAACGGCTAAGATCCAGGCTCACTGACCAGTGACAAAGTCATCATTTGTTGCTTTAGGCAGCATTGATTGGTGATGTCAGTATCTGAAGACTGTGGGGAAGTTTCACATGGATTCAAACATGAGACGAATTTACAAACCTCTTCAATGGCATGGTGTGTGCTATGCTTAGTCACTCAGCTGTGTCTGACTCTTTGTGACCCCATGGACTGTAGCCAGCCAGGCTCTTCTGTCCGTAGGGATTCTCCAGGCAAGAATACTGGAGTGGGATGCCATAACCTCCTCCAGGGGATCTTCCAAACCCAGGGATTGAACCCAGGTTTCCTGCATTGTAAGCAAATTCTTTACCATCTGAGCCACCAGGGAAGCCCAAGAATACTGGAGTGGGTAGCCTATCCCTTCTCCAGGGGAACTTCCCAATCCAGGAATCAAACTAGGGGCTCCTGCATTGCAGGCAAATTCTTTACCAGCTGAGTTACCAGGGAAGCCCAGTGGCCTTAAGAATCTACTAAAAGAGGGCTTCCCTGGTGGCTCAGTGATAAAAGAATCTGCCTGCCAATGCAGAAGACACAGGTTTGATCCCTGGTCCAGGAAGATCCCATGTGCCGTGGAGCTACTAAGCCCATACTCCACAACTACTGAGCCTGTGCTCTAAAGCCCAGGAGCTGCAACTACAGAGCCCGTTATCACAACTAGCGAAGCCCGAGAGCCCTGGAGCCCGTGCTCTGCAAGCAGAGAGTCACCCCCCCACCACTGGCTACAGCTAGAGGAAAACCTGCCCAGCACAGCCTAAAATAAATAAATAATATTATTTTTTTATAAAGAATCTACTAAAAGAAAAAATGGCTTTAATAATGAGCAAACAAATAACACATGATTCACCTTGTCAAGATCATGGTAGCCAGTGTTTCTCCACCTCGACACCGCTGACCTTTGGGGCCAGATAATTCTGTGGTGGGGGCCGCCCTCTGCACTGTAGGATAGCTAACAGCATCCCTAGCCTCTGCCCACTAGATTCCTGTAGCATCTTCTTCTCAAAGTGACAAGCAAAAACGTCTCCCGTCATCTCAAATGTCCCCTGGGGGCAGTGGTGCAGAATTGCCACTAGCTGAGAACCACTGCTGTAGCCAGAGCGCCATTTGTCGTGTGTCGCAGTGGCCACTGCTGTTATTTAGACCGTGATGGTCGGGTGACCATAAAACCGTATGCATTTGAACTGAAGCCAGCTTGGGCTCCCAGGGTCAAGAATGTTTATGGAAAGAAGGATTGAGAGAGGACAGACGGCTGGGTCGGGGGCATCCTCTGCTGTAATTTCCCCTTGGGCTGTATTTGGAAATGAACGTGTAAACCGGAGCCTGCACACAAGACTGCAGGGGGCGGATTTGGTCTTCTGAACAAAACCAGCTTTCCAGGGGCCCTGCGTGCATGCAAATTGCCGCTGCCGTGGGCTAATTATAAACGACTATGAATTATTCCTCATTGCTCCTGAAAGTGGGTCTTAGGCACAGCCTCTGCTATCCCCCGTGGGATTGGAGAGGAGTGAGCCTGGATTTGGGGGGCATTTTAAAGGAGGGGTGAGGGAGGGGTTTTGGAGGAGGGATGTAGAGAGGTGGGGAAATGCTCCCTCCAAGCTAGACTGCTGACCATGGTATCCAGCTTAAGGTGAGACGGGCAAGGAAACCCTCTTTCTCTCCCCCTCGCCCCGCCCGGTCCATCCTCCATGTGCCAAGCCAGCTTTCAGCAACTGTGCTCAATGGGAAGGAGCAGAGCTTTCAGGGGATCCGGGGTATTCCCATTGCCAGCCCCTGTCTTTCAGCATTGAAAAATCTATACAGCTGTTGAAACGAATTCTCGGAGGTTCCAGACTTGCCATTAGGTCCAGACTGCTTGCGCTGTGTAGACCACCAGGGCATCCACTTTTCCCCCTGAGCCCTGTGCCACAAGATAGCCAGAGCTGGATGCTCCAGGCTGGGCCACCACCCTCTGAGGAGAATACTGCCCCGGGTGTTTGTTACACAACAGCACATGCCCAGCTGGAGGACAGTATGCAAACTCCCTTTTCACATTCACTTCAGCAACCAGCAGGAAATGGGTCTCCAGTTAAATGAAGCTGCTCTTTATGATGTTTCAGAAGAGGCCAGGCATGGATACTCTCTCCCTGGATACAGAGAGGAAGGGGCACTGAAGCTGGGAATGCCCGAGTTGAACCCCCAAGGGCTGTTTGTTAGGGTTCTGCATAGCACACAGCTGAAGAACAGAGACTCTGGCCTGTTAGGGCATGGGTTCAAAACCCAGCCCAGACACTGTGCGATGTTGGGCAGGTCGCTTCACCCTCTACGTGTCAGACTCTTCACCTATAGAGGGGGCTGATGATAGACCCTACCCCAGAGCATCCTTGGTTAAGTACGTGAGTTTGCATATGGAAAGCACTAGAAAACTCCCTGGCATTCAAGAAACCCAGCTCGAGCTCTTCTCATTGCAGCGTGCTGTTGTTCCGTCACTCAGTCTTGCCGACTCTTTGTGACCCTGTGGACTGCAACACACCAGGCTTCCCTGTCCTTCACCATCTCCTATAGTTTGCTCAAACTCATGTCCATTGAATTGGTGGGTGATGCCATTCAGCCATTGCAGTGTGGCGTTCAGCAAGTCACTTGAAGTCTCTCTGAGCCTCAGTTTCCCAACATGTAGGACAGAAAGAGTAATGCCTTCTAAAGAGGGAAAATCAAATAGGAAAACACATCTGATGTGCTGGGCACACAGCAAGTGCTCCATAATTGGCAGGGGTTATTTTTACACGATGGATAAAACCATGTCTCCAGCCTCTAATTCCTCTACCTTTTTACTGTATTGTTTTCTCTCTCTCTTCTGTGTTGGAGGAGCCAAGGGATGTTTTCAGCTCATAATTACTCTTTTCAATAAAAGGGTCTGTTTCTAGAATGTCTATTTGTCAGATCAGTCTGTTCAGTGAGCTTAGAAATGATCGCTGTCCCACCTTCTCCTTGGTGTTTACCTATCCACTGATGATCTCCATGGAAAGTAATTATGGCCACTGAGCAGATAATTAGAGAAAGGCTCTATTTTCCTCTTCCAGCTATGCAAATGTCACAGCTGGTTCCTTGTCCCTGAGTGCAGTCAAGCCCACTACTGGGGTAGAGACAATGCCTTCTCATCACCAGTTGCTTCCCCTGGAAACATGCCTCTGCCCCTAATGCTCTGGGTAACCCTGAAAGTGTTAGTCGCTTCAGTCGTGGCCAACTCTTTTCAAGACCCTATGTACTGTAGCACACCAGGCTCCTTTGTCCACAGGATTTTCCAGGCAAGAATACAAGAGTGGGTAACCATTCCCTTCTCCAGGGGATTTTCCCAACCCAGGAACTGAACCCAGGTCTCCCACATTGCAGGCAGATTCTCTAGTGTCTGAGCCACTGGGGAAGCCCGGGCAACACTTAGCCAGCATTTCAGCTGATAATTTCTCTAGGATTCAGCTTCCTTAGAGAAGGACAAATAATATGCGATCCCTAACACCATGTTAGGGCTTTCGGGAGCCAAAACAGAGCACAGGGCATGGCCCCTCTGGTGTCAAACCAAAGTGGGTGAACCGGCCTGCAGTTCAAGGGATGTGGGTTCTCCTCCAGGCTGAGTGACCTCAGACAAGCTGCCCCACCTGCCCTGCACTTGTATTGCACATCTGTAAAATAGGCATTACACACATGAATCAGTTGTTTGTGTTCCTAGCTATTTATACTCTGCCTGCTTCCAAAAAGGATTTAAGACAGCTTGTAATCAGATGCTGTGAAAATAGACATGGAAAATCAAAGACCTTGAGGGAGGAGGAGGAAGAGGCAAATAGACCAGCCACATAGACCAACATAGTTTCTGTGGTTAATCTGACCCTTTTTACTTTGGATCCCAGGAAGCTCAGGACTAAATTTGTTATTCTGCAGTTACACAATCCAGACAATCACCTGTTCAAAGAAAACCTACTGTTACCAGTTGTTGAGGAGGGACAACCTTTTTCCAGAAGTAAATTCTGAAAATGATCCACAACGAGACCAAACCTCAGAACACTCTCTGTAAATATTAGTCTTTACATTGATTCACTACAACTCTTTATTGAGCAAGATGCCAGGCATGGAGAACACTGGGGATATGGGATGAACAAAGCTAACAAAGTCGCTGCCCTCACCAAGTATATTTTAGTGAAAAAAAGCACACAGCATATAATAAACAACACCAAGTGAATAAATAAGAAAAGAGGAGACAATAAATACAACTCCAAAAATGATAGGGTGGGGGTGGTGACCTTGGAAGGTCAAGAAAGCATCCTTGTGAAAGTACCATTTAAGCTGAGAGCTGAATGGTGAGAAACCAGAAGTCTTGAAAATGTTTGAGGAGAGACAATTTTCCAGGCACAGCATGTGCAAATGTGTTGGGGGCAAGTGTAAGAACTCAGCACTTGGAGGAAATGAAAGAAGAGGGGCAGAACAAGATGAGGAAGGGAAAGAAAAGAGGTGAGAGACAAGGAGTTAGATGATGGAAGTTGGAAGTTCTCATACAGAGCTATGTGTTAGAAACACCCTGGGGAGCTCTTCAAAACACACCACACTCTGGTCCCATCCCTAAGGATTCTAATATAATTGGTCTGGGCGGGCGGGGGGTGGGGGGCATAATTTGTTTCAATCTCCCCAAGTGATTCTATAGAACACCAAGGTGAGAAACAGTGATGTAGGGCCTTGTGGACTATCTTAAGACGTACTCACTCTGATAGGAATCCACAGGAGGATTTAAAAGTCTTTTGTGCTGCTGGGTGGAGTATAAATCTAAATAAGGTAAGAGTGGAAGGAGGGAGCCTAGGGTATGCAGAGCCCTGGGCAGATATCTATTCAGGGCCTCTGTCTACATAAATAATTTGAGTCACCCCAAATCAATGAGTCAGCACCATTTAGATGACCAGAAATCATAGGATCCTATGAAAGAAATAGTGCACTGGCTAGTGTGAGGAATCTGCTTGCCAACTGGCCTCCTGATGAGGCCGGAGGCCCTGGGATGACCCTACAGGCGTGTGTCATCTGGAACATCTGGTCTACTGAATGTGTGTATTGGGTTGGGATGGGGAGTTAGAGAGGTGGGGACCCTGACATAAACAAGTCCCTGACTGGACTAAGGATGCCCAGTGGCACTGCTGGCCCCAAACAGTTCCCAGGCATTAAAAAGGGACTAAGACTTACAAACTTTCAAGGAAATGACTCCAAAGTCCAGGACTCACCGAAGCCCAGCAGCCAGATCAAATGTAAGGAGGGCACTGGGAGAGACCATAGGCACAGGAGCTGACAGGTGATGGCAGCCCAGGAGAAGGTAGTAGCAGAGCATGGAGAAAGAGGGCTGATCCAGGAATCCTGTGGGAGGCAGAACCCGTCTTATGAGCAGGATTTATGACAGTGACGGTTATCGGAGCTGTTGACAAATATCGGGTCTCCTGTTTGAAGGCACATAGTCGAATCACACTTCTTTGCCCATCTGAACTTGTGTGTGGTCATGTGAGTTGCTCTGGCCAATGAAACTTCCAAGGGAGAGAAAGTGATGTATCTCTTTGAACAGAAGTTCTGAGATAGCTCACAGCCTGCCATGCTTTCCCCTCTGCCTCTGCGAGAGGGAGCCTTCATGACCAGGTCCCCAGAGCAGCTGTGTTGAACAGCCATCTCCGCTCCACAGTGGACATGCTCCATGAGCGAACATGCAGCCTGGTTGTTGGCAGCCTCTGAGAGGAAGGGCTGAGGAGGTGTTTGTTACAGGAGCATCACCAAGCTTGTCCTAACTGACGCAGTGGTTCTCGATTGGCCAAGGCTGAGCTTTACCCACAGTTTCCTCTCGTCCTCGGCTCACTGGGCTGGAGGGGTGAAGCGGAAGGGGTTCGCTTCCCAGCCTTATCCATTTGGCAGGCCCCTAGCCCTATTAGGCAGCCGTTTTCTGGGCCTTTGGAAGTCTCTGGAATAAAAACAGGCTGGTAGAGAATGTATACGTGGCCCTTACCCTGCAGGCTGGCCAGCCGGGGCTCCTACGCCCCCACCCCGGCTGTGGGCTCATTAGATGAAAGTGCTATCACCTGTCAGACAAACTGCTAGAACTGTGATAAATTAATGATCAAATGATACAGTCGGCGCAGCTACTGTACTGCCTCGGCTAGTTACAAGCCGGCCGGGTGCTTAAAAAATGCAGCCGGCATTAAAAAAAAATCAGGCGTTAAAGGAAAATGTCACCCAGCTTTTCAAAAAGGATCTGTTTTAAAATGACCACAGACGGCTCAGTTTCAGAGTCTTTATTTGATTCCTGTTCTTTGTATTTTGTTTTATTGCTCACAAGGAAGGGGATGGTGGTGGAGTAGGGAGAAGGCAGAAGGAATGTTGGAATTTCTGACAATGTTCACCAGCCATCAGCCCCTTGGAGCATCTGACCAGGAATTCAACCCCTCTTGACAGACACAGGGAAGTTCTTCCCAGGGCCTGGCTGGATTGAGTATCTGAGCGGTAATTACTATACAAATATAATAGTTAACACATTTTTTTGTTGTAAGATCTTTGCTTTCTTATTTCATTGACTCATTCTGATGACTCTACTAAATCCCCGTTTGTCAGATTAAAAAAAACTGATAGAAAGTTACCATGATTACCATTCTTTGAGTGCTAACCATGCATACTGTGTACATGTACCATTTCATACAACTGCCATCATGGACCTAGGTGGATACTAACATGATCTCTATTTTAAGGAAGAAAGAGAGGATCATGAGATGTATGAAGAGTGTAACATGGAAACAGTTCAGTTCAGCTCAGTCACTCAGTCATATCCGACTCTTTGCGACCCCATGAATCACAGTACGCCAGGCATCCCTGTCCATCACCAACTCCCGGAGTTTACCCAAATTCATGTCCATCGAGTCGGTGATGCCATCCAGCCATCTCATCCTCTGTCGTCCCCTTCCCCTCCTGCCCCTAATCCCTCCCAGCATCAGAGACTTTTCCAATGAGTCAACTCTTCGCAAGAGGTGGCCAAAGTACTGGAGTTTCAGCTTCAGCATCAGTCCTTCCAGTGAACACCCAGGACTGATCTCCTTTAGGATGGACTGGTTGGATCTCCTTACAGTCCAAGGGACTCTCAAGAGTTTTCTCCAGCACCACAGTTCAAAAGCATCAATTCTTCAGTGCTCAGCTTTCTTTACCATCCAACTCTCACATCCATACATGACCACTGAAAAAACCATAGCCTTGACTAGACGGACCTTTGTTGGCAAAGTAATGTCTCTGCTTTTCAATATGCTGTCTAGGTTGGTCATAACTTTCCTTCCAAGGAGTAAGCGTCTTTTAATTTCATGGCTGCAGTCACCATCTTCAGTGATTTTGGAGCCTCCAAAAATAAAAGTCTGACACTGTTTCCCCATCTATTTCCACATTACCATATGTCAAATAGATAGCCAATGGGAATTTGCTGTATGACTCAGGGAACTCAAACCAGGGCTCTGTAACAACCTAGATGGATGGGATGGGGAGGGAGTGAGAGGCAGGTTTAAGAGGGCAGGGACATATGTATATCTATGGCTGATCCATGTCAATGTTTGGCAGAAACCAACACAATACTGTAAAGCAATTGTCCTTCAGTTAAAAACAAATTTTTAAAATAAAATTTAAAAAAGGAAGGATCAGAGAGGTTAAGCCACTCGCTCATAGTCACACAGCCAATAAGAAGCAAAGAGAGGTAATCCACAGTTGTTTCTGGCTCCTAGGACACTGAAATCTCATCTCTGGGGACTTAGGGGAGCAATTTCCAAAAAGAAACAGGAAAAAGAGTTCTTTGGCTTAAAACCCAGGCCCAAATCTGGACTCCTATTCGTGGCATATAGGCATTCCATAAATGTATAGGTTTCCTCTGTGTGTCAGCCCTGCCTGGACCTTCCACCTCTAGTTTTATGAGCTTAATTTATTCTTTTTAATATAAAATCTCATTACCTGAACATGATACCACCACTTCCACTTTATCTTTGATATAAGAACAGAGAGAAACCTAAATCAAACCTTTAAATAAAGTCTATAACCATGCAGCACTTTCACTTGCTTTTCAAATTTCTAAACAAAATTAAGTCGAAATACCTCGAGGAGAGGAGTGGAAAGGGAAGGGGGATTAGGGTGGGGGGAGATCCCTGCACGTGGCTTTGCTAGGCAGCCGCCAGGGATGTGATTACTCAGAGCAGGAGAACGTCTCTCGCCTGATGCTTGGCTCCCCAGCCCAGGTTTTTGGAGAGCAAATCAAATGAAGTCTGCTCAAAACTGTGTGTGCCAGGGATAGATCTCAAAAAGCTATTTGCCTTACCTTGATGTATATTTCAAGGCATTTCCTATCCAGCGTTAATTTTCATAAAGGGAAAATTGATGATCAGTTTAAAGAAACATAGTCAAGGGTTTTTATTTCCCAGAAGCCTGGGGTGGGCAAGTTGAGGCCAGGGGCAGAGGTGGTCTTGGAAGTTGAGGGTGGCAGGGATTTCTGGGAGAAGGAGCTTCTTCCTGGCCTCTGGAAGCACAGGTTCAGACCAGGAGCTCACCTGGATACCAGCACTGAGAAGGAAAGAGAATGTCAGCTCTGTTGCCTGACTGGCAGGTAAGTGTGGGCAAGGTATGTCAGTGCTCTAGGTGCTCCCCCTCAGTTTTCCCATCTGTGAAATGGGGATGAACACTCCCCACTTCCCAGAACTGGCTCATTAAATTAAAATAACCTATGGGAAAGTGTCCAGCCTCATGTCCACAGACAAGTTAAGTGATACCTGTCATCAAATCTGATCTGGACCCCTTCTTTTCTTAGCACATCTCTTATCTTGGGATCTGGGAAAAAGTCTCTCCTCTTCTAGGAAGCCTTCCTTGACTGTTGATAACAGATCACTTTCTTTAGACCTCAGGCAAGTAGGATATATCACTGTGGCATGAATAGAGAAAGCAGCCCGAGCCCAAATGCTGACTCTACATGTCCTCATCTGTGACCTTGGGAAGGTCACTTAACCTCTGGTATTTCACTTTCTTTTCTGTAAAATGAAAGATATTCCCCAGAATCCTGCTTCATAATTCTTGCTTGGATTAAATAAATTAATTTCTGTTAAAGAGCTTAGAAAAATGCCTGATACATAACAAATTTCAATAAGAGTTAACTAAGATTATCAATATTACTCCTGTCATCTTTCAAAGAAACTTAGGTGTCTATGGCTCTGTGTGTGTGTGTGTGTGTGTGTGTGTGTGTGTGTGAATCTTACCTAGGTGATGTGTTTATTGAAGTTTACTCTGCAAGCAGAAATACAAACATACCAGAAATCCAAGAATTTTTACAAAGTAAATACACTTGTGTAACAGCTTCTAGATCAAGACATAGAATACCACCAGCCTCGCAGAAGAGTCCTTTGTGCTTCTCCTGGGATGTAGCAGCCTCCTGGAAGACGTGGCTGGAATAGATAGAATTCCAATAGGTACCAGTGGGTTGGTCAATCTTAGAATAAATTCTTGAGTACGTGGGAGAGACGGACAAGGGCAAGAGCCACTGTGTTGAAAACTGTCGCTGCTACTCTACTTGGAATACGCCTTACCCCTGTCTCCAACTGGTAGTGAGACTAATAATCCCTTCCTCTCTCCAAGGTTCCATTTCCCCTTCTACACAAAGAGGCAGTTGGTTGAGATAACTTCTTATAGCTCTAAGGATGTATTTAGTCATTCATTGACTTAAATATCTGAGCAACTACTAGGTGCCAGGTGCTGTCCTAAGCACTTGAGTTAGAGCAGTAAACAAAATAGATACCCATCTCTGCCCTCAAGAATTCTACATTCTCATGGGATGAAGTGGACCATCGATACTAGACATCAAAAGTAATTCTATGTGATTCCTGAGGAGTGTCCCAGCTAGAAGATAAAGGACAGCCACCTGAGAATCCCATGGACAGAGAAGCCTGGCAGGCTGTGGTCCATAGGGTCACAAAGAGTCAGACGTGACTGAAGCAACTTAGCACGCATGAACAGGCATGGGTTATACCAGCTGTGGATACATGCTAAGTCACTTTAGTCGTGTTCGACTCTTTGCCACCCTATGGACAGTAAACCACCAGGCTCCTCTGTCCACAGGATTCTCCAGGCAAGATACTGGAGTGGGTGGCTGTGCCCTCCTCCAGGGGATATTCCCAACACAAGGGCTGAACCCACATGTCTTCTGTCTCCTGAACTGGCAGTCCTTTACCAGTAGTGCCACCTGGCTAGCTGCCTAAAATCCACAAATCCTATGGTTTTCTTGGAAATATAGAACGTTTTCTTTAAAAGTTTTCATTAGTTGTCCACATTTCCAAATGGGGAAAACCCACATAAAAATCTGAACTTCCGGTTTCTCTTGCAAATCAGAAGAGGCCACTGTCAGCCCAGCACCCCCAGCACCAGCCTTACACAGTGCCCGGAGCAGGGAGGAGCTGCTCACCCAGATGTGTGCACCCTCCCATCACCCAAGTCCCTCTCCAGCCCACTTCACTTGCTCATGTTTCCTTTCTGACCCTGAGTTTGTCACCCCTGAGAAAATAGAGAAAGCAGAGGATTTGAAGCCAGAAGACCTGGGTGAATGTTTCAATCCTGCCCTCTCTAGCTCATTTAACCTCTTGGAATCTCACTTACTCCATCTGTCAAATACGGGCATAATAATTTCTTCTTCAAGAGTGGTTGTGAGGAGCAAATAAACTGTACAAATCACTGAAAGGCAGGACCACGTAGAGAAAAAGGACAGAGGCATCCGAATCTGAGCACATTTAAATCCTGGATTTGTCACTGCCAGCCTGAGTCACCCTGGACCTATCCTACAACTTTCCCGTGACTCATTTTTATCATCTGTGAAATGGGCATGATATCAACCTCACAGGCTGTTGTGAGGATTCTGTGGATTAGCATCATATATGGTGTCACGTCATATATGCTCAATAAATGTGCGTCATCGTCATTATTGTTATAATAACTCCTACTACTATTTGACCTGCTATTTTTGTGCAGTGAAAACTTATGCCGCTGGATCCAGAAAGATTATCTGCCTGCAGAATAGCACAAGATTAATCTCTTTTCACCCAGAATATCATCCCAAGGGAGGATAAATTATTATTTGAGATAATTTTGATGTCAGTAAAATAAAAGCCAATCAATGACAATTAACGTGTTCAGTGGGGCCCTTTGGGGGTACTTTTTATACAATTTCCTGAATTGCTTCAGGAATCAGAAAACCCAATGGTACAATCACTCTCCGCTCATCCTTTAAGCATCTTCCTAGAACATCCTTCTGTTGTAAGCAGACAGCAGAGCTATATGCTGGGGACAAAATAAAAAGGCTTAAACCATCTACCTTGGGCATCTTTAGTGGGTGCAGAGCTGTGATGGAACCACTCTTTCATCTTGGAACAGTAACATGACCATGCCCCCTTGCATTTTGAAACAAAAGCAGAGGCTTTCTCCCCTGCCCAGAAGTAATCTGGGGAGAAGTCATCTTAATGGCCCATCTCTGATAGGAATAAAATGAACCCTATGACAAATACGGGTGAGGCAGCCTGAGAACTTGCCAAGGATGGAAACCAATCAAACGCTTCCCTCCGTGATGAAAATCCATTCCCTCAATGTATTATGCCCCCTCCCTCACCCGGCACCCTGTTCCCAGCAGGCTGTGCCCGTGGTGGGTGCTTTTGAAGTCCAGCCAGTGGCCTCCCATTTCCATTTGTTTAGCACTTACTGCAAACCATGCCAGCCCCAGCGGCATGAGCCATTATAATTTTTGCCTTGGGAGAGAAAAGCAGAGATCTAAAACAGTTCTCGGAGATCCAAGCAGGGAATATTTAAAATACCAAAAGAAAGGTAAATGGGGTCAGGGGCATTTCTTCAATTTGTTTCTATTGCAGCAGCAGCAGGAAGAGTTTTCAGAGGGCTCCAGGTGGAAGGGCTGAGAAAGCAGGGAGGGTGCAGGGAGACAGTGCTACTGGCAGGAAGCAGGATCTAGAAGACAGTAAAGAGCAGTGATGGAGAAGGCAATGGAACCCCACTCCAGTATTCTTGCCTGGAGAATCCCATGGATGGAGGAGCCTGGTGGGCTGCCGTCTATGGGGTTGCACAGAGTTGGACACGACTGAAGTGACTTAGCAGCAGCAGCAGCAGTAAAGAGCAATGATGTGAAAGCTGAAGCTCCAATACTTTGGCCACTTGAAGAGGTGACTCATTGGAAAAGACCCTGATGTTGGGAAAGACTGAAGGCAAAAGGAGAAGGGGATGGCAAAAGGATGAGATGGTTAGATAGTATCACCGACTCAATGGACATGAATTTGAGCAAGGTCCAGGAGATAGTGCAAGACAGGGGAGCCTGGTGTGCTGCGGTCCATGGGGTCACAAAGAGCCAGACACAGCTGAGCGACTTAACAACAACAAAAGAGCAGTGAGTTCAGAAAGGTTTCCTCCTGCCAAAACCAAAACCATCGAGGTCACACGCCCAGACCCACATGCATGCCCTGCACATCGTGTTAAAATACAGACTCTGATTCAGTAGGTCAGGCTGAGGCTCAAGTCTCTGCCTCTCCAACAAGCTCCTGGGTGCTGCTAGTGCTGTTGGACTGAGGACCACACTCTGAGTGACAAGGGTTAGAGGACTGGTTTTGCAACTGGAGTTGCACAATTTTGATTTAGATTGTACCTGTATTTAGAGAAGTCTTGGAGTGTCTGATGGAGATTATCGCAGGGCTTTAATCCATCATAACTTCCCTTTGCCTTCAGAATCAAGTTCCAACGTCTTCCCAAGACTTGCAGAGCCTGCAGCATCCATCCCAGACCCATCTGCAGATTATTGGCCCGAGGTCCATGACTTGTGCATCTCAGCCCTACAGTTGAGAAACCAACCATGTGAACTGTTTGCAGTGTCGAACACCTTCAGGCTCTGGCACTTCTGGGTCTTTGGACATGCAGAGTTATGTGTCAACTTGACTAGACTAGGAAGTGCCCAGATACTTGGTCAAGCTTTATTCTGAACATGTTTCTAGTTGAGATTAACATTTGAATGGGTAGGAACAAGCAGCTTGCCCACCCCAATTTGGGTGGGCCTCACCCAATCTGCTGAAGGCCTGAATAGAACCAAAAGGTTGACACTCCTGCAAGTAAAGGACATCTCCCCCTGCCTGACTGCCTTCCAGCTAGAATACTCTTTTTCCCTCTCTGCCTTTGAACTTGAACTGAAACATTGTTCTTCCTGGGTCTTTAGCCTGTTGGATTTCAGACTGGAGTTATACCCTCAGCTCTCCTGGGTTCTGAGCTTGCTGACTGCAGATCTTGGAACTTGTTAGCCCTCATAATTACATGAAACAATTTCATATTATAATAATAATAAACTCTACTGGTTTCTACTGGTTCTGTTTCTCTGGAGAAACTTGATTAATGCAATGACCCACCCAGGATATTACTCTCATTTCTGTCGTTCTTATACTTTCAGCTTATACCAGAGATTTCCTCTTACACCAGTAAAAATACAATAGTGGTACTTTAGAGCTGCACTGTCCAATGAGATAGCCACTAGCCCTATGTGGCTGTAGAGTACTTGAAATAAGGAAGTGTGAACTGAAATTGGCTGTGAGTGTAAAATTACACATTCTAATTTGAAGCCAGTATGAAAAAAACTTTATTTTATTTATTTAAAATTTATTATTTTATTAACTATAAATTTAATAAAACTTGTTATAATTTATTGTATCTATTGCCTGTTGAAATCATAACAATTGTGACATACTGGCTTAAATAGAATATGTTATTAAAATTCATTTTCCCTGCTTCTTTTTTCCTTCCTAATGTAATTACTGCAAAATATAAAGTTGTATGTGGGCTTCCCAGGTGGCAATGCAGCAGACTTAAGAAATGCAGGTTCCCAGGGTCAGGAAGATCCCCTGGAGAAGGGAATGGCTACCTACTCCACTCTTCTTGCCTGGAGAATCTCATGGACGGAGGAGCCTGGCAGACTATGGTCCATAGGGTTGCAAAAAGTTGGACACAACTGAGGCAACATAAGGTTGCAGGTATACCTTATGTTTGTATTTTTGTTAGATGCTGCTGCTCCAGAGCAAGGCACAGTGAAAAGTCTAGATCTAACCAAGCTAGAAATGCTGAAATTTACCGGAGTCTTCCAAACTCTAGTTGAATTCCCTCACAATAGTTTCATAAGAAAATATATCTCAGGGCACTAGAGTAGAAGTGAGCAAACTGCAACCAAGGGGCCAAATCCAGCCTTCCACTGGCTTTTGTAAATAAAGTTTTATTGGAATCATGATTATTCATTCATGTATCATCTAAGGCTGTTTTCATGCTACAATGGTAGAGTTGAGTAGTTGCAGCAGAGACCATCTGGCCTGCATGGCTTGAAATATTTACCATTTGACCCTTTATTTTAAAAAGGGTTGGCCAAATCCTGGTCTAAGGCAAAAAAGGTAGGTATTGCGGCTCTGGAAGGCAGAGAGGCCAGTGACTGGGCGCCAGCTCCACTGCTCATTAGTTGGAATCTCTGGGCGCATTACTGCAGACCTCTGAGCTTTGGTGTCGTCATCTGTAAAATCGGATAGTTGTAATAGTTACTTCAGGGGTTGCTATGAGAATTAAGGGAGAGGATGCAGCTAAAGAGGCTGGTAGCTAAACAATAAATATTATAACTGATATGTCTCTATGTCTTTATTATTTGTTTGTTTTGATGAGTTAGGGATGCTGCTCTGTGCCTCCACGGATCCCTGCAGGGCTGGCTCTCTGTAAGATATATGTCTGCTTTCCTGAGTGTCTCCTTACCCCAGACTACGTATTCTCTAGGGGCAGACGAGTCCGAGTTTTCTTGCTTTTTGTAATCACAGAACCAGAGTCGGGAAGTGCTGTCTGGCTCCCTCTGCTCAATGCCCCTCACTCCTCTTGTTCTACGGACAGTTGAGAGGACCCTTCTTTGAGGAAACTGGGTGGGAATGTGGTCTTCCCACACTGACTTCTCCTCAGTGGTCTGGGGGCTATGGAACCCTGAAGGGCTGGGTCCCTGCAGTGTTTAGTCAGACCTGTCGTGTCGAGCAGTCTCCACCCCAGTTCCTTGTAGGGTGCCTTTGAGTCATCGAGGGACCCAGAGCAGGCATCCAGATGGGATGGAAGCCTATTTTTATCCACTATTGATCTCTCTTGCTCAGAAACCATCATTATCCTGGTGTAAAATGGCAGCTCCCAATGCAGGAGGCTCACGGTGTCTCTGGCCAATGGATACCCAGCAAATTGCTCCAAGCCACACCAGCCAGAGAAACCAAAATAACTTCACGAGACAGCCGTCCGGCCTGGCCCCACTGGGCTCTCAGAAAAGGGCTAACTTTGACCCTTTCTAACATTATCCACAGCTTTTCTTGTCTTGTCTTTGGGAAAACAAAGATGAAGCTAGTCTCTAATTGACCTGGTGTCTGCAGCTCTTGGCTGTGCCTAGCGGCTGAACAGAGGTGAGGGGCCTGCGCCAGGATCAAGCCCGCCTCTGCTGATTCTCCAGGAGCCGTTGATGGTCTCCAGACTCACAGAGGAGTAATGGGGACCTCTGTACACCAAAGGGCATCTGTGACCAAGGAAAAAGGTGATGTCCTTCTCCAAACTTAAAGCCAAGCTCCCTTTCCCCATGGAATAGCCTGGAAATGAATCCCTGCTCATCTGAGGGCCCGATGAGCAAGCTGACACCATACGCACCCCGAACTGCCCTGTGGTGTGGCAGTCAGTGAAGGAGTTACAGAAACTTCCTAACCCATGACATGGGAAGCACAGTCCCGGTCACAGGACAACATGAGTCCAGTCTCATGGTTTGCAGGGAAATGTTTGACAACTGACATCAGAGGAAAGGGAGTAACTTAAATCTGTGGCCTTATTTGCTGATTTCCAAGGTGTGAATGGGGATTTCTTGGTAGCTCAGATGGTAAAGAATCTGTCTGCAATGGAGGAGTCCTGGTTTTGATCGGTGGGTCCCGAAGATCCCCTGGAGAAAGGCATATATTCTTGCCTGGAGAATCTCATGGGCAGAGGAGCCTGGCAGGCCACAGTCCATAGTGTCCCACAGAACTGGACATGACTGAAGCGATTTAGCATGCATGGTGTGACTTAGCATTCACACGGTGTGAGTATTATCTTCATGCCGATTTCAAAGTGATCGTCTCTCACAAGCCATTCCACGTTGGCTCCAGCTCACCATGGATTCCAGCTCTACCCCTGGCCTCTCTGTGACCTCAGACAAGTTACTTAACCCCTCTGTGCCTCAGAGAGTAAAACAGGAATCATATTAGTGTCTACTTCTTAAGATGATCATAAGACGTAAATGGTAAATGCCTGGAAAACACCCTGTGCTGGGCCTAGCACATAGGAAGCACCCAGTTAGCACTGGATATAATTACAATCCCTCGGATTATTGTTATCAAGTTCATAACTGAGTTGGCCAGGCAACACTCATGTGTACATGTACGTCCATACACACTCTCTCTCTCACTAACTTCTGAAAGGCCAGGCAAGGACAGATTAACTTTGGGTGGATCAATCCCAGGAGGCTTCCTGGAGGAGGCAGGACTCAAATCTGGAGGAGGTAAGACAAGAGGAAGGGAGTGAGTGGAAGATTGGGGGCCAGAGAGGACACACATAGAGAGGAGCACATGAGGGATGAGAGATGGACGGCAGGAAGAAGGGGATGAGAGTTTAGCTTAGAGAGTGGGCCCAAACCCACTTAGTGCAGACTGGCTGGCATATGCAGGCTGAGCCTCTTGGGGCTTCTAATAACTGGGCCCCGAGTGGAAATCCAGTCCATGAAGAGTCTGGAGTAGGGCACCTGGACCCCTTAGTGGTCCCCTGGCAGGTGGCGTCCTAGAGAATTGGTCTGAACAGCAGACCCTGTACCCCCAGATGCCCAGAGCTTTCAGAAATGCTCCATACCCGCCGCCCCAGCCAAGCCCAGTGGCCCTGACTTGGGTAATTGCGAGTGATAATTATCCAGTGTGCACAAAGGCCTGGCTTGTTTTCTCATTTGGGTGGGGGCCCGGGGTGGCTTTGTTTGGGCCGGGAATCGTCATAGGGCCTCTGTTTAGCCAGCGCTGTCTCCTCTTTGTTAACATTCCTCACTAACTGTGGCTCCTCGGGGGCTGGAGCAGAGTGAGGAAGGCGGCACCCAGGCCCTCTGGCTTCCGTGGCCCCGCTCCCAGCTCCTCAAACCCCTGGGAAACCTTGGCCCTGCTTCCTTCTTGCCCAAGCCACCGGGGACAGGCCCAGAAATAACCCGGCTCACCTGGCAGGTGCAAGACCCACATCTCAGGCAATTGCCTTAAACACGGGGAACGTCCCCGGGACCAACGTGGCTGAAAACAGTCATTAGGTGTCACTTTCTATGGCGGCCTGCTCTGTCTCTGGGGCTGAGGGGCTAATTACACACCTGGGGCCATCCCCACCTTGCACAACCCCCAGGACAAACGCTACCTGAGTCCTCCCTCGGTCCTTGGAGCCCACTCCCACCCAGCACTTACACGGCCGACAAATGAATGTTTTTGCCTGTCCTCGGTTCACATAAATAGCCACAAATTCCTATAATTAACTACAGTAAGCTAGGCTGGGATTAAAACAAAGACGGGCTTGTTTACTGGGATGTCCTGAAACAAGCAATTTTCAACATTACAGTGTCAACTACTGTCTCTGTCTTTGTTAAGCAAGGCATCAGGGTAAAGAGGAGGGGCAGGCATGATGAATGGTGAGGGACCCCAGCTGGGAGCCGGAACGGGGTAAGGATGATCGCTTCTGATGTTTCAGCCAAAATCCCTTTGTCCACGGGTCACTGGGCCTCCGAGGCTTTAAGACCCACTCAGCGTCTAGCGAAGGACAGTGGAGTAGGGCGCAGACAGGAAGGCACCCTCTCTTCCTCCCAGACGTTGGGATTTGAAGGTTCCCAGAAGAATTTCTTCCCTCACTCCTGGCAAAAGTGACTCCTTCCTCCCAGCCAGCAAAATTCCTGGAATTTCCACTGTTAGGTGTTAAAGTGGAGTAAGGCTTTGGAGACCATCTGGACCAAGTCTTCCTCTTCCAGATAGGGAAAACGAACCCTGGGAGGCTATCATGGCTAGCTGTTCACCATTACATGGGAGGTGATGACATAGCAGGATTTGACCTCTAGTTTTCTGATGACGACGGGGTCAGCAAACTAGGGCCCACGGGCCAAACCTACTCGATGCCTTGTTTTGTCTTGTTTTTTAACAGCCTGAGAGCAAAAATGTTTACATTTTTCAATAATTGAAAAAAATTGAAAGAAGAAAGTGTTAATCACTCAGTCATGTCCTACTCTTTGTGATTCCATGGACTGTAGCCCACCAGGCTCCTCTGTCAAGAATACTGGAATGAGTTGCCATTCCCTTCTCTAGGGGATCTTCCCCACCCAGGGAATGAACCCCGGTCTCATGCATTATACTCAGCTTCTTTACCATCTGAGCCACCAGGGAAACCCAAAAGAAGAAAAGGCATGTGAAAATTCCATGGGGAGTTCCCTGGTGGTGCAGTGGATAAGAATCTGCCTGCCAGTGCAGGGGACACAGGTTCAGTCCCTGGTCTGGGAAGATCCCACATGCCTCGGAGCAACTAAGCCAATGAGTGACAACTGAGCCCAGGTGCTCTAGTGTCGGAGAGTCACAGTGACCGAACCCACGTGCTGTAAGTGCTGAAGCCCAAGAGCCTAGAACCTTTGCTCTGCAAAAAAAGAAACCACTGAAATGAGAACCACAGTTCCCAATCACCGCAACCAGAGAAAGCCCGAGCAAAGCAATGAAGACCAGCGCAGCCATAAATAAATACATAAATAATTCTTAAAAAAAAATTCCATGAAAGTTAACTGTCAATGAAAAAAGTTTTACCGGGACATGGCCTCTCATGCACTTACAGGTTGCTTTTGGGCACTTTCAAGCTACATGAGGTCAGTAGTTGTCTAGGCTATATGAAAAGATTTCTTATCAGACCCCTTGGTCCCTGTGCTAGTAGGTTACACGCTGCTCTGTTTAAAAAAAATTTTTTTTGAAGACAGAATTTCCTTTTTCAAAAGTTTGTTTTCTACTTGGAAGTCTTTCTTTAAACAAAATCTTGGGCAGATCCTTGATGTGTAAGGCTTATCAAAAGGGGAGCTGTACTTTTTAGTTGGGTGGGAGTGGGCTAAGAACCCTGAGGAAACTTTGTGGGCTCCCTAAGCAGGTGGAAGAATGTCTGAACTCCCATCTTTTGCTAAGGCTTTCTGGTCCACCCTGAAGTGTCAGGGTTGTCCACATGGCCTGCATTACAGGCATCAGTGGACAAGCCAGGTGTCTGGACAGATCCACTTCAGAGACAACTTGTAAGGAGACTTTTCTGTTGGAATTGTCTTACTCCGCAGGGGTTGGACAAATGCATTTAAGATTCAGTAAATATTTTCTGAGCTCTTCCTCTGTGCTAGGTGCTGTCCCAAGCTTTGCAGATCTCGAGATGAACATCAGGTAGAGTCCCAGCCCTCCTGGGGCTGACGTTCTAATAGGAGGGACAGAGTCTGAAGATGTTAAGAAATTAATGTCGAGTATGGAAATCAATCCTGAATATTCACTGGAAAGACTGATGCTGAAGCTGAAGCTCCAATACTTTGGCCCCCTGATGCGAAGAGCTGACTCATTGGAAAAGCCCCTGATGCTGGGAAAGATTGAGGAGAAGGAAGGTGGCAGAGGATGAGATGGTTGGATGGCATCACTGACTCAATGAACATGAGTTTGAGCAAGCTCCAGGAGATAGTGAAGGACAGGGAAGCCTGGCGTGCTGCAGCCCATGAAGTCACAAAGAGTCGGACACGACTGAGTAACTGAACAACAAAGTTTACTCATAAAGAAGAAAAACCAAGTAAGGGATTAGAGAGAGATGAAACTGTAATGCAAAATAAAGGAAAGAAGGAAGGACTCTAAGAAGGTAAATTTGAGCCTGGAATGAATGACTGAATGATAAAAAGAAAGGAAGAAGGAAAGAAAGAAAGAAAGAGGAGAGAAAATCCAGACTTTGGAAAGGGCGGGGGCAGGCTGGCCCACACAAGTCACTCTGAGGGATCCCCAGAGAGGGACAGATTGGATATTGAAAGAAAACCGTGAAAACTTGGAGATTCGTGTTGGGTGAGGGGTGGGGTGGGGCCTGCAAACACAATCTTATAACCCTGTGCCCCATCACTTGTGATCCTAGTCAGACTTCTGCAAAAGAACCCCAAGGCAAGACCAGATACCCAAGGCACAGAGAAATTAATGGAGAATACCCTGGAATCTAGGTCCTTTAACTCCTGGGGAAGACCTTCCAGGGAGGGTGGGCTGCGGGGAGTCACAGGCAGTGATTCCAGTTCACACTGTGATTCCTGCCTCACTGTCCTATGTTTGCAGTCTGTACTCTTGAGTGGAACTCACTAGGTCCAACTCTTCATCCATGGATTTGTCGCTCCTGATGATTCGCCTTAGTGGTGCTGCCATAAAGACAATTTGGTGCGTGACAAGGTGACAAAGCTCATAGAAAGTCAAGAATGCGTTTAGCGGCCACCGAGCATGATAAGGGTTCCTGCAGGTGCTGCCTCCTGGGCTAAGTAGCTGCCAGCACATTAGTCTGGGCCAAGAAGGCTGAGCTCTGTGAAAGCAGAGGGAGTCAAGAGATTCTACCCAAGGTGACATTCTGCAAGTCACTTATACTCTCAGGGCCTCTGCTGGCAGATTCTGAAAAATGGGGCAAAATGAACAATACATCCTCTCAGGCATGCTATGCAATGTCAGAGGAATGATGTGTACAAAGCTCTTTAAAGGCCCTTAAAGAGAAGTGCAGGCATCACTGATGATGCTATTAACAGAGGCAGGGCAATGAGCCTCTGGTTTGGCCAAGGGAAGGCCATGACCTATTGGAACACCAGGGATCTCATTGGACAACAGGCCGTACGTGCCGAAATTAAGACAGGTCCTCTGGTTGCCTCGGTTCAAATCTCAGTCTGGGTTCCAATCCCAGCACTGATACACAGGGGTCTTGCAATGTGGATCAAGTTACTTTATTTCCTGAGATCTCAGTTTCCTCATCTATAACCTGGAGATCATAATGGGACTAACTTTACTTAGGGTAACTACCAAAGCTGCGTTAGTCACATAAATAAAGTCATGCAAAGGAGCTTAGTTCCTTATTACTAACTGGGACCACCTCTGCTGCCCAGGGCTCTTGTGAGGACAGAGTGGGCTCTGCTTCAAGAGAGAGCTGAGCACATGGGGAAGATTGTCTTACTCTTATCTGGGGGAATTTGGTGCTGGTGGGACCTTGCTTCTTTCTTCTCCTTCTTCTGGCTTGTCACAGCATGGACCAGCCAGAAGAAGGAGAAGCATGGCACCAGAATGGACCAGATATGGTATATTGGGTTGGCCAGTGAGTTTCTTCAGGTCTTTCCATTGCCTCATCTGGAAAAACCCAAATGAACTTATCGGTCGAGCCAGTACCTTGCAGGTTTTCTTCTTCATCAAATTGTTTGTTAATGTTGAGCTCCAGGCATTAGTCTAAGTGCTGAAGACACAGTGGGGAGCCAACAGCCCAGGACCCTGCCTCTGGGAGCTGATATTCTAGTGGGGACAGATGTAGAGAGATACACAATAGCTTGCTGAGAATGAGGGGTGCTATAAAAGAAGTAGAGCCGTTCGGGGCTCCTGCCTGCGGCCTGCTTCAGCGGGGAGGGTGAAGTTCTCTCCGAGCAGGGGATGGCCGAGCACACATATACTCTCTGAGCCTCGGTCTCTTCATCTGGATGACTGTGTGACAGGAAGAACTGAGCAAGATGCTCGCTCTGGTCACCTTGTCTGCAGGGACGTCCACCCCTAGGCAGCCCAGGGGCTGGCACAAGGCAGGTACCTGGCTCCTCAGGACCAGCCCTGAGCAGAGCTCTTTTTTTATTCGGGCCAAAGGTGCAATTAACAGCCTCCGCTTGGGCCTCGCCCAGCCCCAGGGCCTCTGCTCAGCCTGACTGACTGGCAGGAGGGAGGAGACCCTCCCAGGGCCCCTCAGTTCCCTGCCAGGGCTATTTTGGTGGCTGTTATTTGGGCAAGGAGTGGGCTAGTGGCTTGTGGGAGGGAGGGGAGGAGGCAAGATGCTAAAAATACCGAGGCCAGACTGAGGTGACCGGTCTCTACCCTCTCGCGGGCCTGGCCTCCCTTCCTGGGTGAGAAGGGCCTGGTCTTTCCTGGGGGGCGGGCTGCTGAAGGCTCAAACCCGCCCAGGAGCCCTTTGGTTTTGGGTAATGTTAGTCACGGTTTCCATTAGTAGAGAGGTTGCGGGGAAGGCGGTTAAGTGACCTGTGGAGTCACATGGCTGTAGGTGGAGGACAGATGTATGAATAGTTGAGAAACAGCTGTAATTGGAACAAAGGCCTGCCTGGCCAGAGTGGCGTCCTGCTGAGGAGGTGGTTGGGCAGGAGTCTGCCTGATGGTGTCACCTCCCCAGTCCCCACCAGCCCTTTTCTTGTTTCAGGAAGACCCAAGCCCCCACCCCCACTGCCTGTATCCCTCCTCCATACTCATAATCCCACAGACCGGGACCACTTCCTTCAAGAGGGTTAAAGTGAGGACCCAGTCAGCTGAGATTGCACTCTGTTCTCTGCTTTCTCACCTGCTAAACCTGTAAGCCCAGGACACCAGGAGGGAGAAGACTCTTCCGAATCCTGGTTTGGTTGCATGTTGACCTTGGGTGACCTTGGACACATCACCCAGCTTCCCAGGCCTCAGATCTTTGGCTCTGACCACCTTGCAAACAGCTTATTTGGATGGCTTTCCATGGCTTCTACCAGATGAGAACTCCAACGGAACTGTGGGTTCTTCAGCTTGAAGGTCAAGGTCTACTGCGTAGTGAGGCCATCTCTACCTGGGCAGAGAGGATCCATGGGGGGAGGGAACCTAAGGGAACCTTGATGTTAGGATCTAATCATTCATTCATTTTCTCATCTGTTCCATTCTTTAGTTATTCCTTCAAGATTTTTTGAGGAAGCACCACCTACATTCAGGCATTCATCTAGACAGTAGCAATTCAGTGGGGAGCAAATTTACACCCTAAATCCTTATAGAACTTACTCTGTAGAAGGAATAGACAGCCAGTGCACTAGTGGGTGAAGCAGTGTGTTCAGAGGTGATGGGAGCCAAGAAGAAAAAGGAAGCAGATTAAACAAAGAGGTAGTGTGTGTGTTTGCATGCATGTATGTGTCTTATTATCATTATTTAGTCACTAAGTTGTGTCTGACTTTTGTGACCCCAAGGACTGTAGCCCTAGACTGCCAAGCTTTTCTGTCTATGAGATTTCCCAGGCAAGAACATTGGAGTGGGTTGCCATTTTTTTCTCCAGGAAATTCTCCCGACTCAGGGATTGAACCCCCATCTCCTGCATTGGCAGGTGGATTCTTTACCACTGAGCCACCAGGGAAGCCATCATGTGTGTGTGTGTGTGTGTGTATAAATAAGTATGTTTGTGTGCACATCTGTATATGGGCATATATGCATGTGTGTGTGGGAATGTTTAATGTGTATATGGATGAATGTATATGTATATGTGTGTGATGTGTGCTGAAACGTATTTCAGCAATACGTGAACCATGAACTTCCAGGTGTTCAAGCTGGTTTTAGAAAAGGCAGACGAACCAGAGATCAAATTGCCAACATCCGCTGGATCATCAAAAAAGTAAGAGAATTACAGTAAAACATCTATTTCTGCTTTATTGACTACGCCAAAGCCTTTGACTGTGTGGATCACAATAAACTGTGGAAAATTCTGAAAGAGATGGGAATATCAGACCACCTGACCTGCCTCTTGAGAAATCTGTATGCAGGTCAGGAAGTAACAGTTAGAACTGGACATGGAACAACAGACTGGTTCCAAATAGCAAAAGGAGTATGTCAAGGCTGTATATTGTCACCCTGCTTATTTAACTTATATGCAGAGTACATCATGAGAAATGCTGGGCTGGAAGAAGCACAAGCTGGAATCAAGATTGCCGGGAGAAATATCAATAACCTCAGATATGCAGATGACACCACCCTTATGGCAGAAAGTGAAGAGGAGCTAAAAAGCCTCTTGATGAAAGTGAAAGAGGAGAGTGAAAAAGTTGGCTTAAAACTCAACATTCAGAAAATGAAGATCATGGCATCTGGTCCCATCACTTCATGGGAAATAGATGGGGAAACAGTGGAAACAGTGGCTGACTTTATTTTTCTTGGCTCCAAAATCACTGCAGATGGTGATTGCAGCCATGAAATTAAAAGACGCTAGTCCTTGGAAGAAAAGTTATGACCAACCTAGATAGCATATTCAAAAGCAGAGACATTACTTTGCCAATAAAGGTTCATCTAGTCAAGGCTATGGTTTTTCCAGTGGTCATGTATGGATGTGAGAGTTGAACTGTGAAGAAAGCTGAGCGCCGAAGAATTGATGCTTTTGAACTGTGGTGTTGGAGAAGACTCTTGAGAGTCCCTTGGACTGCAAGAAGATCCAACCAGTCCACCCTGAAGGAGATCAGTCCTGAATATTCATTGGAAGGACTGATGCTGAAGCTGAAACTCCTATACTTTGGCCACCTGATGCAAAGAACTGACTCATTTGGAAAGACCCTGATGCCAGGAAAGATTGAAGGCAGGAGGAGAAGGGGACGACAGAGGATGAGATGGCTGGATGGCATCACCGACTCAACGGACATGAATTTGAGTGAACTCTGGGAGTTGATGATGGACAGGGAGGCATGGCGTGCTGCAGTCCATGGGGTCGCAAAGAGTCGGACACGACTGAGCAATTGAAGTGAACTGAACTGAATGTGTGTATATGTATATGTGTTTATGTATGTACACGTGAGTGCTTGTGTCTCTCTGTGTGTGCATGTTTGCATTCGAGTGTTTCTATGTGTGTATGCACATATACATGTGCATGTGTGTTTCTCCGTGTGTACACGCATGTGCGTGTGTGCATGCATGCATGTGTTTATGTGTATATGCATGCATGTTTGACATATATGTGTGTCTCTCTGTGTGTACATCAGTGTGTATACATATGCATGTGTGTGGTGTGTGTGTGTGTGTGTGTGTGAGACTGTGTAGGGGGCTGGGAATGGAGATCAGGAAAACTCATGTTTGAAGCAGGACTAGAAGAAGGTGAGTGTATGAACCTTTCAGACACCTGGGGGAAGAACACCCCAGCAGAGAGTGTGAAGCACAGAGGTGCTGAGGGATCCTGGAGGATACAGAAGGAGAGCCCTAGGTCCACCCCTCTGCCATGGGTCATGGGGACAGAGGCAGCTCCTACATTCTCTCGCCCATCACAGCACCCTCTCCCCAGGGCGGACCTTGCTCCCCTCTGCGCCCCTGGTGAACCTTCACCCTACAATTACCATCCTCTGCCCAGGGCTATTTCCTGCAGACTTGTAAATAGAACCTCTTTCAGCTCCACACACATTATGGTTTGTCTAAAACGGTGTCAAAGGAGCCAATTTTCCTGAACGGGGACCATTGACAAGAGGTGAAGTTTACAGAGGGTTCCCGCAGGACCTGGGCCTGAGAAGTCGAAAACAAGGATGCAGTGGTGACGCAATCGCTCGGCAAAACCAGCTTGAACAGAGGGGCAGACTTCGGGCATCTCTAGGGTGGATTTTCTTGGGGCCGTGGTAAATAAGATGGTTAGGGTACAACCTGACCAGCTTTATTAGGGAGAGGCCCCAGCTCAGACTCCAGGCGTGGGAGGGTCTAGGCGCTGGTTCTGGCCTCTCTGCTATGTTTCCATGGACCTGCTTACCCTTTGTGATCAGAAGTCAGTGAACTGAACTAGCCAGCTGTGATGAGTTGCGGTCATCTTGCAGAAGGGAAGGAGGTTGATGATTGGAGAGAGGAAAGAAATATGAGGAAAGGTGAGACGGTTCTAAGGACCCTTCCCCACTCCACCTCCCCAAGCAGCCATTCATGACCCAGGAGGCTGCAGGCCCATATGATGTAGGAGAATTGAACAATAGCATCCACTCTGGGCAGAAGCACTCCCCAGGTATGAGACTTGGTTGAGTGGAAGGCAGGCTGGACTAGGGTCCCCCTGGGACATGAGGGTGGTGATCTCCATCCTACTGAGGAAGAAACTGAAGTCCAGAGGGGTGTCGCACATTTCATACTCAAAGTCACACATCTGATAAGTGGCAAAAACAGGATTTGAACTCTGATTGGCCTCATCCCTAAGCCAGTGAGCCTTCCACACTTGGGAAGCCTCCCAGTCCTGACTCTGCTCTGCCTTAGCAAATCCTGAGAACAGCCCTCTGAGCGGGAACGTCTACTGACCATGACCTTCCCATGGCCCCGGAGGAGCGTCCCATGCCAGCTCTGCAGCTGCTGGCCGTTTCCAGGGGCCAAGCCTGAGCCCTACAAGGCAGATGCTGCCCGTTTTGGCCCAGGTTCCTGTCTCACTTATGCTTCTATGAATAAAGGTTCAGAGAGCATTTTAGGAACCAAAACCACCTAGTAATCTTCCCTGACTTAAAAAAAAAAAAAAAGTTCAAGGAACATCCTAACTAGAAAAGCATACTCACTGGATGACGCAGGAACCAGAGTTTCAGCCTTGGGTTCTGGATCCAGATTTACCTCTGAGTCATTTAACTTCTCTGAGCCTGAGTTTCATCATTTATCAAATGAGGAAGATATTAATATCTACCCTTGTTTATATCCCATTCACCTCAGGGAATGTGCATTTAACTTCTCTGAGCCTGAGTTTCATCATTTACCAAATGAGGAAGGTGTTAATATCTTTCCCTGTTTATATCCCATTCACTTCAAGGAGTAGTTGTTGAGAAATGGGGCAGCGTGGTTAAGATCACAGGTTTTAGGGTCAAACACAGGTGGATCTGAACTCTTAGCCTCACCATTTCTATCTGTGTGGGCTCTGGCATCTTTGAGTCCCTTCTCTGAGTCTCAGTTTCCTGAGCTGCAAGATGGAATTAAAAATCCTTCCCCAGACTCTCTTCTAAAATGAGTTTGAGGCACCTGAAAAGCCAGAGCAAGGGAGTAAAATGTATCAAAGGATTTTCCTCCTCTCCCTGGGGATTTTTAGTTGTTAAAAGATTCATCTATCTTTCTATCTATACATATGTGTGTGTGTATATTTTATATATATATATATATAGTAAAGTCATGATTCACATACAAATATAAAGTGAACATGTGTCAAAGATTTATTTAATTCATTAATTAATGAGGCAACAAGCACTACGTTACAGCTGTTCAAAGAACTCAAAGCACCCACATAAACAGGCAACTGAGAAAGTGGGAAATGAATTTACAAGTAGACACAAAAATAATCCATCCGGCTGGCATTAATTAATTGCATTGCAACCAAACAAAATTCATTTGCATTCCAATGGATGAGAAGCATTTGAATTCTTATTAGTTTTCCACAACTTTCAGAGATGTAAAATAGCTCAAAGACTAAGAAATCTGGAGGTCATCCATAAGGAGGAAAGAAACAGCACGCACAACCATTTATTTCCTGCTCATTTCCAAACCTTTTACAAATTTTTCAGACATGGTTCTGATACCCTTCCTCCACGCCCCCCCCCACCTCCAAACTAGAGAGCACACACACACACACAAAAGTATGTTGCTTGAGCCATTTGAATCAAGGGGGCAGGGGAGTTTCTTCTTAGGTATCAACTTCAATTCATCAGTAGCAGCTGCTTACAGAGATGTTTGGAGGGGATTCAGAGCCTGTTCAGCATGGGAGAGAGTGAGTCCGGCCTAGGGGTGAGTGGTACTCAGAACTCTCCCATAAACCGCCCTCTGTGGATCCTCTCTGCTCTTTCCCTTTCCACCTGGCTGGACTAAAAAGGTCCCCAGGGTAACATGGAGAGTCAAGTATCGCAAAGGGCAGAACCACAAAAAGGAAGGTGCCTGAGTTCCAGAGTGCAAGAGAAATTTCCTGTCAGGATACTGGAGACAAGTGAGAAACAGATTTTATTCTTTGTTAAACTGCCGAGATTTTGAAGTTTGTCTGTTTTACAGCTGGCGTTACATTATATAGACTTCGCCTATCTGGATTTGAAATTTTGCTAACTTTCTATGTGATGTTGAAAAAGTGACTTCATGTCTCTGAATCTTGGATTCTGCAAATGCACAAAATGAGGATTTTGATATAACCATCACAAATTAGGTGGGAGATCGAATAAGAGAGTGTATATGGCAGGAGTCCATGCCCCCTTTCAGGGGAACAGTTAAGATCAAAAGCATCTTTTCTCCTGGGTTGTACACAGACAGATCTTTTGACAGTCGATGTGATAGTCTCTATGAAAGAAGCTAGGGTCAAGTAGGAGCAGAAAAAGAGAAATGAAATGCTAGCACAATAATGATGGTGGAGGGGTAAGGATGGTAGTAGCTCCCAGTGGGCTGCAGCAAAGCCATGTTAATGGGAAAAACGGCCCCTCCTCCACATGGGAGCAAACAGAACCAACTCCAAAGAAGATGAATACCATCATGATCGGGTGTACCAGCCTTGCAGGTAATCTAGAAAGAACAATGCTACATGTCTCTTGGATGCAGAGGCTGAAGTGGAATCCACACTCAGTCATGAACTTAACCTCATCCCTAGCTTCCTTTTGAGGTTTGCAATGGCTGAGCTGAGAGAGTCCTCACAGGAGTCTACTAAGGACACAGAAAGCATGGAACTTCTTTCCCTTGGTCCTGCAGGAAGCAGAATATCTTGAGGACTGATAATGGTTACCATTCTTCAGAACTTGAAAATACCTGCCAATAGAGAGATGTGGAATGTATAAAAAGTGTTTTTAAAAGAAAGAAAATAATCAGGAGGAGAAAGGTCACCCATGGTGGTGTGGGATGGAAAAAGAATTAGGGAGTCATCTCAGTGAAGTCCAGGTTTGCAAGGACCTTCACAGAACAAGGGAATGAGTTGAGGTTCCGACCAATCCCTCAAGTACATCTCTCTCTTTTCGCCCCAGTGCTTGCGTGCATGTCGTCACTGCAGTCATGTCTGACTCTTTGTGACCCTATGGACTGTAGCCAGGCTCCTCTGTCCATGGGATTCTCCAGGCAAGCATTCTAATGTGGGTTGCCGTGCTCTCCCCCAGGATCTTCCTGACCCAGGGATTGAATCTGCATCTCCTATGTCTCCTGCATCGGCAGGCATTTCTTTACCACTAGCACCGCCTGGGAGGCCCACCTACTAGGTGCAGCCCCCTCGTATCATCCTGTGAAAGTGACAGTGAACTTCCAATACCCCCTGGTGTTTTCCTGAGTCACCTGTCTCACAGGCCTCCAGCTGGGATGCTTGCTTCTCACGGGAAGGTAGGGTGGAGCTCTCTAGGCAGAAAGTAGAGTCTCTCTTCTGCAAACTGCATGCCCACCCACAGACACTGGGACGCAGATCACTGCTGTGAGCAGGTTTACAGCCAGAGACTGCTTCTTGGAATGGAAGCTCAACAGCTCCAAACACATCTGTCATCTTCTCGACCTCCCTGACTGTTGGAAAGAATTTGAGAACTATGATTTTTTTTTTTTTTAATTTAAACCTTCAGAATGCTTCACTATTAAGCTCGGAAAACTTTGAAGTGGAAACGTACTTGGCACTCAGCATGGTCTTTTACATAGGTGGGTCTGAAAAGCTGTACTCCAGCCACTGAGACATCTATGTTTTCTATTAGCCTTCCTTGCTGGCTATAATCAGCCTCTGGAGAGACTCTGCCATCTCCCCTGTGTGAGTTGCTGAGAGAGGCCTGGGATTTGGAGTGACTTAGACTGGGATTTGCATTCTACACCTAAAATTGTTTTACCTGTCTGACTTTGAGCAAGGTTCTCTAACTTTCTGTGCCAGAGTTATTTGTTATATGAAAAGGAGATCACAAAAATTGTAATCCCTACTTTACTAAATGTATCAGTCAGGACAGGCTGGTCATGCTGTGTAACAAACAACTTCAAATTTTCAGTGCTTTGAAACAAGAAAGATGCATTTGCTCACACATACTCATGTTTATCCCATTGGCACAGAGTCCATGTCATCTTCATTCAGCTAGGCTGGTAGTGGTACCACTATTTGGAATATCCCTGGTCATTATAACAGGGTGAAGTGAAAGTGGAGAATTGTGAATTAATCTGAAATGCTTCTTTTCAGAAGTGCCACATCTATTGATCTGGGAAAGTCATAGAGCCACACTCAACTTTAAAGAGAAGAAAATGTAATCCCTCTGTGCCTGGAAGGGGAGAGAAACTGGAAATTTTTTCCAGCAGGACTGATATATACCATACAAAGTTGGAGAGGGAACATGTGAGAGAAACCTATAGATTGTGGAGGACTTGGAAATGTAAAGAGTTTTTACATGATTACTATTTTCACTGGGGTGACCATCTTCTAACTGAGAAGTGCCACACTTTCCAATGCCGTGTCTGCTTCTGTGGTTACATTCACACTGGTATCAACAACTATAATCACTGAGGGCTTAGGAGAAAAGGAACAGAGAGAAACTTAGCATGGAAAGATGCAGAGACAACTCTGGCATCTATGCCAGCAGGGGTCCCACCCCAAGCTCTGTAGGACCAGTTCTGCCATTCGATGTTATGTTATGACGTTTTTGTCCTTGTACACTGGTCTTCAAGGAGTCTATTAGCCACTCTACAGTCTTTAATATGTTTTTGCTTATATTACCATCATAGTTTTCTGTTGTTTGCAACATACCTATAATATCAGAGGGATATTAAAATAAAAATAATCTGTGTTGAACCTAATCCCCCTCTTTGAAAGGATTGGGTACATAGCACATATAAGCACTAACCCAGTGGGACTCATTTTAAAATGAAAGATGGAGGCTGTGACAGGAGATGGAACCTCCAGGGTCCCACAGTGGGAAAGTAACAGAGTCCAAGGAGGGAGGCAGATGCTGCACCTTTAGGCCCCCAGGGCCTTCCAGTGAAGTAGCCCCGCTGGAGCTGGGCTGGCCTTCAGGAGGCGATGAGGCTTGAATGGGAGCTAATAATAGAACTGAGTGAAAAGTCTGAAGAGCTTCTCCAATGGCTCAGTGGTAAAGAATCCGCCTGCAATTCAGGAAGCATAGGAGAGGTGGGTTCAATCCCTGTGTTGGGAGGAGCCCCTGGAAGGGGAAATGGCAACCCACTCCTGTATTCTTGTCTGGAAAATTCCATGGACAGAGGAGCCTCCAGGCTACAGTCCATGGGGTCACAAAGAGTTGAACACAACTGCGCGCCTGAGCACACGTGCATGCATGAAAACTCTGCACCCCGTGACCCCCTCCCCTCACCAAGCATCCCAGCAAGGGGCACTCCCAGGACTGGCCACCAGGATTCCTGGCATGGGCCCAAGAACAAGCAGGGGTTGGGGCAGCAGCCCTTGCCCCCGGAGCCACCAGACAATCACTCTGCAGTCCACAGCCCTCCCGTAAACAAGCTGTTGTGCCTGAAAGAACATGATAATAGCAGCCCCTGCCATTCTGCCCTCTCTCTGTGTCGGGGAAGGTCTGCAATTACTGTCTTAACCGACGCAGATATGGCTGGCGGAGGGCAGACATTTCCTGAAGCTGTATACAATTTTTGCAAACTTTTCCCTCATCTCCCTCTTCTAGAGCTGGGGGTTCAAGCTCCCTCCCTCCAGTGCCATCCTTTAAACTTCTCTTGCAAGGGCAATGGCGAGGCATGATCCAGGGAACAGAACTTCAGGGCCTTCTTTGCCCACAACTCATATCCATGGCTGCAGCTGAGGCTGGGGGTAGGGGTGGGGGAGGGACAGTGCAGAAAAATCCCTGTTTAATGATCTCTACTCAGACCTTCACAGTGCCTGGAATATCTCCACCAGAGACTCAGTCCTTTGGTAAAGCATGGCTCTCATAAAGTACCTGCTAGACTATGTTTATCTCTAGAGGACACCAAAGGGACTTCAGAGAAAGTCAATGGTTCAGATGCCTAAAACAGAGCATATTCAATAGTAGATAAATGCTGGCAAGGGTGTGGAGAAAAGGAAATCCTCCTACACGGTTGGTGGGAATGTAAGTTGGTGCAACAACTATGGAAAACAGTATGGAGGCTCCTTAAAAGACTAAAAATAGACTTATGATATGATCCAGCAACCCCACTCCTGGACAAGTATCTGGAAGAAACTATAATAATTTAAAAGACACATGCACCCCAAAGCTCTTAGTATCACTATTTACAATAGTCGAAACATGGAACCAACCTAAATGTCCATTGAAGAGGAATGGATAAAGAAGATGCGGTACACATATACAATGGACTATTTCTCAGCCATAAAGAAGAAAGAAATAATGCCATTTTGCAGCAACATGGACAGACCTAGAAATTATCATACTGAGTGAAGTAAGTCAAAAGACAAATGTCATATTACACTTACATGTGGAAACTAAAAAAGTTAGACACGTGAACTTATTTACAAAGCAGAAATAAACTCAGAGGCATAGAAAACTTACGGTTACCAAGAGGGATGGGGGTGGTAAAAATGAGCAGTTTGGGATTAACATATACACACTACTATATATAAAATATTTAACCAACAAAGACCTACTATACAGCAGAAGGAACTATATTCAATATCTTGTTACAACCTATAATGGAAAATAATCTGAAAAAAGAATATATTAATATATATGTGTGTGTGTTTATAACTAAATCACTTGGCTGTACATATAAACCTAAACCTAACACAACATTGTAAATCAACTACAATTCAATTTTTAAAAAGAGTAGATCTGCCCAGCCCTGATCTGAGTGACAGTGTTTGAGTGGTCTGGATAAGTCAGACCTGAGTCTCTAAACTGAGATTTGGCACCCACTGCTTACTGTCAGCCCTGCAGGCCCAGAAATAATTATCAAGGACTTGCCACAGGACAAGGAGAGAAACTGGGAAATAGAGAAGGAACCAAAGAGATTCTAGGCTTTAGAAATGTACTGCTAGTGCTGAACTAGACCTAGTGTTAGCCATCAAATCTTTTTGTGCCTTAGCTTTCTCATCTGTAATATGGCGATGATAACTCCACGAAGCAGGTCAAGTTTGGTTATCTTGCGGTAACAAGCAACCCCAAAGCTGCCAACAACACAGGTGTGTTTCTTACTTATACTACAAGTCCGCTGTGCATCATCGAGGAGTTTCTGCTCATTTTGTTCAGAGCGGCTACCAACCCAGATGTTGCTGAGTGATTAACGGGAGGGAGAAAGAACAATAGAGATCTTGAACCAGCAATCGTGCTCTGGCCTATAAATAGCACACGTCTGCCCTGTTCATACTCAATGGCCAGATATAGTCTCCTGATCCTTCCAGTTAAACGAAGAACAGTCCACGTGTTCTGGAGAGAGGAAGCCAGAAATACTTGGTGAATAGCATTAATGCCAAGTCAGTAATCACAGAGGGTTTCCCAAGTAGCTCGGTGGTTAAAGAATCCACCTGCCACACAGGAAACATGGGTTCAGTCCCTGAGTTGGGGAGATCCCCTGGAGAAGGAAATGAGGACCCACTCCAGTATTCTTGCCTGGGTAATCCCATGGACAGAGTAGCCTGGTGGGCTACAGTCCAGGGAGTTGGAAAGTCGGACAGGACTTAGTGATTAAATGATGATGAATAATCATATAACGTATTTCTAGAGTTGTTGAGAGAATGAAAGGAATTCAATTTATAAGTTCTATGTAAATATAGGCTGTTCACATTATAATAATAATGGTGGTGGTACTGTTTATTAATAGCCAGGATATTAAAGAAGGACCCAAGTAAACTGTCAATGAAGGAAAAATCACAATTCTAAATGCTTATTAAAGTGACATTGGAAAATTTGATGTCATGTCAAGAAGAGCCAAATCTTGGCTATGCCACTAATTTGCTGTGTGATCTTAGGAAATATGCTATTCATCTCTAAGTTTCCAATTCCTTTTTGTACAATAGCAGTCTTGGATTCATTATTCAAGAATGAACTTGGGAGGCAGATAGGGTATAAATAAAAGGAGACTGGGGCTGGCTTTAGCTCACCCTCACTGGCTGGGGTGGCATGTACCCGTTGGTGCTGAGCTCAGGAAAATCCTTGACATTGGAACTGTCTGTGTCAGGCTTATGAATCTCAATCCCTAAATTATGGGTGACAGTGGCTTCTTAAAGAGGAAATGAATTGTTGCAACACAATCCAGCCATGTTGTATCGATATGATTAGCTAGTTATCCATGGAGTGCAGTAATTTGCTTTGATTTTTAAGTATCCGTTAGCAGCCAAGTCCTAATGAGGCGGCCCTAAATTGATTAGATACTCCAAGATACAGCACGGTTCACAGATTGTTTCAGAAAACTGTCAAGATCCTGAGACTGGCATTTCATTGGATTTAATGATTGCTGGAGAAGGTGTGTATCCCAGCCAGATACAATCACATTTGTCAGCATGATCCTTTTAAGCACAATTCAATTAAAGTGTTATTCTCTAATTTTATTAGAACCAGAGCCCAGAGCTAATGCAAACGCCTGATATTGCATCAGGAGGGGAGTGTGCACAATTTAATTTCCCTAATTGGAGTTTAGTGATCTAACATGCTTTTCATATCTTAATTCTTGGGATAATCTCTGGGTTTTGCACCTGCTACGATTCCTTTCATGGAGATGAGAAATCAGAGGCAACCGTTATGCCTGGCGTGGAATCACTGGGTCACATCTGCCTCATTGGAAAGAATTTGCACATCTGGATCCTTTGTTTTTATCTGACCCTTTCCCTCTGATCTTGGCCTTGACTTTGATAAAGAGTGTCTCTAATCCAGATATGAACAGCGTTTCCTACCAGGCTGACAGTCTTAGTATGAGGGTGGTGGAGAGAATGTGGGCTCATTTCGGATCTCAGCTCTATCACACATGCATAAATGCACTTGATCAATACTTGGGTGGGTGCCTGCTATGTGCCGGATACTGCATCACGGGCCGAGGGTACAAACATGAACAAATCAGGCATGGCCTCTGACATCATGGAACTTAGAGCCTGCTGGGGAGAGGGTCACAAATAGTAATCACATGAATATCAAAACAACCACCACTGTAAAATAAGATGTGGAGGGAAGGAGCCATGTAAGAAAGAAACCTCGTCCCACTGAAGGGTTAGTGTAGGGAGAACCTCCAAAAGAAGTGTCATGAAGCCCTTATGAAGGACCCTCCCTCAGGCTGCAAGGGCCCTCCTGCTGGCCCCAAACAAGTCCCAGCCTTCAGGTCTTGGGAGGAGCCTCAAAGTAGGAAGAAGCTTGGAACATTGTGAAGCACAGAGTTGGCTATTCAGTTTAAATGACTTAAAAAGTGTCAAGGAATTAGTTTAGAGCAGTAGCTGGGGGCCAGATCGAGTAGGATCTTAATGGGTCTCAGTTGACATCTGTTGTCCCGATGCCTCAGTGCGAGCAATAAATTATAAGGTCATCACTTACAAGTCAAAATGGAGAGGGGTGTTTTACTGCTAACGTCATCTAGAATTGCTGATTTGTTGTTTGTCATTTAGCCGCTAAGCCATGTCCAACTCTTTTGTGACTCCATGAACTGCAGCCCTCCAGGCTCCTCTATCCATGGGATTTCCCAGGCAAGAATACTGGAGTGGGTTGCCATTTCCTTCTCCAGCAGGGTCTTCCCAACCCAGGGATCAAACTCACATCTCCTGCTGAGCCACCAGGGAGGCCCCAGAATTGCTGATGCATGGAGCTAAAAAAAAAAGACTATAAGAAAAATAGCTAAAATGTATTAAGCTCTGTGTGCTCAGCCATTATCACTGGATGTTTTCAGTGGCCATGGGAGGACACTGTGATCGTGTCCTTTCTGCAGGTGGGAAACTGGGCCTCAGAGAGGCAGGTGCCTGTGCAAGGTCATCAGCTAGTGAGGAACAGGGCAGGAGTTAAACCTTGCCTCGCTGATCCGTAAGCACTGGAGTGAATTGCTTGTTTTCATAAACCTCTCCTCATCCCCAGTCCTGAGTGCACAGCCTGCTAGAAAGGCAGGTACCAGAGCCTCCTCCAGGCCACACTGAGTGTCCAGAGCCCTGTGGATCCCACACCTCCCCTCCTCCCCCAGCTCTAGACTGGCCTAAGCCAGTCCACCTCCAGCCAGGATTCAGTGCAGGACTTCTAGGACCAGGCCTGGCTACTTCGGGTTTTGTTGGGCTCTGTGGGGAAATAGCACCCCAGCAGTGGTCATGGTAGCCTCCCTGGTGGCTCAGCTGGTAAAGAATCTGCCTGGAATGCAGGAGACCTGGGCTTGATCCCTGGGTTGGCAAGATCCCCTGGGGAAGGGAGAGGGGAAAAGCTACTCACTCCAGTATTCTGGCCTAGAGAATTCCATGGACTGTGTAGTGCATGGGATCGCAAAGAGTTGGACATGACTGAGTGACTTACACTTTCATCTACTATGGTGCCTGGTGCAGAGCAGAAGATTGATAAATATTTTTGGATGGGTGGATGCACACATGGATGTATGGATGAATGCATGGTTGGATAGACAGGTGGGCACAGGCATGCATACACGGATGGATAGCTGGATATGTGGACGGATGCATGCCTGCATGGATGGATGGAGGATGGTAGATGGATAGGTGGATGGAGAGGGCCCTCAAGTCCAACAAGACCACATGCAGGTTCATGTTTTCAGGCAGCAAAACCGAAAAGCAGGCATGAGAATAAAGGAACGAAGTACTTCCTGGGAGGCTGAAAAAGCAGACCCAACAAGTCTTTGAGGATAGTAAAGCTCATAGTGATAGGTAATCCATGCATTTTTGACTTAGGACTGGAGGTGCCCTTCAATCCCTGCCTTTCCAGAGGTTGGCAGGCCTTATTTCTCTGGTTCCTGCCCATGTGCCCTCCATGACACAATGCCCCTTGAGTGGGGCTCTGTTTCTTGCCACCCAGAGAACCCAAATAGAGCAGATGACCCTGGACTCTGTGGCATTTTTTCCAATCTGATGTTATCTTCTTCTTGGTTATCTTATTAAAGTGTCATGATAATGTGGGAAGTAGGCAATCAGCTCCAACGGACAGATGAGAAAACTGAGGCCAAAAAAAGAATTAAGGGGCTTGTCAAGGTCACACTGGGAGATGCTGGCTTTTCCAGAACCAGCTCCCAAGGCCCGGGTCTAGGAGTTTCAGCTCCTCATCACCTTCTCCAGTTTGTCACTGACTTGGGTCCCCCTGTGACATCTCAACTCCTCCCTCTGCCTCCAGAGGTAAGACTTGTTAGGCCAAGTCTGTCAGAACAATTTGGATTTAGATGAAAAACTAGGAACTTCTGCCCCGAGCCACCTAATGGGAAGAGAGTGACGAGAAGAGAAAAAAATCCTTCAGAGACAGAAGGGAGGTGAACAATGTTTTTCTGGGAGTCATTGGTAAAAAACTAACACTTGCCTAGGTGTTACTCTGTGCCAGACCATGTGCTAAGTTCTTTACATGAATTAATTCATTTCATTCTCCCCAAAACTCTAGGAGATTGGGGGTGGGAAAGTATTACTGATAGACGAAGTATCTGGGGCACAGAGAGGTTAAGTAACCTGTCCAAGGTCATACAGCTAGTAAGTGGTAGAGATGGGATTTGTACTCACAAGGCCTGGCTGGTGTTAGCATCTTTGCTCTTAACATGCACTAACTCATTTCTGCTTCCAAACACTCCTATAAAGGGGTATTAGCAGCACTTGCATTGTGGGGATAGTAAAATTGAGATTCAGGGAAGAAATGTGATTTGCTCAAGGTTTAAGCTTCATGAGCAGCAAGGTGACTGGCTTGGGGACTTCCCTGGTGGTTCAGTGGTTAAGAATCTGACTGCCGACGTAGGGGACACAGGTTTGATCCCTGGTCCAGGGGACTAAGATTCCATGTCCCTCAGGGCAACCAAGCCTGTGTGCTATAGCTACTGAGCCCACGTGACCTAGAACCTGTGCTCTGCAACAAGAGAAACCACTGCAATGAGAAGCCCACGCACGGCAACAAAGAGTAGCCCCCACTCACCACAACCAAAGAAAGCCTGTGTGCAGCAAGGAAGACCCAGCACAGCCCAAAATAAATGAATAAATAAATAAATAAAATTGTAAAAATGATGACTGGCTTGTTCTATTTGGGTCAAGGCCAGACAGCACCTCCCAGGATGGAGACCTGGGATGATAAATACTGATGATAATAAACATTGATGGTGTACTTACGTGTCAGCCACTGTTCTAAGCGCTTTGTAAGTATTAACAAAGGTAATCCTTATATAAACCCTATGAAGGAATTATAACTTATCCCCATTGTACAGATCAGGAAACTGAGGCCCAGAGAGTTTAGATAGTTGGTCCAGGATCACACAGCTAGTAAGTACTGCAATCAGGCTCCAGAGTCCTCCAGCTTTTCTGCCTTATCTCCTAGACAAAAGCCCTCTTCAGGCTTGAGGGCCACTAACCTGCATGCGAAATTCACATCTAGGTATGGGAGAAGGTATCTGGAGAAACACAGGCCTCCCTAACTCTGAACAGCAGCAGATGACGTAGCGTGGATCAGGGGTCGGGAGACACCCTCGAGTGGGACAAAACAGAGCCTCAGGAATGAGATGTTCATGTCTGAAGCTTCCCCAGGGGCTGGGTTCATGAATGGAAACCCACAAGATGTGCCAATAAGAGATGGGATGGGGAAGGTGGGCACCTTGCTCTGCTCTGCACGGAGGTGATCTTACTGTCAGAAATGATTAGGGGTCAACTTTGTCTGCAAGCCAGCCTGGGGGCCAAGGCAGGGATGGGGCACAGTGGGAAGATGAGAATGAGGGGTAGGGGCTATTAAATCAGAAAGAGAAGCAGTCTTAGAGAGGCCAGCAGAGGGAATGGGGAGGGAGTGAGATGGAGAGAGAAGGGGAAGAGAGACATATTGAAGCAATTGGAAAAGAAATAAAAGGAGAGAATAATTTTGAACAAGCTCTTTTTAATCTCCCCTTCCTCCACATCCCTCATTCCCATCCGTGTTTCCCTGCCCGGTTGAAGTTGTGATTAAGTTATCCTATACATAACAAATAGAGCGAGACTGGCCTCTTGGAAAATTATTTAGGGAAATAATTGAATTATTTTCTTCATGAGCACTGGTCAAATAATATGATTCTGCCCCCTTTTCATTCCAAGGTGGGGATGGAGCAGTGGAGGAAGGGTTGGGGGGCCAGGTTACCAGCCTGCTGGTGGAATTAACTCCTCAGTCTTTCTCTCTCTTTCTCTGACAGGTGGTAAAGATTCATTTCATCTTCATGTCTGACGGTCCTGGCCAAGGAAGTACTCACGACAGTGAAAAATGGCATGTGGCTCCAGGAAGGATACCAGAGAAATAAAAGGCAGGTCTCCAGCCTCCATCTGCAAGTGTGAGCCCAGATGCTGGTGCCCAGGATGACAGGAAGCCCGGGTCTCCCCTGGGACATTAGGAAAACCTACAGCCCTCGGCTCCACGGTTTTAAGGCAAGAGCCTCTTCTCCCCTACTGGACCCCAGAGAAAGAGAGGTCAAGCCCTAGGAACGCCCCACCCCAAAGGAGCTGGGTAGGGGGACCAAGGCTTATTTATGGCACTGCTTGAGTTTCATTTGAATCAGAGAGAATGGTGAGTTTGACTCTGCAAAAAAGCAGTTTTTGATAATACGCTTTTCTCAGTGATACTAACTCCTCAATTCAGAGCTTCTAGTTAGAACTCCTAACTATGGAGGACCAGCCCCTGTGAAAGTCTATGCGGTTCATAACTGGTGATGGGATTTCTTTTTGTTTTCATGTATTATAGCAACAGCACTGACTGTGGCTTCATAATGCTTGGCTGTCTCCTCCTTGACTGTATGTAGCCTCTTCCTTCTTTTCCTCCTTCCCTCTCCTCTTCCTTCTTCATCTTTCTTCCATCCCCCTCTCCTCCATCCCTTCCTTCCCTCCTCTCTCATTTCCTCTCCTCTTTATTTCAATAAACATCTACTGAGCACCTGCATATAGGTTTCTCAAGAAGCAGGTCAGGTGGTCTGGTATTCCCATCTCTTTCAGAATTTTCCACAGCTGACTGTGATCCACACAGTCAAAGGCTTTGGCATAGTCAATAAAGCAGAAATAGATGTTTTTCTGGAACTCTCTTGCTTTTTCCATGATCCAGCAGATGCTGGCAATTTGATCTCTGGTTCCTCTGCCTTTTCTAAAACCAGCTTGAACATCTGGAAGTTCACGTATTGCTGAAGCCTGGCTTGGAGAATTTTGAGCATTACTTTACTAGTGTGTGAGATGAGTGCAATTGTGCGGTAGTTAGAGCATTCTTTGGCATTGCCTTTCTTTGGGATTGGAATGAAAACTGACCTTTTCCAGTCCTGTGGCCACTGCTGAGTTTTCCAAATTTGCTGACATATCGAATGCAGCACTTTCACAGCATCATCTTTCAGGATTTGAAATAGCTCAACTGGAATTCCATCACCTCCACTAGCTTTGTTTGTAGTAATGCTTTCTAAGGCCCACTTGACTTCACATTCCAGGATGTCTGGCTCTAGATGAGTGATCACACCATCATGATTATCCAATTCATGAAGATCTTTTTTGTATAGTTCTTCTGTGTATTCTTGCCACCTCTTCTTAATATCTTCTGCTTCTGTTAGGTCCATACCATTTCTGTCGTTTATCGAGCCCATCTTTGCATGAAATGTTCCCTTGGTATCTCTAATTTTCTTGAAGAGATCTCTAGTCTTCCTCATTCTGTTCTTTTCCTCTTTCTTTGCATTGATCACTGAGGAAGACTTTCTTATCTCTCCTTGCTATTCTTTGGAACTCTGCATTCAGATGCTTATATCTTTCCTTTTCTCCTTTGCTTTTTGCTTCTCTTCTTTTCACAGCTATTTGTAAGGCCTCCCAGACAGCCATTTTGCTTTTTATATGCTTTTTTTACATGCAGGTCAGGAAGTAACAGTTAGAACTGGATATGGAACAACAGACTGGTTCCAAATAGGAAAAGGAGTACATCAAGGCTGTATATTGTCACCCTGCTTATTTAACTTATATGCAAAGTACATCATGAGAAACGCTGGGCTGGATGAAGCACAAGCTGGAATCAAGATTGCCAGGAGAAATATCAACAACCTCAGATATGCAGATGACACCACCCTTAGGGCAGAAAGTGAAGAGGAACTAAAAAGCCTCTGGATGAAAGTGGAAGAGGAGAGTGAAAAAGTTGGCTTAAAGCTCAACATTCAGAAAACGAAGATCATGGCATCCGGTCCTATCATTTCATGGGAAATAGATGGGGAAACAGTAGAAACAGTGTCAGACTTTATTTTTGGGGGCTCCAAAATCACTGCAGATGGTGACTGCAGCCATGAAATTAAAAGACGCTTACTCTTTGGAAGGAAAGTTATGATCAAACTAGATAGCATATTGAAAAGCAGAGACATTACTTTGCCAACAAAGGTCTGTCTAGTCAAGGCTATGGTTTTTCCAGTGGTCATGTGTGGATGTGAGAGTTGGACTGTGAAGAAAGCTGAGTGCTGAAGAATTGATGCTTTTGAACTGTGGTGTTGGAGAAGACTCTTGAGAGTCCCTTGGACTGCAAGGAGATCCAACCAGTCCATTCTGAAGGAGATCAGCCCTGGGATTTCTTTGGAGGGAATGATGCTGAAGCTGAAACTCCAGCACTTTGGCCACCTCATGCGAAGAGTTGACTCATTGGAAAAGACTCTGATGCTGGGAGGGATTGGGGGCAGGAGAAGGGGACGACAGAGGATGAGATGGCTGGATGGCATCACCAACTCAATGGACGTGAGTTTGAGTGAACTCCGGGAGTTGGTGATGGACAGGGAGGCCTGGAGTGCTGTGATTCATGGGGTTGCAAAGAGTCGGACACGACTGAGCAACTGAACTGAACCGAACTGAACTGAGTACCTACTCTATGCCAGACCCTGTTCTAAGCTCTGAGAATCCAGCAGTGAACAAGACAAGATTCCTGTTCTCATAACTCACATTCTATAAAGAAATGCTAGACAATAAACAGAAAAAGAAACAAACCCACAAACAATGCTGGAGAAGACTCTTGAGAGTCCCTTGGACAGCAAAGAGATCAAACTAGTCAATCCTAAAGGAAATCAACCCTGAATATTCATCGGAAGGACTGATGCTGAAACTGAAGCTCCAATACTTTGGTCACCTGATGCACAGAGCCAACTCACTGGAAAAGACCCTGATGCTGGGAAAGTTTAAAGGCAGAAGGAGAAGGGGACAACAGAGGATGAAATGGTTGGATGGCATCACTGAAATCAATGGATATGAGTTTGAACAAACTCTGGGAGAAGGTGAAGGACAGGGAAACCTGGCGTGCTGCAGTCCATGTGGTCGCAGAGAGTCAGACACGACTTAGAGATTGAACAACAACACAAACAAGAATACTATAAATCATGTTAAGCACTCTGAGGGAAAAAAAAATAGACAAGGGTCCTGGGGTGGGGCAGGGTGGGATGGAATGGGCAGGGGGCACAATGTGTTTGGACAGTTGGAAAGGCCTCTCTGAGTGGGGTCTGGAGTAGAGGGGAGGTCGGAGATGTGTGGTCAGATCTCGCAAAAAACTGATGTTACTCTGGGCCAGTTAGGAGTTGTCTGGCTGCTGTGTGGGAAATGGACATAGAGACAGTAGCCCAGACAGGTAGAAGCAATGGAGATGAGGATCCTGGAGACAGAGCTTGCTGGGTTGCTTAGGCAATGGAGAAAGAGCGAGATCACCCTGGGATGACGACAGGGGGAGCACCAGGTGAACAAGATGCAGCTCCCTACCTGGCCGGGCAGCCAAGGAAGCCTTCAGCCTCTCGCTGCGGTGGGTGCCTCCATGCCAGGAGAGCAAGCTGAGACAAACAGACACCTTGACCTTCCTCCCAAGCTCTCTGGTGGCCAGCAGAGGAATAGAAGGCACTTCTGATAGAACATTCACTCTCGCCACCCCTGCCGGGGCCTTCTCTGCAAAGTGTTATTACCCCCTTTTGGCACAGGGAAGGAAAAAAAAAAAAAAAAGATACGCCTCAATTTCTATTGATCCATCCTGAATCAATGCTTTTAAAAAATCTCACGCACATTTGGCTTAAGAGCCAAAGCATGCATTTTATGTTTTGACATGGTGTCATCGATCGGAGGCACGCGTGTGTGTGCCCCACCTGCCGGAACCCCCCCACCCACCCCCCGGCGGCCGGCCTGGTCGCGGTGCGTCCTTAATGGCCTTGCCCCCGCCTGCACCTTCCATGCCTCCCCTGGCCCTCAGCACGGGGCCCTTTCTCAGGTTTTTTGAAAGGATCGATAAGGTGCTGAGGCCTCCTGCTGCTGCCTGTCACTCACCCTTCGCCATACCATAAATTATGTATCTGCCTCACTCTCTCTCTGGCTCTCTTTTCTCTTGCAGTCTTCGATGGCTCCACGATGGTTGACTCTTTTCAGCCCTTTGAGGCAGGGGTGCAGTTAAACTTTAGTGAGGACACGGGTCAGGGCGGCAGGTTTAGGAAGAGAGCCTGGAATGAGGAGAGAGGGAGGCGGCAGCTGCTGCCAGTGAGTGGAGTGTGGGGGTGTGGATGCTGGGGCTGGGGAGAGGAGGGCGGAGCTACGTTCGGTGGGTCCCGCGACCTTCTCAGTGGGGTGGCAGTGGATCAGAACCAGCCTCCCAACCTAGGAAGAAGGGACATCTTTCTGGAGGAGAAGGGAGAGATCACAGGTGGCATAAAATATCACCTCCTGCTGGGTCTCATCACCTGACTTTTAGACCAACAGGAAATTTTGCTAAGAGTGGGATAAGCCCAGGACAGTGAAGATAGGGTACAGCATCTGTTAACCGGAGAGTGGGCTTGCCTCCCCCAGGAGCCTCCAGACCACCCACCTAGAATGCTGAGTGATGTGTTGGAAAAGCAGCGGGCTGGAAGCTCCCTCACTTACCTCGTGACTAGAGATGAGCCTGTTCCCTTCTCTTAGAGGTATAGCCAGGAGATCAAAGGAGTTAATATGTGCAACAGCTATGAGTTACTGAGTATTTACTACGTACGGTCTCAGCTCTTCTTCCCAACAGCCTTGGCACAATGACAGTCCTCATTTACAGATGAGCTAACTTTGGCCACCTGATGAGAAGAGCTGACTCATTTGAAAAGACCTTGATGCTGGGAAAGATTGAAGGCAGGAGGAGAAGGGGACGACAGAGGATGAGATGGTTGGATGGCATCCCCGACTCAACGGACATGAGTTTGAGTAAACTCTGGGAACTGGTGATGGACAGGGAGGCCTGGCGTGCTGCAGTCCATGGGGTCACAAAGACTGAGCGTGACTGAGCAACCAAACTGAGCTGAACTGAGGCCGCAGAGCTTAGGTCAGTTAGTTACTCAAGATCACACAGCTAGAAGGAAGGGAGGTTTAAACCCAGGCGTCGCCACATTAGAGGCTATACTCCTACTCACTCCGCCCTGCTCCTCTTGTGGCTGCTGAGGTCCTTCCTGCTTTCCTCTGCTTTGGTTCTCTTAGAATCTGTGCCCATGGTCTTTGCTCCCGTGCCTCAGATTAGGACAGGCTTGGGAAAGGGGGCTGTAACGGGAAAGGGGGTGGGGAGAAGGAGTTGAGGCTGTAGCCCAGCCATGTTCTCGCCAGGTCTCTCCTCCCTGAGGGTTCTCCTGGTGGCTCAGAGGGTAAAGAATCTGTCTGCAACACAGGAGACCTGGGTTTGATCCCTGGGTCAGGAAGATCCTCCGGAGAAGGGAATGGCTATCCGCTCTAGTATTCTTGCCTGGAGAATCTCATGGACAGAGGGGCCTGGCAAGTTACAGTCCATGGGGTCACAAAGAGTTGGATACGACTGAGCAACTAACACACACACTCCTCCCTGAACCTCTTTCTTCCTCCCTCAGTCCACACAGCCACCATGTCTTCCTCTCTGCTGATATGGCATCAGTGGCGAGTGGATTGATAGGTTTTCTCCACATATGTAGAGGTGTGCAATGAAACCCAGAAAAAGATTTGAGTCAGAAGACCAAGTAATAACGTTTGCCTTCCAGTGTGACCTAGAACAAATCCTTTCCTCCATTTTTACCTCAGTTTCCTCATCAATAAAATGGGTATAAGGTAACACCTGTTTTTACTTTGCCAACAAAGGTCTGTCTAGTCAGGGCTATGGTTTTTCCAGTGGTCATGTGTGGATGTGAGAGTTGGACTGTGAAGAAAGCTGAGCACTGAAGAATTGATGCTTTTAAACTGTGGTATTGGAGAAGACTCTTGAGAGTCCCTTGGACTGCAAGGAGATCCAACCCGTCCATTCTGAAGGAGATCAGCCCTGGGATTTCTTTGGAGGGAATGATGCTAAAGCTGAAACCCCAGTACTTTGGCCACCTCATGCGAAGAGTTGACTCACTGGAAAAGACTCTGATGCTGGGAGGGATTGAGGGCAGGAGGAGAAGGGGACGACAGAGGATAAGATGGCTGGATGGCATCACTGACTTGATGGACGCGAGTCTGAGTGAACTCCGGGAGTTGGTGATGGACAGGGAGGCCTGGTGTGCTGCGATTCATGGGGTCACAAAGAGTCGGACACGACTGAGCGACTGAACTGAACTGAACTAAAGGAGGTGGGAAGGAGGGAGAGAAATGTAGAGTTTCAAGATCCGAGTAGATCATGAATGGGGACATATTTTGAAGCTCTGAAACATCGTATGCATGAAACAGATTTGGTCCAAAGAGTGTTTTATTTTGTCTCCAGGGAGTAAAACCCTAACAGATGCTCTGGGTGACACTGGAAGAGAAACTAAGAAGATAGTCTCGCTCTGCAGCTATCATAACCTCTGCCTACTGGTTTTGGGGTCTCACTGAGGCTCCCTCTTTGGACAACAAACAGTGTTTTCTGGTTGAAAACAGTCACAATATCTGTGTCCCCATCCCATTGATGAGAGTGGATCTTGTTAAGACCTAGACCTGGCACTTGGACTGAGCCCCCAAACTTCCGAGGCCCAGAGTTGGAATATCTGTTTATAACTTTCACAGAGCAGGGTTCTCCAACTGTGAGCTGGGAACCAAACAGAGAAACCCATCCATTTGGTATTCAGAATATACCCTATGTTTATTCACCTATCTGTAAAGTACTTAGTCCAGTGCCTGGCACATAGTAGGTGCTTTATAAGTGCATGCCTTCATCATTTATTCATCCTTTCCCTCACTCACTAGGTCACTCAGTCAATCACTTTGCACAGCCCCAGGGGGTGACATTACATACGTAGGCACCTTGCTCATTCTCTCTCTGAAACCAGACACTGGGACAGATACTTCGGGCTTCACAGGCTAATAAGAGAGAGTCCCTCCCACCACCAGCCCAAGGATCACACAGTCTGTAGCAGAGGAGATGAAGATGCCTATGTATGCATGCATGCTTAGTCTCTCAATCACGTCCAACTCTCTGCAACACGTTGGACTGTAGCCCACCAGGCTCCTCTGTCCATGAGGATTCTCCAGGCAAGAATACTGGAGTGGGTTGCCATGACTGCCTCCAGAGGATCTTCCTAACCCAGGGATCGAACCCAGGTCTCTGGCATTGCAGGCAGATTCTTTACCAGCTGAGCCATTGGGGTAGCCCTGAAGATGCCTATAAACCTTAGTAATTCTTAAAGAAGATAGAAAGCAAGAAATAGCACCTACAAGAAAAACAGAGAGTGGAAGAGAAGGGGGAGTAGGAGGAGAGGGGATGAGGGAGGATCTTAGTTGCCTTTAGGGCTCAGTCAGACAAGTTTACCTGCTGCTGCTGTTAAGTCGCCTCAGTCGTGTCTGACTCTGTGCAACACCATAGAGGGTAGCCCACCAGGCTCCCCAGTCCCTGAGATTCTCCAGGAAAGAGCACTGGAGTGGGTTGCCATTTAGGAATCCACAGAAGTGGAGAAATCTTGAAATGCCTGCCCCACCTGCAGGGGGCAGCAGTGACCCATCTACAAACAATTGTTTTTGTCCAGGAATGTGGGACCAGAATTGACAGGTCAAGGAGGTGGAAAACCACCATTTGGGGTACCACTTTATGATTTTTAAAAACATAGTGCAGGTCAAACAAAAGGGCCACTAATTTTCAACTCCAGGTTTGAGCTTTGCAAGAAGGAATCAATTCTTTCCCAGGGAAGGCTTCATGGTAGCATTTGAACAGGTCCTTGTAAAACTGACTTGCAAAATGGGAAGAAAAGATTGGCAGGATCCTTAGAGAGAATCTAGTTTTTCTATCTCATTTCATAGATTGGGAAATTAAGGCCTGGGAGACTGGCTCCTTTTAGTTGCCTGTTGAAAGGAGATGGGGCAATGGGGAAGAGTTTGGAAGAGTAGGTTGGAGACAAATTGCAAAGCCCAGCTTTGTGAAATTGAATGTCCAGATGGGGAATTTGGGTTTGTACAAGCATGTATGCCTAAGGGCTAAAACTTCTGAACACTTACTATGTGCTAGGCCCCATACACTATCTCATTTAACCTTCACAGTACAATTACTATCATTCCCATTTTACAGATGAGAACACTGAGACTTGTTAGTTTAAGAAAGTTGCCAAGTTCACAAAGCTGGTAAATGGCGGCACAGGTCCTCAGACCTAGGCCTTTCAGACCCCAAAATTTATGTTCTTGACCACCAAATCCTATTACTAGAGAAAAATGGAGCAATGGATTTTTTTTCAAAAAGATGTTCCATTACCTAGACATATTTTTTAATTCTGTAACTCCTTTACTCCCAGAGCCCTGTTTTGTTTTATTGACTTGAAGATTAGGTTTCCACATTTCTTGAGAAGTCTCTCCCCGCCCCTTTTTAAACACAGCTGTCTTTGAGGGTGGGGAGGAGGAGTATTTTAAACAGGAGTTGTTTAACTAATTGCCAATTATCTCTGAATAGGGTATGGTTTCCAACAGCTGTAAGGGATTTTGGTCTCCATCCATTGCCTACTGTTGCTGGTACTTGGAGTGTGTTGAGATATTCTTGGCCTCTTGCTTCAAAGGGACAAAACCAGTGCCTCACCCCTCCTCCATTCATGCAGTCTCAGCCCTGCTTTTTACTGACTGGCTGGCCTAGGAGAGTGCTGACTGTTTCTGGACTATGAGAAGATCTGTAAAGACTGTTTGTCAGACTGTCTCTGAGTGCAAGTGGCCTGGTACCTGTGAGGGCAAAATACTTCCCCAAGACTTGGTTCCTAGGCTGTCATTTCACAGTGCTTTTTAACATCTCCCTAGTGTGTGGAGGATTCTTGTTGAAATAGGAGACCAGACTTTGTCTCCTCCATCCTAAATCTAGCAGAAAGCTCAAAAGAAATTAATATGAGACGTCAGAAGACCCCAGTGCAGATGGGTGATGTTAATTGTCCCTTCTGGCTCTGTCTGCTGGATTCTTGGGAACCGGCCGAGGGGCAAACCTTTGTAAATGTTAATCTCCTTATGCTTAAGATATCATACTGCCTTTGATGTTCCCAAACATGTTCACTCCTATCTCGGTTGAGGGTGTGTGGCCCAGACAAGCCAAATGCTTGTTTTGTCTTTCGTCTTCCTCCAGGAGGGCTCAGTTGATATATGCTCACCTTCAGCTGAAATATGAACAAGCCCCTCTTCAAAGCCAATGTGGTTTTGGGGGCAGGGGGAGGGAGGTAGGATGCAGTGACACTCAGAGCCCCTCTACCTCTATACCCAGAAACCAAACTTAATTGGCACCATTTTCTTACTCAAGGCCCATTGAATTTAAGTGGGTTAAATCCATGTGGATGGCCCTGTTACAAACCCCTTCAACACTATAGAAAGGGGAATAAAAGAAATATTTTTAAGAATCTATGCATATAGTTAAGGTAATGCTGATTGCTATAACTTTTAAAGACCAAAATTATATGATGGCTCAAATACAATGGAAGTTTATTTATCCCTAATGTCAAGTCCAAAATTGATACTCCTAATTGGAGGGGTCTTTCCTCCAAATGGTGATTCAGGAACCCAGATTCAATGCCTTGTGGTCCTTTCATCTTCAAGAATGGTTTCCAAGTTTGCTGTGTTCATCTGCAAAGAGGTGGGGTGGGCACATCCATTTCTTAACTGCTGGTCCTGAAAATAAGTCATATCACTTCCTGTCATTGGTAAGAATGAGTCACATGACCTCACCTAGAAGGAAAGCTGGGAAATGTAGTTCTGGCTGGTGGCTGCTTCCCACTAACAACCTATATTACAGAAGTGAGAGTATGACTCTTTGGTGGACATTTAATCCTGTGCTATATACTTGAGCCATGAGAAGATGGCTGGGACACAAGAGGAAGAAAAGCAGTTAGAAGGTATGGTTTGAGTTTCAAAGTCTGGCTGTGTCCTTTTGGGTAGGTCACGTTCCCTTTCTGAACCTTGGTTTCCTAATCTGGAAAATGGAGATGGTGTAAAATGGGAAGAGATGATAAGGGTGACCAAGTTATATTCTATGAAACATTCTACCTGTGCCTACCCACTAAGCTTGGATGCTGGAGTATTTTGGGGAAAATGTGATGCAGTTGATGATTTATATGGATTTCAAATTTCACTGAAAAAAGAAAAGGAAAGAACTAGCAATATGGGGTTTGCATTCCTGGATGGTGACAATCAGCCAGTACTGAATGTAGAAAAGGCAGCAGTCGGATGCTTAGTTGCCACCACTCTCATATGGCTAGCTTGCCCCTCTGTGTGGCCTTTCTGGCCATGTCAGCAGGGAAGTTTGTGTCTCTTGAGCTGTGCAAGTACCATACCTATTCATAAAGATGATCACACTCAAGCTTCAGGAATGTTTTACTTCTTTTCTGCTTTCCAAAGATCTTAGTCATCGCCAAACCTTCACCACAGCTGCAGAATCTCGTACATCATCTTCATTGACTGATAAGCTCTAGAAATTGCATATTAACAATGAAGGCCAACATATATAATTCTTTTAATTGTCAATTTTTTTTATGTTGGCAGAGTATTGTTATGACTACCATAGCACAAACTTCAGGATCTTGTTCATCTTCCTAAGATAATGAATGGGCATTCCTGGAGAAGGTTTTGTTTCAGAATGCAGAGCCCTGTGACTCCAATAATTTGCTTAGGAAGCTACCTCCTGCTGAGGCCAGTGCTGGAGAGGACTACTGACTGACAGCTGTAAATGATGGGCACTGCTGAAGATGCCAGGGACATGGCCTTGTGGGGCAGGCTGGTGATCTCCTGCCAAGGTCCACTGGAATATCACTGGGAAGGCAGGAGATGACCAATTACAGATGCCTTTTAATAGTCTGTTGACAGAAGATAAGAAATAGAGTTATATAAGACTGCTGGGCAGAGCAGGGCAGCTGTGGGAAAGGAAGGGACAAGCAGGGGAAGGAGAAGGAGGAGGAGGAGGAGAAGAATGTTTCTGAATATATTATTCAGGATAGGCTAAGTTATGCTGTTATAACAAGTGACCCCAAATCTCAATGGCTTAAAACCACAAAGGTTTATTTCTTGCTCACGATGCGTATCCATAGAGGGTCAGCAGGGGTCTCTGCTTCATGTTGTCCTCAGCCTGGGACCCAGGATGATAGAGGCTCCACCATCTGGAACATCATTATGGGAAAGAAAAAGAGAATTGTGGTGAATTGTGCACAATGTTTAAAGACCCACCTGGAAATAACATGTATTTCCTTGGCAAAGGAAGGTATGTGCCCTGTGTCTCTCAGAACCAGTGGAGAAGGACAATTCTCCCACATGCCCAGGAGAAAAACTGGAAAGTTTGTGAAACAGCCTTCATATATACCTCTCAGAGGATCCAAGATTCTAGATATGGAAAGGATCTGTACTTATTGGGACAATTTGGGTTGCAAATATAGAAGGTGAAACTCAGACTACTTAAATGAAAGGAAATTTATTGACTCACAAAACTAAAATTCAGTGGCAGGTCTGTCTTCAGGCAAAAATTAATCCAAGGGCTCAAAGTCTCTAACATCTCGTCTTTTACCATCTCTTAGCTCTGTTCCTGTCCTTGTAGACTTTGTTTTCAGGTCTTTACAGACCCAAGTTAAAGTTCCATGAGAAAAAAGAGCTTGTATCTCTCTTCAAATTTGCTAAAAATCTGAGGCTTCAATCTCAATCTGGACCATTTTGGGTCATGTGTACTTTCCTAAACCAGTCACTGAACCCAGTTGGGCAGCCTTAAATCATATGTCTAGCCCTAGAATCGAAATTGAATTAAGTTCATAAAAGCATTTAGACCCAGAGGTGAAGACAGATGGTTCCCAAGGGAAATTCAGAATGCTGGACTAGAATAAATATCCAAAAATATACACAAATAAAATTACGCATATCTACTACAGGATGTAGAGATGCTCCGACCCAGTGGTTTTCCAAGTGTTGTTTCATGGTTGTTAAGCCTACACTGGAGTTCCCGTGCTCTCCAAGCTCCCTTTCAATTAGAGTAATTGTGCTCTGTTTGTTAAATATTAGCATTCCATGTAAGATTTCTGTGGAACTAAAAAAGTGGGATTCTCTGCTTTAAAAAAAAAAAAAAAAAAAAACAAGAGGACTAAACAACACTTGTCTTTGATCCTACCTCCTCATTTTAAAAAAGTTGAGACTGAGATTCAGAAAGATTAGTAGATTTCTCTTCATGTCTCATTGGCCAGAATGGGTCACCTGACTTCTTCATTGCAAGGGAGCTTGGGAAAGTGAGCATCTGGCAAGGGAAATAGGATGATCACAACTGGCTCAGATATAAATGGTCCATCCTTTAGGGCTGGGCACATTGCCACTCCACACAGAGGTGGGGTTCCTTTAGGAAAAGAGAAGGAAGGAAATGGTTCTCCAGGTCAGCCATGTTGGTGTGAATCTGATTTCATGGAAAGTTCCTTAAGGCTAGGACTGGGTCTTGTGTCTCAGTTTATTCCCCCTTGGTTTGTGAAATTTGCCTGCAATGGTCTCTTTTAATCCTCAAAACAATCCTATGACTTTTAAACTGTCTATCTAGAATGGACCCTTATAACTATGATTGTGCCCCATTTTAGAGAAAGAGAAACCAAACTTCAGAGATGAATTAAGTACCCAAGTTCACACAAGTAGGTAGTTTTGCTTGCTCCTTGCTTTGCTCCTTTATCACTGAGGGAGGAGGGAACTTTAAGCACAAATCTTTCACCATCTAGGGGTTGACTGTAGAAAGGTCATGGGCAGACAGTGAGAACTGGGGCATGACAGAGAGAACAGCATGTGCAAAATCCCAGAGGCAAAATAGTACATAGAAATGACAAATGGTTTTGTAGGTTTAGAGCCTAATAATTAAAGGAATATCATACTTAGGAGTTTAAGCCTTTATGACGGCAGTAAAGAACTGATAGATATTTTAGGCAGAAGAATGATATCATCACATATCCAATCTATCTTCATGGGCAAAATCAATTTCATGGAATAGGACTAGATCTGGGAGGCTACTAAGGAGATGAGAGATGACAGTGGCCCGGATTCCAGTGCTGGCGACAGGAAGGAAGTGGAGACTCAAGAAAAAAATTAAGGACATTGAATTTGGTAACTGGAGATGACAATCTGGAGAAGACAGGAAAAGCTGAGACTGAGTCTCAGGTTTCTAGATGGTGGTGCCATTGGCTAAGGTGGGGCAGGTGCGAGCTGGGGGTGGAGGGCAGGAACCCAGGCATCCTGGCTCCCGAGGCTGCACTGCTCATCATAATGTACTCTGGAGGCCCTATGCTTGTCCCCCTATAGGGCTCAAGACGGGGCCACGGGTATTAAGGGAACCCTGATGGAAGTGAGGAAACCTCCTTCACTGGGTATGGGTACAAGTCCTCACCCAACCAGTTTCTCACCCTGCAAAGAACACCAGGCATAGGTGAGGGCCATTCACCAGGAGCAGGTAGTAAGCCCCTTCCTCATCCTGCCTGGAGCCCCCACCTTTGCCTCTCCCCTGCACCCAAGGTAAGACACCTGGGCCCTCAGATTTCCTGGTAGAACCTGGCATGCATCTGGTTCCTTTCTCCATCTGTATCCTCGGAGAATTACCTGGATGCTCTCATCCCTATTACCCTGAAGCTCAGATGCTGTATCTGGCACAGTACTGAGGGAAAAAGAACAAAAATCAATGATTTCAACATAATAAATTCATCCTAAAACTTGCATGGAAGCATAAATACTCCCAAATAGCCAAGTCGAATAGTTTTGAACAAGAAAAGCAAGAAGGAAGGACTTCCCTGATGCCTTTTCCCCAGCAGCACCTCCTCTGGAGAGGGAGCAGTGTGGGGCTGGAGCCACTGAGAACGTCCTGGAAGCTTCTAGAAGAACTAAACACAGTCTCTGAAGGGCGAGTGCATTTGGACAGGTGACTGGGTGGTTGCTCTGATGCCAAGGAGCCAGGCTGGGACAAGTGGCTTGGAAAGTGACTGTGTAGCCAGTGTGGCCAGAGTGCAATACGCCCAGGAAAGGGTCTTGTCACATGGGCGCATGGGGTCAGACGGATGAAGAGCTTCAAAGACAGAGAGGGGAACTGTGACTTCTATCGGTCAAAATGTAGCTTAGATTTTGTCACTCTCCCACTCTACAACCTTCTGTAGCTCCCCTGGCTACTGTCTCCTGGCTAATAAGGCAAGAGCATGTGGATGGAAAGATGGGAGAGTGCCTGGAGACAGAGAGACCTATTAGGAGGCTGATGTCACAGTCCCAGAGGGAGAGGGCAAGGGCCTGAAGGGGACAGGAGAAAGGAAGAGCATACTCTTCAGGGAGGGGTTTCGTGAGATGCACACCAACACCCTCCCCACCGTCACCCTGGCCTTCATCACACTGAGGATCACCGCTTCTCTGCAGCATCAGATAGCATTTCAAGCTCAGCAGATAGCAGGTAACTTATTCTACTCACCACAGAATAGAGCCACAAAGTAGCCAGAAAAACAACTACTGCCTAAAACTGTAAAGAACACACAGCAACTCCCTCCTGGATCCAGCTAGGCCCAAAAAACAAGAGTCTGATATTCCTAGGTTCATATCTCACTTTGACACTGACTCAGGCAAGTAAACCTCAGTGCCCCTGTTTCTTCACCTATAAAATGGGCCTAATAATAATACATACTCCCTAGGTTTGATGAGGCTTTACTGAGCTCATGTATGTAAAACCTTCAGTAGAATAACTAGTATACACTAAGAGCTCAGTGAGGTAGCTATTATTATCAATAGCAAAATAATTGTTTAGGTATTATGTTAACCACTGTTCTATGCAACTGATTAGCAGCTTTTAGCAAAGGAATAGGTGTTGCAATTCTCAAACATCATTTATCTTAGCATCAAGGTGGAGACGTGATTAAGAAATGTCAGAAGAGGAAATAAATTCCATTCCATTCAATTCAGGAAGTTGTGACTTGTCATTCCTAATTATAAAGTGATAGAGAGATACATGGACAGATAGTAAATCATGAAAGCTAAATATTTGAAGTACTGACTACTTCAGTAGTGAGACTGTGTTCCCTATTTGAAGTACTGACTGCTATTTTTAAAAAATAAAGAAAAGCCTATTCTTTCTCCCTCCAAAAGTCCATGCTTTTGTGACAGAAGTCCATGGTGTCACCTCTAGGAGTTTTCATTACTCAGTAATTTTGGAAATGAGTGATTGATGTAATTAAAGTTATTGGTAAAGAGAGACTCAGTTACCACGGAACAGATGAGTCAGCAGAAAGTTTAAGTAATGAAATAATGTTCCAAGGAATGATTCTTAAAATAAGCTTTTTTTTTTTTAAACTCTAGCCATTTTAACCATTGCTGGTCAGCAAAAAGATGTGAAGTAGTTAAGAAGTGGAGAAAACATGCTACACAATTTTAGAAGTTCTCAGATGAAGTCATTTTCAATCATAGGAAACTATATGTAGTAAGCAATAATGGTAAGTGCTCACATTTCTTGAGAGTTCACCATGGGCTTCAGTGGGCTTTGCATCCATTATCTCATTTAATCCTCATTTTTGAACATTCGGGCTTCCCTGGTAGCTCAGCTAGTAAAGAATCTGCCAGCAATGCAGGAGACCCCAGTTCGATTCCTGGGTCGGGAAGATCCACTGGAGAAGGGACAGGCTACTCATTCTAGTATTCCTGGGCTTCCCTGGTGGCTCAGCTGGTAAAGAATCTACCTGCAATGTGGGAGACCTGGGTGTGATCCCTGGATTGGGAAGATCCCCTGGAGAAGGGAACAGCTACCCATTCCAGTATTCTGGCCTGGAGAATTCCATGGACTGTGTAGTCCATGGGGTCGTAGAGTTGGACACAACTGAGTGACTTTCACTTTCACTCTAACATTTAAACAAGCAATGAGGTAGGTACTGTATTATTCTTGTTGTATAGATGCAGATGCTGAATTTCAGAGAGGCTAAGAAACTTTCTCCAGGTTGCACAGCTGACAGAGGGCACAGAGGGGAATGGAATCCAAGAAGTCTGGCACCCAATCACCACAGACCCCAGGCCTCTCTGTTTAGATTTCCTGATTGTCTAATCTGGTTCTTCAATACACCCCAGATAATAGAGTACAGTCAAGATGTGAATTTCCATCTGTCTGACCGCACAGCAGTTTCCAAATTCATATTTCTATGGGAAAATCCAAGTACCCTGGCTTGGGGTGCATTTCTTCATTTTCACTTCCATCGACAGGTATTAAATACCCAGGGTGTGCAGGCTTTGGTCTCTATGTTTGTTCTACAAAGATGGCTGGGGCAGGAGGACCCTCAGGAGGGTATGTGGTAGTCAATGTGATAGATGATGGGGCTCAGACTAGTGCTGTGGGTGGGAGAGACAGTTGAATAAGACTTCTCAGAAGGATCTGTAGGACTTGAGGAGTGCATGCATGTGAGGCATGGGGGAAAGCAAACTGCTGGCACATTTCTCAAGTCTTTCCACTGGATCACTGGCTGAAGGAAGGCAAGAGAAACCAAGATCTGGGGTGAGGCTGGGAATGGGAAGGAGGTGACTTTAGTTTGGGACACTTTTTTTCATCTGTCATTTTATATGGCTTCATTCTTATATATAAAAAATATATATAATTATTTTTATTAAAGTTTCGGTGATGTACAATATTATACACTATAGGTATATAGTACAATATAGTATTCACAAATTTTAAGTTTATTCTCCATTTACAGTTATTATGAAAATATTGGGTATATTCTTCGTGTTGTACAGTATATCTGTGTAGCTTATTTTATACCTACTAGCTTGTATCTGTCACTCCCCTACTCCTATATTGCTCTTCTCCTCTTCTCTCTCCCCACTGGTAACCACCAGCTTGTTTTCTGTGTCTGTGAGTCTGCTTCTTTTTTGTTATATTCACTAGTTTGTTGTATTTTTTAGATTTCACATGCAGGAGACCGGGGTTCGATCTCTGGGTCAGGAAGATCCCTGGAGAAAGGAACGGCAACCCACTCTGGTATTCTTGCCTGGAGAATCCCATGGACAAAGGATCCTGGTGGGCTATAGTCCATAGGGCAGCAAAGAGTCAGACATGACTAAACAACTCACACACACACACACACACACACACACACACACACACACAAGTGATATCAGACAGTGCTTGTCTTTTTCTGTGTCACTGATTTCACTTTCTGGCATAATACCCTCAACCTCCATCCATGTTGTTGTACATGGCAAATTTTCATTCTTCTTTTTAATGGCTGAATAGTACTCTACCGTATACATAGAAATTAAGGAAACATAGACATTGAGGAAACAATCCCATTTACCAGTGCATTGAAAAGAACAAAATAACCCAGTTTGGGATGTTTTGAATTTGAGTCATTCAAAGTCCTTCTGGCTGGAGACATAATGCAGGTAGTGAGATGAGTGCCCTGGAGCAGGGGCAGGGGGTGGCACAGGGGGTGGCACTGGAGGTGGGCCAGGTGTGCTGCAGCACCACTGAGGGGTGTGGCAGAGCTTCTGGGCAGGCTGCAGAGGGCCTACCCAATAATCAGGCTAGGCTGCAGGTCCGCACCCAGAGAGAAAAGGAAAGAGAGGGGAAAGGGACGAGGTGTATGTTTGGGGTGGGGGCTTAACTTCGAGTGATATTACAGCTGCAAACCCAACAGCCCTCTACTCGACAGCACTAAACAGAGTTCCCATGTGTCTCTTTGGCCAGCTTTAGGAAGAAGGGGAGAGAGATGGGGACCTCCCATCTGTAAGCATCTGGCAAAGGGGGCGCTGAAGGGGCAGGGACCTCTCAAAGGGCAATGGATCCATGTCCTCAAGCTCACCCACCCCTTCCCCAAACTTTGCTCAGAGCCTCTCTTCTTGCCCTGCAGAAGGAACAGAGAAGGACTAGAGTCTTTCATGGTGTCAAAGAGCATATTGGTTTGTAGATCTTAGCCTCTTATCCCTGAAGTGTGCATGCTCAGTCACTAAGTTGCCCGACGCTTTGCGACCCCAAGGACTGCAGCCCTCTGAGCTCCCCTGTCCATGGAATTTTCCAGGCAAGAACGCTGGAGTGGGTTGCCATTTCTTCCTCCAGGGAATCTTCCAGACTCTTCTCGAACCCTCATCTCCTGTGTCTCCTGCATTGGCAGGCAGATTCCTTACCACTTTGCCACCTGGGAAGTTCTTAACCCCCCCCCAAAAATGAACTACAATAAAAGAGACTCAGGCCCTGCAGAACCAGTGGAATGGAAGGAACCAAAGCTTAGCAGGTTTCTAACGATCCTCCCATCTCGGTCCTGCTCCTGCAGAAGCACGCCTGGAGATAAGGGTTACAGTGAATGCTGTCACTTCAGTTGTGTCTGACTCTTTGTGATCTCTTATGGGCCGTGGCCCTCCAGGCTCCTCTGTCCATGGGGTTCTCCAGGCAAGAATACTGGAGTTGGTTGCTGTGCCCTCCTGCGGGGATATTCCTGACCCAGGGATGGAACCTGCGTCTCTTACATTGCAGATGAATTCTTTCCCCCTTGAGCCTCCTGGGAAGCCATAAGGTTATAGCGCAGGGATTAATTAGGAAAGAGCAAGGGGGAATAGGGTGGGGACAGGAAGCAGGCACCTCGACTGCTCTGTCACCAGCCAGCTGCATGATCTTGAGCAAATGGTTTTACCTCTCAGGGCCTGAGTTTCCATTGCTATAAAATGAGCAGTTACTATTTTTCAAAGTGTAGTAAGCACATTTCTGGTGGGGGGAGGGGGAGGAGGAGACACACAGTCATGGGCAAAGCAGAAGGACTGGGGTTGGGGGGAAACCTCTAGAACAACCAGAGACCCTGAGAGACGCCAGTTGCCTTCGAAGCCCAGGCAGCCAAGAACTTCACTAAGTTAATTAGTTTTGCAATCATTGTCTTCCGTTGATGACAAGTGATACTAGCTTTTCAGTGACTGTGATGGTATACACATTCCTTTCAATATAAGGAAATGGTGAGAAAATTCGAAGGAAATTATTCTGTAAATAGTAGTTTCAAGAGTCAGAGGTGATGATGAGTATCGGGAGGGTGGGGCTCAAATGAGTAAGTTTCAGGGAACACTGAGCAAGGTAAGGGTTCTTTCCTTGCAACTTTGAGTCCTACGGAGTCTTCTCAGACATTTTCTAGAAGTTATCCGGCATTTACCACCAGATTCAAAGAAAAAATTTAAAAGGAGGTAGGAAGGAAAAAACAAATCTGGAGAAAAAAAATAATCTCCACCAACCAAAATAAACCAGGCCAACAATTTCTACCACATTTTTCATGAGAGTAAAGAGGTGGTGTTTATTCCAAATGAGCCCTTTTCTCCAAGTCACCACTCATCCACTCTTTTATGTGATGCAAGAGAGTCAGTCCTCAACTAGCCATGAAGATCTTTGCACATGTGAGTGTTTAGAGGAAGAGCCACCTATTACTACAGGGTTTAGATTTAGATGCTGGATACAAATAGAAGGCAAACAAAACCAACCAATCAACCAACCAACAACAACAAAAAAAAACCTTGTGGTTTAGATCTAAAAAAAAAAAGTCTCAGAAATGACAACTGTGTGGTAAGTCTGATGTCAAACTGTGTTAGCTGGGAAGGTGTCTGGTATGTTCTGGAACTGTGAGGGTATTTGGAATCTAGAGCTAACAGATGTCTCACTCTGCTCGAAAGATGTTGAGATGATGTTTCTAAGGGCCTGTGGGTTCCCTTGGGGACAAAGCCACTGATAGTTTTTACAGGAAAAAAAAAAATCCCCAAGCTGATGACCATATATAAAATACAAGGATTCAAGAAAAGGATTGAGGGGTTGGAGGAAGCAAAAAACAGTCACACTGAGACATCAAAAAGAAGAAGAAGAAGATGGAGAAGGAAATGGCAACCCACTCCAGTATTCTTGCCTGGAAAATCCCACGGACAGAGGAGCCTGGTGGGCTATAGTCCACGGGGTCACAAAAAAGTTGGACACAACTTAGCAACTAAACGACAAGAACAAAAAATTTTTTTAAGTTTTTAAAAAGAAGAGGAAACACAAAATAAATGCATGAAAGGCTCATGATTGCAGTCCTTGCTAGAAGTTGCTCTGTAAAATGATGGGTGAAGGCACATTCATTTTTTGCGTGCATTATGTGAGTGCATTGTGGGCGGGCAGGCAGTCACTTCCAACAGGAGAAATGAGCAAATCTTTTCAGACGGCAGTTATGTAGGGAAGTAAACACTCCTTGGCAGGAGCAGCGGTCTTAGTCCTTCCTTGCTGGTGAGTATCTAGGGGAGATGACATACTCCTAGCTTTTTCCTCATCTGTACTTCACACACGGAGTCCTGAGGAGGCAGCCCGTCCTCCAGCAGCGTTGGAGGAGGGCTAAGATGTTTCCCGGCCCAGCCTAAAAATATCTCCCTTGACAGCCTGTCATAGTGTCTGAGATTCCACCATTATAAATTCATTCCTCCCCGTTAAGGCATTTTGTTTCCAGGAGTTCTCGGTTAAAATACAGATATCTGCGAGATCTTAGCTTGGCTGAGACAGAGGGAGAGAACACAGCCTAGGTGTTAGGAGACTCGGGTTTCCATTTGGTTCTGCCTATAGACTCAGCGGGGCTTCCCAGGTGGCGCTAGTGGTAAAGAACCTGCTGCTGATGCAAGAGATGTAAGAGACAAGGGTTTGATCCCTGGGGTTGGGAAGATCCCCTGGAGGAGGGCAAGGCAACCCACTCCAGTATTCTTGTCTGGAGAATCCCATGAACAGAAGGGCCTGGAGTGTTCACCATAGAATCACAAAGAGCTGGACACGACTGAAGCAACTTAGCACACGTGTACACATAAACTCACTATGTGAGCGTGGGCAAGTCATTTTCACTTCCTAAACCTCAGTTTCTCCACTGATTTAAAAAAAAAAAAAAAGAAAAGGGAAAAAGGAAAAAAAGACAGGAATAAAAAGGGAACTGAACTAGAGAGTTCTGAGATCTCTGGTTTCAGGAGGTACGATCTGTTCACTTCAGGGTTTGGCCCGAACACCAAGTCCTTTGCCACTGGATTGCCAGTGTGTTAAGAGCAACTCCTTTGGGCCAAAGGACTTGGCTATCAGGTCAAGGGAGTGTCTTACTTCCCCTTCTCTGGAAAAAAAAACAAATCCCTCTTCCTCCCTTACTGTTGGCCACCTCAGCAAATGGCAACTCCATGCCTCTGGGTTTTCAGGTTCAAATTCTTGAAGGCACCCAGAATTCCATTTCTCTTGTTCCCAAGAGTGTTTATAGATCCAACCCACCAGAAAAACTTGTTGACCCCACCTTCAAATTATTGCCCAAACCTGACTGCTTCTCCCCATTTTCCTGGTTACCATGCTGGTCCAAGACTGAATTCCATCACCTCCCCCTAAAATTTTCCATCAGCTTCTTAACTGGTCCCTGTGTCTACTCTTCCCCTTCCAGAGTCTCAGCTCCTCATACCTGGGATGCCCTTAAAATGTAACTTAGATCCTGTCTCTCCCCTGAAAACCTTCCCTCTCCCACTTCCTCCCTCTCTATCATAAAATCCAAAAATCTCACGTGGACCTATGAGGCCCCATATAATGGGAACCTGGCTTTGCCTTGGTCTAATTCCCTCCCTCAAAAGTCTTCTTGCTGTTGTTCAAACTTGCTCCTACCTCAGGATCTTTGCACCTGCTATGCCTTCTGCCTGGAACTCTCTCCCTCCGATTATCTGCCTGTCCTTTTCAGGTGGTTCAGTGGTAAAGAATCCACCTGCCAATGCAAGAGATTTAGGAGACTTGAGTTTGATCCCTGGATCGGGAAGATCCCCTGGAGGAGGAAATGGCAACCCATTCCAGTATTCTTGCCTGGGAAATCCCATAGATAGAGGAGCCTGGCAGGCTACGGTCCATGGGGTCACAAAGAGTCAGACACAACTGAATGAAAATGCATGCACAGGCACCCATTTCCCCAGCTTATCCACTCAAATGCCCCCTCCCAGGCGATGCTTCACAGACTGCCTTGCCTTAATTTTTTTTCCTAGTGCTCATCATCTGGAAATGGTGATTAGCCATCATCACACTTACCTGTTTACTTTCTGTCCTTCTCTCTAAAATGTAAGATCCAGGAGGGCAGGGACTTTGCTTTGCTGCTCGCTGCATCATCATCACCTAGAACAACGTATCTGGCACATTATAGATGCTCAATTAATGTATGCTAGAGAGAGAGAAGGTGATGGTTTAAGTGGAGCTGCACTAATACGGAGGCCAGCCTAAGCTTTCCACTGGATTGGTCAATGCCAAGGGCTTCCCATGTGCTGCTTCAGCAGGGCAGCAAGTCCTGGGGAGACAAAGGTAGAGCCTGTTGTTAGGAGATGTGGGTGGGGCGCTGTGTGGGGTACAGGTAGGTAGGGGAGGCAAAGACCCCAAGCTGAGTTTATATGTTTATGGGCTGCAGATTTTTGATTCAGACTAGAGGAAGTAGCCAAAAGGCCCTCAGGACACACTCCCAAAGACAGGAGCCTGTAGAGAAAGGGTGGGTTATGTGTGAATCACAACAGCTGTGAACAGTCGTGTGGGCTAACCAGAAATTCAATTCTGCCCCTGTAGGGGATCCCAAGCCAAGTCTAGTCAGCTCCCAAAGGTCAGAGCTGCCTTCTCAGGCTCCCCACTGCCCCCCTTAATCAAGGTCTAGAGAGTAATATACAGATGCCAGAGAGGTGGGGAAGAGAAGAGTGCTACAGGGCATCAGCCATGCTGGCAGGATCTTCCCCAAGTCAGAACCCAAAGCCTCAAGTCTTCCTTCCTCCCCCGCCCTCAGGCCTCAGAGAGCAACTTCAGTGCAGTGAGGTCTTAAGAGAGTATGACCATAATAACTACATCAAAGGATGACCACATGCCACCCATGAGAATCCTCACAAAACAGGTGGTACAGCCCATTGTACAGAAGGAGCCATTGAGGTTCAGAGAGGTTATGTGATCTGCCCAGGGACACACAGCTTATTAAATTGTAGACACAGAATTGAGTCACCAAGGCCAAAGGGCCCAACCAGTAAGCTATAATGCCTCTGGACAACAGCCTACATCTCTGTGCTGCCTGGGGTGCCCTGGTCACACTCAAGTCCTGGCTTCTAGAATACTGGAGCAGCGCTGTCCACCTCTGAGCCTGCTGCCACAGGAGTCCCTCCCGGCCCCCCTACCACCCCACACTAGAGCCGACAGCCTGCTGGGATGGTGGGATGGCTCGAGCCCACACTCCAAATACAAGGCTGGTCAGCAAAAGGTGGCTAAGGAAAGGAAAGCGCCCAGGGCCAGGGCTGGATGCAAATGGGAATCCTTGAAGACGCTGAATCCTCTGAGGTAGAACCCCAGCTGTGTGGAGCGCCTCCGACAGGCCGCTGGTGCGCACCGGAGCTCTCCAGCCCTTGTTTGATGAGCAGCGGCCAATAAATTCATTAATCATCATTTTATGCCTCATCAAACCCCCTCCAAGCCCCTCCATGGGAGTTACACAAATTAGCCCCTGAAAAGACAGTAATTTCAGTTTAGCGAGGTAAGTGCTTTCTGATGGGCTCCGCGAACAGAACTCTCCTGACAAGCCAATCCATCAGCGCACTGGGAATGGGGCGCGGCCGGGCCGCCCGGACCAGCCGGCTCTCACCAGGCCCAGCCCTGCCCAGCCTAGCTTGCGACGGCTACCTGGCGAGTGTCTCGGCCTAGGGCGCCCCCTTTCCCCAGCTCTTTTGCACCCATCCTCCGCAGTCTGTCTCAGCCGCCCTTTTGCCCTCACCCACCCCTACCTGCTCCTCAACCTTCTAAACAGAAAAGAAACTGTTGGAAACACCGAGGATCAAAATCGGGTAACGAACTTCTCCGAGGGTTAAGGAGACAGACGTACTGATGCTGAAGTTCTGAACTCGCGCCCAGGGGAGGGGAGAACCAGGTAGCTCTTTCCCCTCATACAGTCTGGAGGTCGGGGTTCGGCGACCCTTTGAAACCATGGAAGGGTTATGTGTATTGCGGGCATACTTTATTGGGGAGAGGGTGTGTCCATGCCAGTCCCAAAAGAAATCCCCGGATCAAAAAGAGAGCCCTCTGGGAACAAAGAAGAGGCTCTCCGCGCCTGGAGGGCGGCTTCACGGGACCCTGGTGGCTGGAGGTGGGGGACACGCCTTTTTCGTGGCCCTAGCCACATGGGGTGAAAGACGACGCCTGGGGATGGGAGCAGGAAAGGATTTTTCCATCGAATGGGCCTGGCCAGTAGGACTCCAGTATAGGGAGTTGGGTATGAAAGGAGAGGGGAACAAACCTCAGAACATTGTGGCGAATGGTTGGGTATTTGCAAGCGCGAAGCCAAAGCCGCGCCTTCTCACTTTCCGGTCCTAGTGCACCGAAGGTACCAAGCGGATCCTACCCGGCGGGGAGGGGAGATGGACGAGGAGCCGCGGTCCACCGAACCGACTGACCAGCGCGCACGGCCGCGGAGAGCTCGAGCGCCCGGCGACGCGCCCCTCCTTCATTAGCTTCCCCTCCACGCGGCGCTGCCTCGGAAAATAAGTTAGCAAACGGGGAGCCGTTTATCTCTTTTATCTTGGGGCCTGATCCAATTAAATAAGTGCACATTTACATTTGCATCCATCAGGCGGGAGCACTGAGAGCCCGGGGTTTGCTCGGAGCAAATAAAAGCAGATTTCACTGGGAAAAGTGGCGTCTGGGAGCGCCGGGCTCCTCCGGGCGCCGGAAACGAGCGCGGCCCGGAGGGCGGCCTTGGGGACCTAGGGTTGGGGCTTGAGGCCGACTGGAGGCCAGAGATCCCCAAAGGCCCGGAGGGGCTCCGGCTAGGGCGGGGTGTGCAGCCGGAGCTGCCTCCCGGCCCCCGAGGCGATCGTGTTAGGCCACAACCTGGGCCCCACCTGGTGCCTGGGACCCAAGTCGCATTTAGAGCGAAAACGAAAAGAAGAACCGCTCCGGCCTGGTCCAAAAGGGAGACCCGCGGGGTGGGTCTACGGACAGTCCGGCAGCTTTGGCCAGTTTATGGGGAAGAACAGGGGGCAAGTTCCAGGTCCGGCCGATTTCCCTCCTATTCGGCGGCCGAGAGGCAAAGGAATGCGAAAAGCCAAACAGAGGGCGCGCCTCCCGCTGTCCTCTAACGTCCTGGCCCGAGGGGAGACCAGGGGACACCTTCAAGAGGGGTAGAGGGGCATGTCCAGGTGAGCACCTCCAGCTTTGCCACGCCGGCCTCATTCAAGATTCGCTCTAAACCGGGTTTGAAGAATTTGAGGGTAATTTTAGCAGCAAAGATGTCTAACCCACAGGCCAAAAGATAGAAATGATCTTTGGGGGCCGCGGCTGCATGGTAGACCCCGCTACATGCCAAACCGCAGATAAAAAACTGTGCGGGGGCCCAGAGGCTGGGCATGGGAAGGCCGGCAGAAACGGAATGCGTGCCCCTAAAGCCGAGCGGGAGCACCCGAAATGCCCGGGCTGCGCGCGGCGGCGCCCCCCACCAGCAGGCTGCTCCGGCCGCCCGCAGATTGCTCAACTGCCTGCCGCTGGTTTGTAAAGACTGTGCCCCAGCCTTGGCAGGCATCTGCAGGGTTAATCCTCTTTTGGTCGCAGGCCCTGCTTCCCGAATCCCCAGTGTTAACTAGGTTCTGGGTCCCAGGCCGGAGAGAGTGGGATGGCGGGGGAGTTTACATTTGACCCTCTTGGGGTCCAGAGCTAAGGACCCCGCGGCGGGGGGGTGGGGAGGGGGCATGGCCGGGTGTCGCCTAACTCCTCCTCTCTGCGAGCCGCAGGGCGCTCGGGGACCAGTAGGCGGCGCCCTTCCTGAACTGCATCCGCCTGCGTCTCCCTCTTGGGAGCGCAAGCACATTCCTTTCAGTTCGGGCGCTTTGCAAGGGCGTTATTTCGTGTCTCTGCACGGGTTTGGCAGCTTGTGAGGCGGGACAGGTGGGCTGGTTGGCACCACCCGTTCTGAAACCGCACGCACGACCACCTTACCCCAGCCCCTCAATCTTCCAGGTTCCAAGAGCTGCGTACATCTCGGGGGAAATGAGAGGGCCCCGAGGGGTTTGCAACCTGGAGGCCTCGATGAAGGCTCCTCACCCAGGCCTAAGAACAACACTTCGGGCACTGGCCCCCGGATCCGAGGAATTCGGAGGAAAAGGGGCCCTTTCTGCAGCCTCAACCTCTCTTGAGCCCTCGGGGACTGACTGGGCTGTTGGCTTCTCACCCCAAATCTCAGAAGCTGATTCTGCCGCGCACAGAGGGGAAAAGGGAAGAAACCCAGCGGGTCTCTGGTTTGGAGCTCCCTGGGTGGGGGTGGCGGGGCCTGACTGCAGGGACCCCACTCAGTGATTCCGCGGGGCCTCTGTTGCTGGACTCAGCAACTCTTTTGCGAGATTCAGCGACTCCTAGTCACCCTTAGTGCCAGGCTAGCCTCTGTTTAGGTACTGGAACCAGCGCAGCCAAGCGCAGGTGACAAATGCCGCGCAACCCCAGCAACGAGGTGTTTTAGGCGCTGCTTCGCATCGCGTAATTTGCGCGCCCCAGTTCAAGTGTGCGAACAAACCTCTGGCACAGGCCGGAAGTTTTCCCCCCTGCCCTCCCCGCCCCACCGCCCCTTGCAAAGAGCATCGCCTTCGACACGGCCCAAGATGTGGCCAAGCAGAGGCTCAGAGGCTCTAGGAGGGACTTGGACCCTTACAGACAAGCCACTACTTCTGAGATTAAACGCGGGAGACATGTCTTAACCGCACATACCTCGATCCGCCCGGCAGGCAGCCCCCAAACTGAAAAGTCTCTACACACCAGAAAAAACACTGGTCAGCGAACCCCAGCTCTAGAAAGGAGAAAACCCTAAACTTAATTTGGGGCTTGTACTTAGGGCGAAGTACGCAAAGAAAACTCTAGAGGCCAGGGTAGGAGGGATGCGGGCAGGGGACAGTGAATTTGGGCATCAGCCTTCCAACCTCTGGCTGTTTCGCTGCCCAGCTGGAGGCGCTTCCCGCAGCCCCTCGTTGGGGAGAAATGCCGCGGGCTCCCCGGTGCGCGGCTCCCGTTCCCAGGCAGCCCCCGCAGGCATTCGGCTTCCAGCCCCCAGCCTCGGCAATCAGACCTGGGAGGCCCGCGCCTCGCCATTTGCATATTCCCGGGAACACAAGGAGGCCTGTAATTTTCTTTTTAAAATCGTTGGGCCGGATTTAGGGCCAGTGCTTCCAAATCTCGCAGAGTTGATGTCGTCCTTAAACTCTTAAGAGAAGGGGACTGGCCTATTCTTCTGACTTTTTTAGAAGAGAAGGTGATTCCTGGGGTTGCATATTCAACAGGGGAGGGAAAAAGCTGATTGTGAACCGGGCTGTGTGTGCGGGGGGCGGTTGTGGGTGGAGGGGATTGGAGCGCGGGGGGTAGGGCAAGTCATCCCTGGAATTCAATTGTTTAAAAAAAATCATTTATAATTAAAGGGACAAAGTAAAATACGATCGTCTCATGCATATTTAATCATTCACACTTCCAAGTTTGAAACCATTTTCCCTGAGTGAATTTTCTCACTAATTTAAACTCTGAAGTCGACTGCCGTTCGCCAAAACATCTGGACAATGCTGGTTTCAAACTTGTTTAAATTCGAATAAGCTAAAAGAGTCCCGTTGCAGGTTTAAAGGAAAAAGAAAAAGTAGCTAAAGTAAAAACTCTTGTGAAAGTTTGGGCGGTGTTTAAAAAATCAAGTAGGGTTAAAGTAGTCTTGAGTAGAAATGCAAATATGTGCATTTTGATTTAGCCTAATTAAACCGGTGTTATGTGCAAACACATTCTCTCTATATTCAGGCTTGGGTTTAATAGAGCAAATTAATTTCCCTCGCTGGCGTATGTTTTTGCCCTAAAGCCTCCCCTTCCCTGACCAGTGAAAATTTCCCACGAAATTCCACACGTCCGCGGTTCTCCATCTCCAGCGCAAAATGGAGACTGGAGCACCGACAGTGCTAGCGGGCCTCGGGCGCAGGGCGGTTTCTCTTCCTCGTTTGGGACTGAGACCCGACCTGACTTCGTTTTGAGATGAAATGTGCGGGATTAAATGGAGAAAATAAAACCTCATAAATACTTTTGCAGCTACTCGAGACTCTTGAATCCGCGATGGGAGACGTGCTAAGGTGACGACAAGCCTGATCAAATCCACAACGGCCTCATTATCTAGGCAAATGTCCTTTAACTGCTGAATGCCTCTTGTCCAAAAAGGGGGTCCGTGGGGTGGGGCGGGGGACTCTTCTGGTCCATCCGGGGCTCCCCTTCCTTCCCCCAAGCGCCTGTGGTGCTCCCTCCCCCACTTCCGCCCCCTCTCTCGCCTATCTCCTACTCTGCAAAGTGCAGGCTTGTAATTCAGGACAAGTGTGACACCTACCTGTGAAAGGGGGGAACCGTCCCCTCGCTGGTCCCGCGGCCCCAGCCCCGCGGCTGCGCGGGGAATCTACCCGGCCGCCTACCACCCTCACGGTCGCGGATGGAACATTTACTAATTTAATGAAATCCAGCAAAGAGATCAATGCCCAATTTTGAAGGGGTAGAGACGACAGTGACTTGGGAAAGCCTTCTCCTTGGCATCCCCCAACTGCTTCCCGCCCGCATTAGCCCAGAGCACCTTTGAAATAGTAATAAGGGCTAAATCCGGCATAAAATCGAACTCATTAGCAAAGTTCACCAGCTGATTGCTTTGCATAAAACACGACACTGATTGGAAGTAATTAGGTTAAGCGTTGGAGCTCGGGTGGTGCGTGTCTCTAACTGGCTTTGCCATCTCTTCTCCCTTCTGGGCACACACTTGGGTCTCTCTCGTCCCTCCTCCAGGGTCCAATCACCCCCCACAGCAGCCCGCATCAGTGATCCAAATTTGCATTCCGGGCAGGGCCAGGTTCCCTGGAGCTCGAAACCTAATTACGGTTTCCCGCTGGCAAACTGGGTTCGGTGGAACCTTTCATTCCTCACTTCGGAAAAAAAGTTGCAGGTTGCATCTTTTGTCCAGGGCGATGGACAGTTTATTGAGGCTTCTAACAAGTAATGAGTGGCTCTGATTATGTTAAAATCTCTTTTAATTAAATATTTTGCATTTTACAAAGGCGGCTGCAGTTTCTTTTACTTTTCAAATCTAAGAGTATATAACCTGTTTCCTTTCTGTAATAATACTTTAGCTCATACCCAGAAAAAATCAATAGGTGTAAAAAAATTAAATTAAACTTGTATTTTTAAACTATGAAACAGTTTTGGGGGAAACACAAATGTATATATTTATATTACAAAAAAACATTAAATGCCTGTACAGGTGTCTTAATTTCATAATTTACTTCAAAGATATTGAATTATCAATTTAAATACAAAAATGCTACATTAAATATACAGAATAAGATTTAATACAAATCCTTTTTTAAATTTTTCTTTTCAGTTGGTTAAGACATTTCTGTGGGTGTGTGGAGATGTTTACATTTTTATATCATCCATCTCCATGTACTATAAACTTTTTAGTAGGAGGGGTAGTTTTGCTTTTCTCTCATGTTGATGGAAAAATAACTGCCAAGGCCATGTTTTCTTTTTTTAATAAATTAGGAAGGTCCGGGACCGACGCAGCCCGCGTTAAATGTCGGACATACCTTTCTTCAATTCATAGGGAGAGTCTTTGCACAGGTCTAGCTGGGACTGGCTCCGCAACATTTTCGGGTCTTTAGCCAAAGCGTCCGCTCGATTCAACACGGTCTGGTTTAATCCATTGAAATGCGAGCCCGGACCCGTGGTGGGGCCTGGCCCGGGCCCCGGGTGGCCGTGAAGGTGTCCGAAGGAGCCATAGTTCGTGTAGCCAGGATAGAAGGGCGCCGTGTAGTAGAGAGGCCGGGACAACACCGTCCCGCCTGGGAAGGGACACTGCGCCGAGGGCGAGCGCGATGGCGCCGGGGCTGGCGACGCGCGGCTGCCTCCTAGGGCTTGCCCGGCTACGGGCCCGGGGCACGGTGGGCACGGAGAGCCCTCGCTCCCGCCGCCCCCGTCCTTGACCTTGTCCGAGGATGTGGCGATCTCCGCCAGAGACCACAGTTTGGGCTTGGCGAGCACCGCCTGCGGCGGCGGCGGTGGCGGCGAGTGTATGACCGAGGACCCTCCGGGACCGGGGGGCAGCTCTCCCGCGGCTGGGTGCGGGCCCGGAGCCGGCGCGCCGGAAGGGTAATGAGGGGCTGGGTCCTCGGCCAGCCGCGCTGCCGCGGGCCCGGCCGGGGAGAGCCCGCCGGCGCGGGGGGGGCCCGGGCAGCGCGTCGAGGCGGCCCTCGGATGGCGGCTCCTTAAAATCCGAGTCGCTGAGGCTGCCCTCGGTCTCCTTGCCGGCAGGGGTGGGCGGCCCCTGCAGCCGTTCACAGCCCGAAACCGCCTTTTGCTCTGCTCCTCCTGCGGGTGAAACCCAGGCGGTCAGAGGCGCGGAGGCCACAGGTCCCCACCCGCAAAGGCAAAAAGCCCTGTCCCCAACCTCCAGGCCTTGGGCGCCCCCTCTCCAGGCCCCTCTTTGGCTCCACACACCCTTTCCCGCGTCCACCAACCTGCTTCGGGGCCCTCGGGGTCGCCCTTGTCCTCGGGCTTCTGGGGCTCATCCTCGTCGTTCTTCTCCAGATCAATGTTCTCCTCCTCCTCCTCGTCCTCGCTGCGGTTCCGTGGCGTCCACGTCATCTTGTTCTCCTTCTTGAGGCGCCGGCGCGCGTTGGCGAACCAGGTGGACACCTGGGTGAGGGTCATCTTGGTGATGATGGCCAGCATGATCTTCTCGCCCTTGGTGGGGTAGGGGTTCTTGCGGTGCTCGTTGAGCCAGGCCTTGAGCGTAGCGGTGGCGTCTCGCGTGGCGTTCTTCCGGTACGCGGGGTCCCCGTACGGGTACGAGCCCAGGGGCGCCGCGTACGGGTGGTACCCCAAAGAACCTGCCATGCCCGGTGTATGGTCGTAGGGAGAGCCCTGCAGGGAACGGGCAGAGAGAACGTGAGTGGGCCGTGGTCCCCAGTTGGCACCTGGGCGACCGAGGCACACTTCCTCTGCGCCCAGGGGTCTTCGGGCTGCGAGGCCCGCACTCAGGCTTCCCCTGGGGTAGGGCTGGAGGGCTCAGACCCGGGGGCAACCCCTCTTCCTCCTTAGAAGGAAGCAGAGGCCGCCAATCCCTGAGTCCTTGGAGGCTCTTGGAGCAGTCCTGGCTTCCCCGGCACCTGGTAGGCCCCCCTCTGGCTGGGCACGTCCTCCCCCGCGTGAGCAGATCCGGCCACCGAGGCCAGGCCCCTCTACCCAGAGAGAGGCCCGGGCAGCGGCGGCGACTCTGCTCTCTGCGCCCGAGTGGCTGCGCAGTAGAAACAAGGGTAGTAAGCAAAGGAAGTCAAGGAATTTTTTTCCCCCACAGAGAAAGGCAAACGAAGAGCCAAGCCTTGTCCCTACACCCCCTCCCCTCCAAAAGTGTTACCCCAAACCGAAGCCACGGCGCTTTTCCAGAAAGTGCACCCGGCCGAAAAATCCCGGATGCACCGCAGCTCGCCCGACTTTTCAGAAATTTAATACCTCCAAATCGGATTGCGAAGATAGGATTACGGATTTGCAACATTTTGGAGGACTAATTAAAGGCGAGGCCAAACACATTTACACAGACCGAGCACGCTTCTGTTCAGATTTCGGATCTATTTCTTTTGAACTACTTTTCGCCAAATGGCCAAACCCCTCAAAATGAAATAGAGTAAAATGTGCAGGACGGCCTAGAGCTCACGTTTGAACCAAATGTTGCTCTTTGAAGCGACCTCTCCCCCCAAAAACCCCTTCCGCCAAGTTAGCGATCTGAGCAAGACGCGGCTCTCCTCTTCGTGCAACTCCTGAGCCCGAAACCCGGGCGAAGCCGAGAGAGACAATCGCCCAAGTTCGCAGGGGCCGCGAGGCTCGGCGGGACGGTCCGCGGTGAAGCCGAGGCCCGTGTCCCCCGCAGCCCCCGTCCGCCACGCGCGGCCCCAGCTGCCCTAGCCCGCCCAGGCTCCCGCTCACTTACCACGTACGAAGAGAAGGCGGCGGCGGCTGCCGCCGCGGGATCGGCACCGTACTGGAGGTGCGAGTTGTAGCCCGGCGAGGGCGCCGTGAAGGCGGTGGAGCCGGCGTAGGGCGAGAACGCGGAGCCCGACGACGAGCGGCCGAGCTCATCCGTGCGGGGCCCCGAGATGACGCTGGTGCTGTACGCCGGGCAAGAGTAGAGCGCCAGCGAGGCGGACGGCTGGTACAAGTAGCCCTGCGGGTAGGACATGGCCACACACGGGCATGGGGCGCTCCGCGCCGCGGCCGCCAACGAGCCGGGCGGCGCCCTGCGAGGGCGAGCGGCCGGGCACCTGGTCTCCGGCTGCCCCGGGCCGCTGCTCCTCGGGCCCCGGCTCCCGGGCTCCGGCCCGCGGCGCCTCCTCGCTGGCTTCCCGCGCGCCTCCGGCTGCGACCGACGAGCCCGCTTCTCTGCGCGCCTCGCTCCTCCCGGCAGGGTTTTCCCCCCCTCCCTCGTTGCTTTCTCTTTTTCCCCCTCGCTCTTTGCACTGGGGGGCTCCGCTTTTGGCTTCGCAAAGGTCCTGCCAAGATGCTAAGTTGGAAATTGAGGATTCTGACGCCTTGTGCGCGCCTGAAGCTCCTCCTTCCCGGGGTGTAGTCGGTGGGAGGACTGGCAGCAGCCTCTGGGCGGCCGCAGCCAACCCGGCCGCCAGGCGCTCCTCGTCCTCTCCCTCTTCCTCTCCGGCTCCCTCTCCCGCTCGCTGGCGCTCCCCTCGCCCCTCCCTAGCGCCCGCCTCTCCTCCGCGGCCCTCCTCTCCCCCCTCCTCTTATTCCCCCCCTCCCCTCATCGGTCTCTCCCTCTTTCACTCAGACTCTCGAGCGCCGGCCCCAGGATGACAATCACATCCCAGGCGCGACGATCTCTTCCAACTTTCCTCCCCTGCTAAGTCGGGGAGGAGGAGCGGCGGTTCCGACACAAGCGGGCCCTGGTGGCCGGTCCGCCGTTCCGACGCACAAAGGGAACGAGGCAGCGGACCGCGCGCCAGCGAACGCTCTGCTTTTTCTACGCCACAGTAAATCGCGGAGTTAGCGGATTTCTTGTTCGCGAGGAGGCTGGGCTCCAAAGCGGATCGCCGTCCACCCTCCCCTGGTTTCTCCCCCTAGTTAGAGGACCCAAGAGAGCGCTGGAGACCCAGATGGATGCCAGCGTTCAGGGCGCTGGGAGTCCGAGGTGACTATCCTCCACCAGCAGCAGCAGGTGGGCGAGAGACAGGCCTTGGACATCTGCACGTCTCCGGCTCAGCCTCCCTTCCACCAACTCCCCGCCAGACGGCGAGGGAGGAGACACTGGGGACCCAGTACTACGGGGGGAGCCTTTCTCTAGAGAGGTTGTGGGCAAGAGCTGCCAGACGGAGGAGAAGCAGCTACACTGGAGTAAGTCTCTGGACTCCATTACGCCCTCTGCCACAATGGCTCGCTGCCCCTTTCTTGGGGCTTTGCATCACCGGCAGCTCGCCCCTCCAGGCCGGTGGTGACGGTGGTGGAGAGTGCGGGTCCTCTTCCAGTTCGCACGCACACTTGCTCGCACCCGCCCACGCTCCACCGCTAACAGTCCGCGGAGGAGTAACCAACCCAACCACTGTTTGTTCAGCGAGGCGCTGGCAAGGCAAACACAACTGAGTCACAGGCCGAGCCCTTGCCCACGAAGGCCACACAGAATACAAAATAGACCTTTTGCCTGTCTCTACACCCAGCGCCACCGCAAGCCACAAAAGCTCTCGAACTCTGGGACAGACAGGGGCGCTGGTGAACCAGGACAGGGGTTGGCACAGTGTTGGGCACTCCAGTAGATCAGGGACTTTGTGGCTTTTATAATGCAGTCACACGGAAGCCGAAGTATACCTAGACACAAAGTTTCCCTCAATGACTCTGACAGTTGAGATACTTTTATTTCCTAAGTTCCAACCGGGTCTGGCACACAAGCCTACTCTCCAGACCCGCACTCTCTGCAGCGCGACTTCACGCACGCGCGCAGACTCCTCCCCCATCAGTTCTCCCAGGCTCCGCCCCTCAGGCGGATATTCTCCTACAACTTCTGAAATCGCCCGGCCCCATCCCTCCCTGCCTTCGCCTCTAATTGGACGCTGGCCTCTATAGGCTCCGCCCCTCGGCGACGGGAGCCCGCTTCCCTCCGAGTCTAGGCGCCGAGGGGGCGGGGCGGGGCGGGGCGTCGGCGCCCTATTGTCATGGAGACGGGAAGCCGGCGGCGGCGGTGGCGGGCATAGCCCAGCAGAGGTGGCAGCGTACCGGCCGGGACTGAGGCGAGGCTGAGCAACCCCGCGCGCGCGGAGCCGACCGCTGGCGGCCTCTCAGGCAGCCAAGAGGCAGTGTCCTCCGGGGCTCGGGCTAGGCCAGGGTGATCGCGGGGAGTGCCCAGGAGCGTCCCCGCCCTGCTCGCGTCGCTCCCGCTTTTGCGGCCCTTCAGCTCCCCAGCGCCCGCCCCCGGCTCCGCCCGCTGCCGCCGCCGCCGCCGCAGCCCCTCGCGCTAACGGTCGGTAGCGGCCCGCGCGCGCCGCCCGCCGGGGGCTCGCGCCAGCCACGAGGGAGCGTCCGCGGCTCAAGCTCCCGCTCTGCGGAGGAGAGGTGAGCCCCGCGTCCACCCTGCCACCGCGTACCCTCCGCGTCTCGGCCGGGCTTCCTGCCTCTCGAGCCGCGTCCACGTCCGCCCGTGGACGGGATGGACGCGGTGGTGCCCTGCGCCCCTCCGGGCTGTCGGTAGGCATGGGCCGCGTGAACGTTGGGCGGGATTCGCGTGGTGTGACGGTCCCCCCAGCGGGCGGGCGTGGGCGTGGTCCCCTCCATCCACGCGCGGCGACTTCACCCCCTCGGCTCTGGTCCAGGATTCTGATCTCGGAAATGGAGCCCTGGAGGTTTGTGCCACCGAGAATCTGAATCTGTCAACACAGACATCCTCATTACATCATCCTGCCACTCTGGGCAACCCCCACTCCCCCCCCCGCCCCCCGCCAAAGCACACACACACCAAACTTCCCGCCCCCGCACCCCCCGGTTTTCTAATACTGTCTTCTTTTTGGTGTCAAGGACTTGGAGAGAATCCTGAAAGATATTGAAGCATTTAGAATTTATGGTTCTGTTGCTGTGGTTGTCACCTCCGCTCTGCGTCAAATTTGAGACTCATTTCTTAAGGATGTCTCTATTTTCTGCTTTATTTGCACACTGATGGCTCTGCTGCTCCGCTGGCCACCGCCGCCCGGCGTCTGAGATAGACTCGTGTTAATATGCTAGAGGGAAGAGCTGATCATTAGCAGGCAGGCGGGATTCAGATAGCATCTGGCGGGTTTTCTCCGTTTTCATGTGAAAGCCTTCCGTTTTTGCTGGTAAACCCGAGGTTTTAACTTTTAGCCTTGGATGCGTTCCTTTCTCTCTCCTCCCTCCTTTCCCCCCTTTATTCATCAGCTTTCCAGTTTGGGAGCCTGCTTACTTTTAGCAGTAGTTTAACTCATCTCCTGTCACTGAAGCTTTCTCCGCCCCCCCGCGGCGCGCCGCCCCCGGCAGGGGGGAACGAACTCCCTCTGGTTCCAGGTTACCAAGACGATTCTTTTTCTTTTCCGCTTACTAGTGCTTTTGTATCTTTCTGAACATTTGCACTTAGGTTAGGGCTAGGCATGCCTTGATCTTAATGAAAGACTTTAAAACATTCTAATTTTAAAACTTCCTAAGGGTTTATTGGTTTGTCATGTCTGCACGGATCCTGTTACGCATTACTCTTAAAATTTAGAGCTTTAAAATAACAGACACAATCGTATTGCTAAGACATGGTGTGGAGCTTGCTCCTAGAGTTTTGGCTGCACAGTTGTCATTGTTTAAATCGAGTGCAAAAGAGGTTATTCCTGTTTATTTAGTGTAATAACTGTTTACAGTAAAAACTTTAAAGACTTATAAAAGTAGATCTGCTGTATTTTAAAAGATCTCATCATTCTTGTGGGAGAGACACAACACAGGCTAGGAAAGGCAACAGATTGTTTCTGTCATATCGCTTTGCTGTTTTGGAGTGTACTTAAAGGATTATGATTGATAAGGCTGTCTTGCCAGAGAATGTTGACACAGGTGTGCATCGTTATCTTAATTAAGATCCTGAGAAAATGTTGCCTATAAAATGGTGACATAAGCAGGGCAGCATATTTTTGTACAGTTTTGCTTCTGGAGAATTTAATTGCACTAGAAATCTGTCTTTGAGTTCCAGATTTTGTGAGCACTTTGGCAGCAGAAGTTTGAGAGAAATGATAGTTCAATGTTAAGTGTTCTGGCATGTATTGATACTACTTGTGGCTTTTTTGGCAATGCCTCTGTCGGCTTTCTTTGTGCTCCATCTTTGTGGAATAATGGTTTCTGATTTAGAAAGGAAAGCATGAATAGCCTAGTATGTTATTAAGCAAACGTTTATTAGTATTCAGAAAAAAATATGTAGAGGAAGACATGCTTAATGTGCAGAAACAGGAATGTAATGAAAAAGTAAATATATAAGAAATTTATGTCCCTTCTTTGTTGTTGTGGTTTTTTTTTTTTTTTTGAAAAGTCTCTTAAGATGTTTTCATGATCTAAAACATTTTCTTTTTTCTTCTCAAGTACTTAGCTACATTGTTTATGGAATGCCTTGTTTTACTTCCAGACACAGAAGAAAACTGTTTTATTTCTTCCAAAATGTGTTTCTGTAAATTCGAATTGATGAGCAAGTGAAAATAGTGCATTTAGACTCTTATTAGTTTAAGGATCTGAATCATAACCTGGATGACCACTAAAATAATATTACTGTCCTTTACTTCAAATCTCTGAATGCCAAAACAATAGCAAGACGGATGCTGTTGATTATATTACCTCTTGGCTTACCCAGCACCTAATACCCTTCAACATAAGTATTGCATTAAGATTTCCCCCCTCTTTTTGTAGCTCATGATTTCCTGGAAGCCAGCTGTCCATCAATGTGTATGTAAGATGTGTGAGTGTTTTTCTTTAATATTAAAACTCATTGTAGAAAAAGGAAATGAAAGTGGAGGAGGCCATAGGCATTATGATCGGAGAGGCCAGGTATAGAGTCACAGCTTATTTGTGACTCCAGGGATAATTAGCTGCCTGTCATTATATGGGAAACTAAAATCAAAGAATGATTTATTTAGACTTGTTTGCTGAAACAAAACAAGAGCATTACTTTTGAGATAATTGCTTTAGTTATCTCCCAGATCCCCCATGAAAATTTTTTTTTCTGGCAGCCAGTATCAGCATCCCAGTGTTATTATCCATCTATTATTTTCAAGTATGATACGTTAAAAGAAATGAAATCGGAATATGAGCTAATTACCTGTCATCTGCTTCAATAAATAATACCAAGTAATTATTAATGTATTAATATATAGTTATATATTTTTACAGTATAGAAATCTTGGGGAAATTGTCAGTGTTTTTCAGTTGATAATGTGCAAGTAAATGAGATCATGTGATCCTGAGTGAATTAAACATGTTTTTTAAAATAGATTATGAAAACAGTATTGTATTTTGGAATAACGTTTTAACTCTGAGATAGCAGAGCCTGTTTTGTGTGGTAGTACCTCAATATCTTTACATATTTCCCTTCAGTGTCTACATTATGTGGACTCCTGTAGTTTTAACATCTTTTGGGTATAACTGTTAGCTGTTTTTATAGAGAATAATTGTCCTTAATAGAATAGCAGCTGGTACAACTCTGAACAGATGTAAAAGCTTGGAATTATTATTATTTTTGTTCAATAATGACTCTGGTTTGCTTTCATAGCACTACTCTGGAGTGTGGTACTCATGACTTAACTTCTTCATCAATCTGTAGTATTTTTATAGCTGGAGTATACCTAAGTACCAATTTATCGTGGTAAATTAACTTAGATGCTTCAAAATTGAAAACCAGTATATACAAATGTAGTTAAAGTTTAAATCTTTATTAGTGAGGATGCCCTTAACATTTGTTCAGGAGAAGAGAATATAATTTTCTCCTACAGTTATCTTTTATGTAATCCATTTTTCCAACCTTTTCTCGGGTTAATGATATTCCACACCTTGATACAGTCTTTACTTGTTTATTTGCAGTAATGTAAAGTGATACCTTGGGGAAAATTAGATTAGATATTCATATCTAATATCTCAAGTATTTAACCAGACTTCTATATTTCCTTAAACAGAATCATTTTTATTTTCTGTGCAGGTTATGAGTATGATGCTTCCATATACGTTTGGATGTTTTCAGCTAAGTTCACTTCTGAACTATGGGGTTCCTCCAAGTGTTGACTGAAATCTGTCCTTGAGCATCCCCACGCTTATCTGTAAGTGAGTGTCTGCACAGTTTTGCTTGTATATTTGGGAGTAAACCCAAAATAGCACCAGCGTTTGTTTTACCAAAGTATTTATATTGGTAATAGGGACAGTCTCAGTACAGAATGCAAAGAATGTCACTTGAGGCCTTTATTACAATTTTACCAATGAATTAATAAGTAGGAACATTTTGCTTCATGGAAATATACTTAATGATTTATTTTTTAATGGTATCTTTGGATAGTGAAATTTATGACCTCAGTGCTTTTCATAAAAATCAAGACTAAGGTTATGATGTGTTATAAAGAGAGAATTATTATTTGAAGGAAATATTTATATCAAATTACAGCTTTTTATTATTTTCATTACCCCAATTCTTTTTAGAGTAAATATAATGGGAGTATCAGCTCTAGTCATAGGTACTAAACTCTCTTAATGACAAAGAACATACAGGTGTGCACAAAACTTGTCCCTTCTCATCAGAATAGGGGCTGCTGAACATAAGCAGATGAGAAAAGCTATAAGAAAAAAAAAATCATGCAGAATATTTGTGTTGTCTAGTGGGGAGAGCAAAGTACAGGATTCAGTGATAGAGAATATTTTCTTAAGTAAAAAAGATGGTTGGAGGACCAAAAAAGAAAGAAAGCTAATTCTACAGAAGGCACCTCGAGTACAGTCTGCTATAGAATCAGTGCTTCTCTGTGAATACTTTCAAAGACATTAAAGTGATTCTCAATATTAAATGAAGTCATATCTAATTGCTTTTAAATAGCACCTTTATGTTCTTGTATAACTGACTGAGCCTTATAGGTCTTCATGTATGACCAAGAGCTGAAGTATTATAATGACTTAGGAAACAACACAGATACAAAGAAAATGTTATACAGTAAACAATCTGATTCCCTGTTTGTTTGTCTTAAAGCTTAGTTTTTTTTTTTTTTTAACCACTTATAAACTTGTTGGATTTAAAAGACAGAGGATTAGATTTATTTTTTCCTTCCTAAGAATGAATATAGGAAAATCTAAACATACAGGTAAATTGGTTGGATTTTATATCTGTTATTTGACAAAATTTATTAAGATTATAGCATTATTTATATATTAATGGTATTCAAATATATTAAAACTAATTCTCATTTTATATAAAATAGGTCTGTGGAAGGGAGTTCCCTACTCTTGAAAAGATGAAGAAAGCATGTCCTTTCCAACAATAATAGATTATAGTTGATTAACTGAGAAGGTTATACTAAATATTCTCTGGTGGAAATGGTTAGGGTATGCTTTTTGAGAAATATATCCTTCAGGAATAAAATCAATTCAAGTATAGGTAATTAAATTGTAATTCAATGAAGGAAGGAAGTGGTAGGAAAGATGAAGCTAACGCTTGCTGTTTTTCTCTTTAAGAATCTACAGTCCATAATGGAGCCACTGTACTGGCTTTTGGAAGGAGGAGATTCTGAAGATAGGGAGGTAATATTATCTCTTTTAAGAGAATACTTTTCTCTGTAATCCTGTGCCTTTATTACATATAAGAACTTTATCTAGGAGGCAGCAGTTTCTTTAAATTTGGGGTATGGAAACAATCTGATTTTTCTCTGCTGAGTTTTTGAGCTGCTGTGTTGGGAGGGCTGAGAAATCTCAGCTAGGCCTACTCAGCACCCTTAAAATAGCTTCTTTCTGAGAATTAGATCTGCGATGGTGGCCTACCCCATCCCAGTAGGTGTCATTTTAGTGTGTGGTTGATGTGCACACATTGAGCAGTTGCTTAGCTGTCCTCATTTACCTCCCTGGCTTTGTTACCTTCGCTAGGGGAACACACTGTCTGCAGGGCAGTTTACTGTCAGCCACCACCCAGCCCAGAGTGGGAGACTCGCTGGTTGACAACTGGTTCCAGAGCTCTGCCAAGGAGCTCTCCAGGCCCAGCCGGGGCTGCTGTAGCGCACGGGAGGCCGGGAGCTGCGCCACTCGGGTTCCTTCCCTAGTTGTCAGCTTTAGGTCCCTTTCCATTTTTTGTGTAATCCTGGGCTGTGGGTAATACTTTCCCTTTCCTCTCACTAGGTTGGCTTGCTGCTCTCTTTGCAGCTGTTGCAGGGATTCACATGGAATGGAGGACTCTGTTTTATTCTGGATGAGATCTTTGAGCATTTCTCCACATGCTTTTTCAGTTTCAAAAACCTAATGTTGGTGTCCAAGAGTGAATCTAAGATTCTTGAACAAGAATAAAAAATGAGAAAATTTGTATCAAAAAGAAAAGCTTCCATCTTTTCAGGCTATGCTGCTGCCTTGACTATGCAAGTTAAATTAAAAACAGAGTCAAATCCTTTTATAAAATATCAGTCTGTCATTCAGTCATTCTATTTTGAAGAATGTTTATAAAGGCTTAAATTGTGTAATGGTGTTTATGTAATTTTTTTTCCTTTTTAAGAAAAATGATATACTTTTCTAGTCATCAAAAATATCTACTCCCCAAACTATAGCTATAGAAGGATGTTAATGGAATAATGAAGGACTTTATGATGTCTAATTATATAATTGGGAAATGGGTAAGCAACAGTAGTAGTAGCTAAAACCAGTTTCTTCTATTAAAGAGCTAGTATTGAGTTAAAAACAAAAAACTTCAAGAAGAAGACTCTGTAATCTTTAAATCAAATGACATTTTTGGTTAATACAATAGGAAGAAGAAGCATACCAATCTCTGATTCTTTTATTCTGTCCTAGGTAGAGGTTGGAAGCAGCTGAAGAGCTGTTAACATGTGGCCTGGAAAAAAATTATCCAAAAGTGGTTACTTGGAAGGCAGTTTACATTTGCAGAACAATTCAATATTATGACCTTGACCAACTTTTACACTTCGTATTACTTGGGTTATTACTCCAGCTTTTAAAATATCAATCTATGGTATAGCTTGTGTATGGAATACAAGGGTATTTTTGAATTGACTAAGTCTTGCTCGTCATTCTAAATTGTGCTTCAGTATTACAAAGTTGAAATGTAATATTTATTAATAGAAGGAAAATATAAAATTTAATATCTGGGCAACTGAGACCATTAAACCTACTTTAAAAGTATAATCTTGACATCTATGACACTATTTTTTTGTCTTTGAGATATAGATAGAATTATGGATTATTCTAAAATCCAGATGTTTTATTTATTAATTCCAAATTTTGTTCTCTATAATGGACTTTTCAAGTAAAAGAAATACATGCTTTAGTCATGGACTAATTTATTAAACATTAGTACACAGAAAATCAGCCTTGATTAATTTAAAACTGTGAAAGGGGGCAGGTAAAACTGTTTTCAGCTGAAATTTCCTAATGCAGCAACCATTTAAATTAAATGTTTGTTAACATAATAGTGATAGCATTTTCTCCTCCTCCTCCTTGTGGTTTTGTCCAACGAGATGTTACAGTGGCAGTTGCGCTGACTGTTAAGTGTTTAAATGATGACACCATTATGTGAAGTGATTTTGAAATGAGAGATTCCAGCCAAGAATTACATCTGCTCCCATCTCCTTCAAATCATACTCTCTGGCAGTACAGATTATGATTGATTTGTTTGTGACAGATTGCAGGAAACAGTCATTGATTTTTCAATATTTTACCTTAAAATTATTTACAGTTGTAACCATGGGGAGGTATTTCCATGGGCTGTCAGCCCCTGAAAGACTAGGATAATATTCCCTGCTCTCTGACAAGACAAATTACCTGTAATGAGTGCAGTAGCTGAAGGGTATACTTTTATTTTAAAATATGTCAATAACCCCAGTGACTAAACGAATATTGATTTAGCATAATGAAGCCTGAGTAATGTGAAAATGAGCTTTTTCAAGGAGCATGGTAAAGACTTTCTTTTTAGCTGGTTGTAGTAAGCTTTTCATTCTTTTCAGCTAGCTAGTGGAGATAAGGAGTTTTATATGCAAACCATCAGAATGATAGTGTTATTTGTGATAACCAGAGTCCAAATAATCTGCCCTTGCTTTTATCGATTCTTTTTCAAATCTTATTTGGAGTCTTACTTTTAGTCATAGAATAGATACTGATTTACTTGCTGTTACCTTTAACCAACTTAATATATTTACCATTTCAGCATCTTTTGCATTAAAACCTGTGGTATTGAATATTAATATATAAGTTTATATCCACTCATTTGTAGATGACATAATAATTATGTTAAGACATTTCAAATGGGTCTATTGTAGTATTTAATGTGCTGTATTTTATGGTAGAATAATTCCCAGTCCCTGGACATCAGATTGCTTTCACTGGGAATGAAGATTAATTTACTTAAGTCCTGATATTTTAGGCAGCAGTGCATGTTTCCATTTTTGTTAGACTTTCCCTTCCTTTCCAAATGTAATTCTCAACTTTTTAGTGGATCAAGACCCTAAAATATAAGGTCCTTCAAACAAGAATGATAGTAAAGTAGTATATAGCTTTGTTTTATAGTTCATCGAGGAGCCTGAAGATCTTATGCCTAAACTGGTATTCCATGGAAACCTAACATATTTTATGATAACTAATAGTAATGAAATTTTATTGAAAGCAGTAGGTAAAGTCCCTTTAGAAATTAAAAATGAGTTTTGATTTAAAGAAAATTCAGGTGACTCTTTGTGACTGTTAGTTCTTTTGCAGCACTGCTTTGGAAATGTTTCAATAAAATGAAAAATACAAACAGATCTTTTCATGGAAAATAGGATAGACTCTAGAACAAAAATTATCATTTTGGGTTTTTTTCCCCAGGAATTTGCCTGAGGGTGTGAGACAGATGATTTCTGTTATTCATCCTAGTTGGGTCCTGCAATAAACTGGATACTTTATAAAATACTGGTCCCTTGGTTTCAAATGCTGTAAGATTTTAGTTATCCATTATCCTCTCCTCCAAATTATTTCCCTTTTTCTATAAAGGACCTTTGAAAATAGAAATATAAAGCCTGCACCATCATCATATGTGAAACTGATAGCCCAAATTCTTCAACCATTAATTTGGTTTATAGTTTTCTAAGTTGATCTCATATCTTAGATCTTAGATATGAGAACTTACTTATGGATAAGGCTTATCTACAGAATATACCCTCCAGGAAAAAAAAATATAGATCGTTCTCAGTAATTAAAAAAATAAAGCATATTTTCATGAGACAAATCTGTGTTAAGGAAAACATCTATATTGTTGTTTAGTTTATTTTGGAATAAAATAATAAATGTATATGGTAAGCACCCCCTGACCCCATCATGTAGTTTAAACCTGGCTATTCATTTTATAATACATGTGCAGAACTATTTATGTGAGTAAAATTTAATAAGTACATAGATAAAGCTTTTTCTGGGGAAATTATTCTCTTTTGGATACTCTGCCCTTTTCCATTTCTTCTCTCCCCTTGAAAAAAAAATATCCTGCCCTTGTTCTCCTTTAGGGAAAAATTATTTAGGTAAAGTGTTTTTAAATCATGCAAGTCATTGCCTGGGGTTGGTTAAAACATTTATTTTTTTCGAAAAGGAGAAAATACCCCCGTTTGAAAAACCTTTCTTGCATTTGTATCTATTAAGATAAACAGTTTACTTTGATACGGTACATACCAATCTACTTAGTTAATTTTTTTCCAGAATTCATTTTACTCTGTTTGGTCTGACCTTCTATGATAACTTAATATAGGAACAAATTAGCATATAATTCTATTTTCCATGTGACCTCAACCAGTTGCAGAATTGTACCGCCACTTTTCGGGGTTGGGGGAGCAATTTGATATTTTATGTAGACTCTAGCATTAAGCGTTTGCAAATGTTCACTGTATCCTGGCTCATGTGTTATCAAAAATGTTTAAAAGTAAGCAGTTAGAGGAGATCCTCACCCCTATTACTAAGGTATTACAATGCCTCCAAAAGGTAGCATTTTTAATTAGTGTACATGATTGATTAGTGATTTGTCTTTCTCCCAAGCATAAAGCAGCTGGGCAAAATTAAGTGAGGTTGGTGAAGTATAAGAAGATATTAGGGGCTGATGGTGACAGTGATCATGACAACTAAATAGATTTTTTTGTTTTTTCTTTTAGATTCAGCAATCAGTCTTTGAAATTTCCTGTGGTCTGTTCAATCTAGATGCAAAGGACATGGAAAAATCAAGTGCTCAAGTGGTTTAAATATGTTTTGGATATTCTTATTTATAGATTACAGGATTTTTCCAATTAAAATCCACAGTTGTCATGCAGAAGGAGGTTATGCCCTTCTTGATCACCAGTTTTATTTGAAATGCTTAGCATTATAGTGTGTTACTGAATGCTGTTTTAATCAAAGTATAGAAAAAATAAAATCAATTTTATATGTTGACTTTTTTTTCTAAAATTACTTTATTGAACTGAATGAATGTTTATACCTGAAAAAGAGGGTTCCCCCCTGAGAAAAGTCACTTTCTCCATTATAGCAATTCTTCTGACAATCTGATATCATTAGAATAGGTTTAAAATCACTTTCTAATGTGACCCTATTATATTTATGGAAGAAGAAAGACTTAAAAGGTATCCATATATATAATTTTAATTCTCTATAGTAGTCCCTCTGGAATGGAACATTTTCTTTTAAAAACATCTGTTAGCTCAACTCAGGTATGAGGGAAAAATCATCTCAACTGGCAGAGCATTTTTTATGTGTTTGAGTATTTGGTTTCTATAAAGGTTGACATCCAGTCTTCCACAGAGTTCTTATATTTGGGCAGACTGAATAATGAGGGGTTGCCTTGTCATCGGGAAATTCCTTGTTGTGGCCTTTGTGGTGGCTGAAGGAACACGGAAGGATTCCTCTGTGGCAGGCAGGCCTCTGGCTTCGGTGGTGTGAACACTGTCAAGGGGTATGTCTGACCAGAGGTAGCCCTTAGTGAGGGGACTGGAGAGATGCACAGATGTACTGACACCCAAAGAAGTAGTGGTGAGTGACTGTTTTGTACGTGACACAGTTTGTACTTCATCCACTTCTATAGTTTTCACAAAATGCTATGATCAATTCTTAAGCGCAGATCTCCATACAGCAAAGTAAATTTTTTAGGCTAGAATATTTTTTATTTTTAATTAAACTTTATATTTTGAGATAATTACAGATTTCACATGCAGCTTTACTAAATAATGGAGAGGTCCTCTGTATCTTTAGTTAGTAAGTTTCCCCTCAGGAGGGAAAGTATCACAGCCTGGACCCTGGCATCATCACAGCCCAGACACAGAACTTCCATCCCCAGAAGGACTCCCCACCCTGTCCTTCTATAGTCATACATGCTTCTCTCCTGCTGCTCTTCCTTCAGCATCACTGGGCTGTTCTCCTTTCCTATAGTTGTTTTTTCTTTTCAAGGATGTTCTATAAATGGAATCACATAGTATATAACCTCTTGGGACTGACTTTTCTCTCTCAGCACAATTTTCTGGAGATTCAACTTGGATGTATCAATATTCTGTTCTTTTTATGGTTGGGTAATATCCCATGGTATGGTTGCCCCACAGTTTGTTTAACCATTGTACCAGTTGAGACTTCAGTTTTGTTTCTGGTTTTTCCCCATTATGAATAAAACTGCTGTAAACATGCATGTACAGATTTTTATGTGAACATAAGTTTTCATTTTCCTGGGATAAATGCCCAGGAGTGTGATTGTGGGTCATATTATAATTACATAGAATCTTTTTAAGACTAGAATTGATTTTGTGTGTATGGAAGGGGAGACAAAGAGAACATCTACATTTTTGTGGTATTTTTGCTTTAACTGGATTTGTCTATGATTTCAAAACATACAGACTATTTTAAATAACTTGTAGCTAGATATAAAAAAACCATTTTTCCACAAACTAGATTTTGTTCTTATTTCTAGAGAAATACTTTTGAGAAAAAACTGACTTTTTGCGGGGGGGGAGGGTAAGCAATTTCTATGTAAAAGAATAAAGGTAGACATACACTATAGAAAAGTGCTGCAAAGCTGACAGGTTACTTGGGGAAATTTTCTGAGTGTTAATAGAGACTTGACATTCAAGGGTATATTGTAATAGTTTTTCAATTTGTAGACTTTAACTACCATGTTGCCTGCAGATTTTATTTGTAGAATAAATTCATTATATTTATAATTTATGTTCAGCTGTGTTGCATTTCATGTCCATCTAATTCAACTATATGCATGTAGGAAGAAAAAGAAGGAAATGAAAAACAAAAAGTATCTTTTCTAGTGCAGGCATGCTCAGTTGTGTCCAACTCTTGCAACCCTGTGGATTATAGCCTGCCGGGCTCCTTGGTCTATGGGATTTTCTAGGCAAGAATACTGGAGTGAGCTGCCATTTCCTTTTCCAGGGGATCTTCCTGACCCAGAAATCAAACCTGTGTCTTCTGAGTCTCCTGCATTGGCAGGTGGGTATTTTACCACTAAGCCACCTAGGAAAGCCATCTTTTCTAGTACCTGGCCCCTAAAATGCAGCTACTTTATGCGATGCTTAGTGGAAGAATGGCTTTGTTTCCAACTCTGGTAGAAATTATGCTGGTATACTTACTGAGACGTAATGAGGCACATACAAAACCATCTATGCTATATTTTGGGAGAAACCCACTGAAAGAATTTTCAAAGATAATTTTATTTTGATTTTCTACCATATATATTGACTTTAGCACTCTTAATGAAGATGTTGCTCCATTTCTTTTTAGAAAACTTTGGATGTCATTAAGGGGTTACAATAATCCTTCTAACAAAAGTCAATATTATAAATCTTTAATTTTTTCGAGTGAGGCCTTAGGGACCTCACCTTAGGCCGAGCAGACCCCAGTCTTGCAGTGCTTCTAAATACAACTTCATCTTTAACCCATTATGGCCATGACCACAGTGATATAAATGATATAAGACAATAAAATAGCCCTTGCCCTTAAAAATGACCTGGACAAAAGATATTGTGGACACATGGAATCTATAAATACCAGTGGTCACTCAGCATGAAGCAGCGAGGGAAGCACCTCTGTCTAGCACTTCTAGGCACTGGGACCCTAATGATAAGGAAGAGTGACACAGACCCTGATCCCTTAGAGTGGTTCTCTTGATTCTTAGATTAGGGGATGGGGACAGGGGAGAAGTAGATAGAAACTGAGATAGAGACCAACATGATTATGTGTTACTAGAAATCCAGAACCTTCAGGATTTAGGAGAGAGACTAGGAAAGCTAAAGCTGCTGGAACAGGCCTCACAGAAAATGGTGGGCTTCAACTGGGATGGAGCATATACATGATATGGAGAAAAAAAGACATTAGGAAGAGAAAGAAAGGAGCTGCAGTTCATTTCTTTGAAAGTGGGGTGCAATCTGGTCTGGCTAGAATTTCCCGCAGCATTAAAATGGTGTGTGACTGCCCCAAAATATACTTAATAGCTTCCTATGTTTTAGTAACTCACCAGAAATGTGGCAGGCTTTCTTTAAGAGTAATATTTGAATAATGTGTATTTGAGAGAAAAAAACAAATGGATACTCTTCCTCCTAAAACCAGGGCTTGGAAGTATGTTTTTGTTATGAAGCTCAGTTTGTGAAAACCAAAATATTATTTTCTTCCCTTTATGTTTGATAAGGGATAAAATATTTTGTACCTTTCTAATGTCTTAAATGTATAACCTATAAGACTATAATACTTTGAAATGTTTTATTTCTTTTAAGCTTAAAATAAAAGAACTTTAAATTCTTTTGGAAGAGCTCCAAAATTAGAACTGCAAGATCCCATGTAGATAAAAGTTACATAAAGAACATGTTTGTAAGATGGTACGTAGAGCTGATGGCTCTATTAAGAAACTCTTTTGGGCACCCTAAGAAAATACAAGTATTTCTGTGCATTTTTTTCAAGCATTCAAGGTAGGAGGAGAGCTGAGAGTCTTTTCTAAATATACATCCAATTTTAGGAGGCTAAATCAGGACTCTCTAATATGACTGGGCCCTTTATGTCAGGAACTTGGAAAAAGGAAGCCACCTAAGGGACTATTAGAGTTCTATAAGTTTATATAAATCACAGATTTGATCAAAGTGGTTATGAAAGACATCCAAATTAAGACACTCAGGGCTTTCCATGTAATAATATAGATTCCAGTACCCTCAACTATATACCATTGCCAATGAGGAGACCAAGATGAATTGGGTCTTGTGAAAGTGCTACATGAGGTGAGCGACTTAAAAGTTCCAAATATACGTAATGACCCAGTATTGTGGAATCATCTTGTAATACTGTTTATCTAGCAGTTTAAGGGGAAAAAAAAAAGAGAGAGAGAGAAAAAGAAAACGGTGCTATTTTAGATAGCTTAAAAATTTTTTTTACAAATACTGCAAATCATAGGTTGGTTACCACTAGACTTCCTGACTCTGCTGTGATTGCTATATTCTCTGTATATTCTTTTAAAATACCGAGCACTTTATAATTTTGTCTATAATTGTTTATGTATATTTTATCCACAAAGTGTTTCTAGAACAATTTATATTGCTAAATTACCTTAGCCTACCTGCCATCTTTAAGCTTTATGTATGAATATACTGGTGTCAATTGCAAGACACATTAGCAGACTATTTAATTTTTTTTCCAGAAGTCTTTTTATTCAGAACACCTTTCAAACTCAATGCATAAAAATAGCAGGCAGCTCCCACTTGCAGGCTTTTGAAGCTAGAGAAGACGTGTCTTTCACACGAAGAAGCTGAGTCCTGGGAAGATGAAATGCCTCAGTGGTAATAAGGATCTTTTGACTCCAAAGCAGATGCTGCCAACTTGAAGATGCTTGTCCCCAATTCTGGAAATTCAGTCTTCAGATGCTTGTATCACAACCCTCTTCTTCATAATATTTTGTTTTACAGACATCAGAAATAAATGTCTAACTCATCATCTGTACGTGCCATCCAAAGGTTTTGGCACCCAGTATGGGTACAAGTAACAGGGTAAAGCATGTTAATCTCAGAACTGGATTTTAACCAAAAGAATGTTCCATGTATTCATTACTATTTATGCATACCTGCTGGGTTTTAACATTGTGATAAATTCAGGGAACCAAATCTGAATACATGTTCCCTGAATTCAACAAAGTGGGCATTGGACTCAGGCCTGGAGTTGAAATAGTGAACAGCATGCAGTGTTTGTCTTTTTGGAGCTTGGAGCTTAGCACCTGCCATGGCTACAGAGGCATAAACAGACCATTTCAGCTCAGCATGGTGAGAGGGAAAGGCCAGGTGCTGTGGGACCACAGGGGCAGAGTCCCCAGGCAAGCCTGACAGAGGGAGGGTAAAGTCAAGGAAGGCTTCCTGTAGGAAAGGGGCATTGAGGTTGAGTCCTGAAGGAAGGGAAAGCCTGGTGCCTTTGGGCGTCAGTGAGGAGCTCGAAGGAAGCAGAAGATATGTGTGCAGAGATGGGAAAGAAATGAGAGTAACGAGGGGCCAGACTGGAAGAGCAGTTTATATGCCAGACAGAGCAGCTTGGACTTCATCTTCCTTTCACCAGATCAGCTCTGCCTTGTGGAGGTAAAACTTTCAGTAGTGACACAATAGTCTCTGGATGATAAGAGACTCAGTGGTTTTGCAAGTAGTTGTCCAGGGATGAGATCAGTTGCAGGAGCTGAGAAAATGGCCAGGGGAAGGAGGGATGTTGGTGGATTGATATGAGATGTTAAGATGCTAGAAATTAAAGGACATGTGACTGAAGGGTTACAAATGCAGGCAAAGGAAAAGCATGTCAGTGAGGATGTCCTGAAGGTTGCAGCAGTTAGGTCATGGTGGTGCTGTTTCAAGACAGGGAACCTAGGAGAAGAAGGTCTAATGGAGAAAAGACGGTGTGGGCAGATCAGTTGGTTTTGAGGTACTAGTAGAATATCCAGGGGGTTGGAACTCACAATCTTGAAGCAGCCAGAGAACACAATCTATTCTTTCATATCAGTCTATTTTCTTTTCTCTGAAAATGAGATTTTCTGATTTCTGAAAGGCAGATTTCTTTCTTTCTTTTTTTTTTTTTAGTGTTCTCTTTCATTATTAAATGTTTTTTCCTCATATGATACAGCTGTAATGATCCCATGGAAAGCCAAGTTTGAGATGAACTGTTCAATATTACTGGGCAACATTTGTTTTTTAAAAAAGATGTGGTTCGGAAGGATATAAAGGAAGGAAAGGGAAAGACTGTTCCTGGCGATAGCTGTCCCCTAAACAGCTCAATGGATTCAGTTCAGTTCAGTTCAGTCGCGTCCAACTCTTTGCAACCCCATGAATTGCAGCACGCCAGTCCTCCCTGTCCATCACCAACTCCTGGAGTTCACTCAAACTCATATCCATTGAGTCGGTGATGCCATCCAGCCATCTCATCCTCTGCCCCCTTCTCCTCCTGCCCCCAATCCCTCCCAGCGTCAGAGTCTTTCCCAATGAGTCAAGTCTTCGCATGAGGTGGCCAAAGTATTGGAGTTTCAGCTTTAGCATCACTCCTTCCAAAGAACACCCAGGACCAATCTCCTTTAGAATGGACTGGTTGGATCTCCTTACAGTCCAAGGGACTCTCAAGAGTCTTCTCCAACACCAGTTCAAAAGCATCAATTCTTCAGCGCTCAGCTTTCTTCACAGTCCAACTCTCACATCCATACATGACCACAGGAAAAACCATAGCCTTGACTAGACGGACCTTTGTTGGCAAAGTAATGTCTCTGCTTTTGAATATGGTATCTAGGTTGGTCATAACTTTCCTTCCAAGGAGTAAGCGTCTGTTAATTTTATGGCTGCAATCTCTATCTGCAGTGAACACTAAATTTCAATTGTGCGGAAGGATTTAAAGATATAGAGGGAGGGCCAAAACACTTCCAGGAAAAAAGGACTGGAGAATAGTTTTGTTTTTAGAAGCTTGGTGAGTTTGGATTATAATATATGCTTAAGTGATTAGTAAGTAACATTATCTGGATCATATTACTTTCAACATTCACCTGCAAGTCCTTACTGAGCATGTACTGGGTATTGGGTACAGGGTACTGGACAGTGCTGGCCATTGAGTAGGGACCACACTGGGCATGGCCCTTCACTCACAGAGTTTATAGTCTAGCTGGAGGACTATAAATTCCAAAGGTAGCTCTCTATGATATTTCTGTCTGTATCTGTTTACTATCATGGACATATATTGGGAGGACAACTTATGACTCTCGGATCCCATAGAAATGAACATGTATACCTCCAGAGGGCACTGCCCCATTCACAGCAGGAAGAAAAAGAAAGGATTCAGGCCGCCTTGACTTTTCTTCTACCTATTGAGCTGGGGCTGGTGGGATTGTTATTCGAAGCAGGGGACTGGAACATAGGTGGATAGTAGCTCCTAGATATTGCTGAGTGGCTGAGAAAGAGTTGTGGCTTGTTTGCTCACAAGGGTCAACACTCCCCTCCAGAGTAGTACATTTGCTACAGTTGATGAGCCTGTATTGACACCATCACCCACTGTCCATAGTTTATGCTGAGGTTCACTGTTGGTGTTTTACATTCTGTGGATCTGGACAAACGTGTAACGATGTGTGGATCCACCACTGAAGTATCATACAGAATAGTTTCACTGCCCTAAGCATCCTCTGTGCTTTGCCTGTTGGTCATTTCCTCTCCACCAACCCCTGACAGCCACTGATCTTTTCACTGTCTCCATAGTTGTTTTCTGCCTTTTCCATAATGTCATAGTGTTAGAATCACCAAGTATTTAGGCTTTTCAGATTGGCTTCTTTCCGTTAATAACATGCACTTAACGTTTCTCTTTGTCTTATTGTGGCTTTACAACTTATTTCTATTTAGTGCTGAATACTATTTCATTTTCTGTATGTACCAGAATTTATCCATTTACCTAATGAAGTACATCTTGGTTGCTTCCAAGTTTTGGCAATTATGAATAAAGGAGCTGTAAACATCTATGTGTAGGTTTTTATATGGATGTAAATGTTTAACTCCTCTGGGTAAATACCATGGAGTGCTATTGTTGGGCCATATGTAAGAGTATTTAGATATATAAGAAGCTGCCAAACTGTCTTGTAAAAGTGGCTGTATTGTTTTGCATTCCCACCAGCAGTGAATGAGATTAGGTCTCTGATTTAATGAGCCTGTGCCTCTTGCCTGAACTTCACAATCCTTCTTAGTCGTCTTCTTCTTTAGCTAGGACAGGGTGGCTAGAGTGGGCTGGAGTTACATATTTCCCTTCTTCCCTGTGGAAGGCTTGAGCCTGCTGGAAATGGGTATTTCTTTTCCCTCAGGTCAGTTAGGCTCTGGTAAAACCCTAGCAGGTTAGGCTCTATTAAAATAGTTTTCCCTGAGGACAGATCTTGTTAAGACGAAAGTTTTGGAACATTTGAAAATAATTCCTTTTCCCCTCCCCCTTATAGAAACTCAACTTTTTTTTTTTTTTTTCTTTCTGGATATTCACTGTGAGAATCTGGTTGAGTTTCTGGAGGTAAAACTCATAAAAGTTTTGGGGAACTCCCTTTGACTGGCTCCCCCTGGGTCTCCCTGTTGCTTCTCAGAGTTGTCTACACTGAGCCTCTGGCATCTGGTCAATTACAATTCAGGTTCTCCTACCCCACTATTGCTCTCATGGAGGTTTCTGCTTGTGGGTTTTTGCTCTATTATGGTTTTCTGTATTCACCTGTCTCTCTCTCCAATTTTGGGGGCAAACGTTTGCCCTGTAACCTCACTTCTCCTATGGCTCTTGCAGGATTGTTGATTTTTCAGTTTGTTCAGTATTTTACTTGTTTTATATTGGAGTTGTTGACATCTAAGCTCTTTACATGTTGGACCAGAAACCGGAAGTCCACAAATACTTACCAGCCTGTGATGAGATAAACACCAAAAAGAAAAGAAAGTGTTTAGAAACCTGAATAGTTATTTGAAATTGCTGTGATATCCAAATACACAATTTTATATTTTATAAAAATATTGGTCTGCAGAAGATTAGAAAATAGGATCGAAACAAAATGACAATAAGCAGTTGGCCCTTTACTCCAGATAAGTGGAGAAGCATAGGAATAGGAGGCAGTCAAGAAAACAGTGATCGGGATGGGAATTATACCACTTTTGCAGTTGTCTAGAAGGTGCTCTGAGATCCCTGGGGAAGAAGATCAAACTGTTTGGAGCACAAAGAAAAGGGTGATTAGGGCTTTTCAGAGTGGACGTGATGGGGAGGAAACAGAAGCCTATGGGAGGGCAAAGACAGCTTCCACCCCCCACCTATCTTACCCAAGCTGTCGGAGTGATCTTCCTAACACAGAGATCAGACCATGTCACCCCGTGGCTTAAATCCTTTAGAGACACCAACTTCTCAGCCCCATTCACAAGGCTGCTTACCACCTGACCAGAGGACCCGTCTGGCATCATTTCTACCACTCCAGCCCATGCACCCTTCTCTCCAGAGGCTGGTTTTCCTAGCGGACATCACAGCGTACACTCCCATTTCCATCACACACCTCCATCATCACAGGCAACAACTGTGCACCCGTTGCCTCTTCGTTTGGAAGGCCTTCCCTCCTCTCACTCTTTTCTGGTGAAATCCCATATATCCTTTAACATCGTCCTCTGGGGGATTTTCCTGCATTTGCTGTCAAATGTACAGATGAAGGAGACCCAGGAGCTCAGTCAATTTTAAATGTGGAGCTAGAAGGGAAACTTTCAGATTCAGCCACACTTCTGATAACCTCATGTCCTTGTGTCTTCATTGGGTATCTCACAACTGGAAAGAGGGATGTGTTTCAGGCCATTAGGTAGGAGCAATTACTACATGACCCTGAAACCAGCATCTGGATGCCTCAGGGCTGGGGGAGACCAGAGAAGAGGCACTCAAGGTCAAGGGTGGGGAACTAACTTTCCAGGATGGAGGCAGCTCCCCTGGGGTTCCCATCCCTCCTCACAGAGAGAGCCTCTAAAGCAGGACTTGGCAAACTTTTTCTCGAAGGAGCCAGATAATGGATATTTTTGGCTTTGTGGGCTAGACAATGTCTGTTGCAACTATTTTGTCACTGCAACGCAAAAGCAGCCATAGACAAGTGGGTGTGGCTGAGTTCCAATGACACTTTTACAAAAGTGTTCCAATAACATTTATGAAAACAGGCTGCAGGCTGGATTTAGCCCATGGGCTACAGTTTGCCAAACCCTGCTCAAAGGAAGGAAAATGTCCCCTTTCTTCTGCCCTGTCTCTAAATAGCCTTTCGAGGCCTCACTAAGTTTACCTTTATAGTTTCTAAATTCCTGAATTTTTTCCCTTCAGAACAGCATAAACAATGAGTAATCTGCCCCTACTTGCCAATCAACTGCAGCGGCCTGAAATGTCCTTTATTGGTGAAGTGAAAGATGCAATAGCATACACTGAACATGTGTATTAGTTTGTAAAATTAATCCTTAACCCAGGTGTCTTAATGAGATAGACACATGAGATGCTTACTGTGAATGATATGAGAGCTGGAACCTTACCATAAAGTGATTTGGTACTATCTTTGGTGCTCTGCCTGTGTTTTGCTGGGCTATGTGGAATTTGCACCTGGAAAGTAGGGTTAAGCTTTTCATAAACTGGGTAAGGCTAGAGGGGGGATACCCATGTCCGTGACCTAGCATACTGTCTAGAATTCTCAGTCTATGGGGAAAACTGCATAGTTTACTGATATCCTGTCTTTGGAATAATAAAATAGACAGGTATAGCAATGCATCAGTTAAGCCAGTAGACATTAAAGGCAAGGACACCTGCCTCAAATGGCTCAAATGGCCATAAACTCTATAAAATACTCAAACCAAATAGCCATGTAAATTAAAACCTAAAACAGTGGGGTTATTAAAACCTTGACATCATTAGCCTCAGGGAAGTGAGTAGAGGAGGCTTGCTAATGCTATGATGGTCTTTGTCGCCAGGCTCTGTTCTCAAGAGGCTCCATAGAGTTCACCCCGCTACCCTATCTCCCCAAAGCCACAAATCAGGGCATCTTTTGTCTCCTGACTGAACAGATGACCTAGTAGCAAGGCTTGTGCCAGGGAAGCCATGAAGGGGAATTCTGGCCTTGTCTTCATCATCTCCTGTTCCTATTTGGAGAAGGGCGTGCTGCAGTCCATGGGGTTGCAAAGAGTCAGACACAACTTAGCAAATGAACAACAATAGATTAGCCACAGTCTCCTACTCTGAAAAATAACCAGAATGGGACATTCTTCCCCCAGTAGGTTTTGCCTCCGGATGTGGTCAGAATCAATGTGTGCTTTATAGCCAGCAGTGGAGTGGTCTCCTTTACAATCTCCAACTCTTTCCCTTTGCATATGTCTTAGAGGTCTAAACACCTCCAAGAAAAGTTGATGATACTCCCGATATCTCGCTGCTTTTATTTATGTGACAGCCAGACCACTTGTAAATTGTATTTCAGATAAACAATGATCTGTTGAGCACCTAATAGGTCATTCTGATGTGAAATAAATGAGTGGTGTAGAATATTACTAGACCCTTACCCAGACGCATAGCCTAGATTCATTCTCCTACAGCCTCTTCTCATGAACACAATGTGTGATTATTTAGATTTCATCAAAAGGTACAAATGAGCAATTTCTTCTCTCTTTTCTCCCCATTTATCTTAGGACATTTTTGTTTTTCATTTTGAAAAGCCATGGTGAATATATTTATAGTCAGCGTTGAAGAAGGCTCCTTTTAGTTTATTCTAATGTTATGTACTTTAGTGCTTGAATTATTTACTGTGGGTTTGGTTATTGACCTATTTTATTTGTCATTTTATGACAGACATATTTTCAGTGGAGACACTTAGGCTAAGCTATATTTATTTATACCGCAGTACATTAACCATAAAACTATCTAACTACAGTAAAAACCATGATAATCTGGAACCCTCGGGGAGTGGGCTATTCAAGATCGCCAAGTTTGAAGAATGAACATTAACTATTTGTGATGGAAACCTTTTAAAAATGGATCATACGTTTCCCTCTTATCTTGAAAATGAGATATCAAGTCAGTGAATTTGGATAATTACTCCTGGTTTTCAGTTGGAATTGCACTGCATCACTCAGCTTTCATTAAAGGACTTGGTTGTTCTGTTCTGTTTTTAGTTTTTGTTGCTGTTTGTTTTTAATTCTCACGGGCATTTCTGAAACCCGTCTTCTTTCTTCAACGGCTGTCAGCTGTGTTTCTCACTGCCGCCACCGCCCCTGCCCCCCAACCCCACACCCACACCCACCGCTGGCCTTCCCTCTGCCTTTCAATTTACTGCTGTTATACTTCTGTGGACTTGAAAACTAGGTGATGAAACTCATGAGAATATGGGGGGGTTGCCTGAGAAAGGACTTCCCAGAACCCATTCACAGGCCAGATACTGCAGCTGTGTATTGACTTGCCACCAACCCTTATCTCCCTGAAAACTCTTAGTTATTAATGTGTTGGTTGTCTTTGTTCTAGTCAGTGGGGCAGAGCTGCTGTCCTAATCCTCCCCTCAACACGCTTCTCTACTTAGCAAAGCTCTGCAACCAGAAGCTGATTCCAGCCAGGCTAGAGGAGCTCTGGGCCTTGTGTCTGGGAAACAAAGCAGTTAGCTGCATATTCCTTAGAAACGCAAATCAGATTTAAAACAGGCCTCATCTTATATTCATAGTTTATTCGATGATGCCTACATCATGATACTATCCTGCAAATTCTGCCTCTTCTTTATCCTATTGCTTCTTTTTCCTTTTTTTTTTTTTTAAAATAAAATGCTGAACATATGCTCTTTTAGCTTGTAACTTATTGGGACTAAAGCTAACACATCTAAAAAACGCTTTTCTTAAAAAACATATTGTCAAAACTGCAGAGCTGGGGCTTCCCTGGGGGTTGGTCCAGTGGTTAAGAATCTGCCTTGCAATGCAAGGGACACTGATTGTTGGGCCCCTGGTCTGGGAAGATTCCACCTGCCATGGAGCAACTAAGCCTGGGCACCGCAACTACTGAGCCCACGTGCTGCAACCACTGAAGGCCGCACAGCTAGAGTCTGTGCTTCCCCAGCGAGAGAAGCAATCACGAGAAGCCTGCACAATCGCAGTGAGGAGCAGCACCCACTCTCCCCAACTAGAGAAATCCCACGTGCAGCGACGAAGACCCGCCACAGCCCAAAGAAATAAATACATCTTAAAAAAAATTGCAGAGCCCCTAATGATTCTAATTTTTAATGCACACTATTATGGAGCTACTACATATATTTTTACAATAGTTTCTTTGCACAGAAACAAATGAAAAATGCTTTATTAAAGATGCTGTCAGGTGAATATTAGACAAGAAACTTGGTTGTCCGGCGTTTCTGTGGTGCTTAGCAGCATCTCCAGGGTTTCACTGTGCTTTCTCGTTGGACCCTGAGAACAGCCCAGGGGTTACACTGTCCCCCATGTCAGAGCTAGTAGACCAGAGGTGCAGAGGTGTCCAGCGACATGTCCAAGGTCTGTTAGTGTTCTTGAGACTGAGCCTGGGAGCTCTGCTCCCAGACCTGTGGGTTTGCCCCGTGAGATCCCAAGTTATCGTACTGATGAGTAAGAGCTGAAACCTCTTAGTTTACAGCGTGCAGAGACGTTAGTTGTCACCGTGCAGCGCGGGCTGCCCACCACTCCAAGAATGTGAAATGTCAGAGCTTCCACCATGAGAGAAGAACCTGAGCGGTGTGTGATCCTGAGAGAGAAGTCTGTCTTCTTCAGCTAGCTGTCCCCCTGCTGCTGCTGGAGCAGTGGGGACTGCCCCGTTGGGATCCGAGGATCGACTGGTTAGTCATGTACAGGAATCTGGGGAACCCGGATCTAAATAGAGTGGCCTTACTTATTAGCCCGCTTAGGCTTCAAGGAGTGACTGGTTAGCTGTGTACAGGAATTTGGGGACCCTACAACTAAATATAGTGGCATTCGTTGTTACTGAAGATAACTGTCCCGTGTTTTTAAAGAACTAAATACAGTCTTGTTCAGTGGTGTTTTGGCCTCAAAATATCACCAAAGTAGTGGTCAGTTAATGAAATTATTATCTTTCAATATTAGGTGCCTAAGGTGTTTTGGAATATATTCTGATCCATTTCTTAATACAAACAATCATATCTGTGCCACTTGTATACAAATCAAAAGGTTCCCTTATTTTTACTTTCAAATTTCAAAATATAACTGTTTCAGAGCTGGAAAAAAATGAGTCTTTGACAAGAATAATTTGCATAACTGGATTTAATTTGTCATTTGCAAACTCTATTGCGTTTTAAGAATTGTTAATGATAGGTTATGTTAAACCAATGTTTTTGAAGGTCTATTAAGATGTTACATTCCAAATAGAACAATATTTAAATAAACCTTTCACAAATTTTTATTTTTATTTTCATTTGTGTGTGTGTGTGTGTGTTTGCTGATGGAGTATAGAATGCTTCCTGAGAAGTCAACCCAATCCCCAAATTCTAAAATGTTCTCATTATCCAGCTTAGTTTTTTAAAAATCAGAAATTCAGGCTGATCTATTTATATTCACAGACTGGTGCTATCAAGTTAATCCTATAATTAAAATTCATTTCCCAAAGATGTTACTAACATCCTAGAAATATTAAAGATTTAAATCCTAAAAATTGGTATGGAAATGATTCAATTTTCTCTAATTTTTTTCCTCCTCTCCCAGAGTGATTCATTTCACTTTCTGTGTCTTCCTCCATGAACCATAATGCTTTTGCGGAGATCCCTAATTCAGTGAAACCTGTTTAGGGGATCATCTCTGTTAGAAAGACAGCTGCCGAAAAGGCATTCACTTTCTGAGCATGGATTTTAGATTACGGCCAATCAAGACTCAGAGCTGGAGGAACACCTGTCAGAGACGTTTTTCTACAAGAAGATGGTCTCTTTAATCAGGTTTCATTGCACTTCAGAAAAAGATTCATTTTAAAATGTGGGTAAAACGGCATCTGCTTTTATGATTCATCCTCACCATCCTTTTAAAGCTGAAAAACCAATTTAGAGTTTATTTACGACACCATTCTATGGCAGAAGGAGAAACTTCAACAAAGTGGTTAACGAGGAAGGACTTTCCCAGATGTTAGACTTGTAACACTTGTGAAGAAATCTAAAAATCTAGTTTTGAACTTTTCTCCTGTGAGTGTAATTAATGATAGGAATTCTTCAGGGCCAACTTTTATAAATGTTTAAGGTGAATTGGGAAAATATCCTTCCTGAAAGCTGGGAAACTGTCCTGTGTTGAAATTTGTTGCATTTATCTGTGAACAATGCAAAATATTATTGATACTGACTGGTGTTTAGAGGAATGACACTCAGCTTTCAACTCTGCTCTAATTAGAGGCACAGTTAACTATATTAAAACACAGGTACCTTCTAACATCTGCAGACTATATTGAGCGTAACTATTAAAAGACAAACTTCATTTTGTGAACTGTAATTTAATGGTATAACTGTGCAGACCGGAATATCAGTTAATTTTCAAAACATTTTATTCTACACCAATTAGCTTGGGTCCTAGAGGGCAAAATGACAAGAGGTTACTCGTTCACTATGTATTTAATTAATTGAAAAATGCTCAAATTGCTTTTACAGTTGTTATTAAAAAGTAGAATCAGTGTTGCCAGTGCTCAACCATAATTGGAACCCCAGGGAATTAAATATTTAGCATTAGTAATGTAACAGCACTTAGGACACAAATTTCTATTTTCGTAATGAAAGCTATACACTGTGAGTGCAAGCGGCTGAAACGACAGCTGTGACAAGTGAAACGGCCTGGGATATTTCAATAAGACACCTCATTGGACAGCAAGTCTTACCACATTACTCGTTTGTAAGAGATCTGCAAGTTTAATTCCCAATAGAAACCCGTTACCCAACTATTTAGATTTCTAATTGCATGCAGGATGAACAGTTGGGCAAATGTCTTGGCTGTAAGTGGCTGAAATGTATAGTGCTTTCTAAATAATCCTATATAAGTTCATGCCTTTGTCAGTTTAAAAATAGCAGGACTGTCAGGGAATAAAGATCTTGTTTGTTTTAAGTTTAATTACATTTTAAGCATAAATGCTTTCAGTGTTACAATGAGAAAAGTTGGATATTAGACTCTAATGAGCTACAGTGGTAGACGGCTAGAGACCCTAAGGGATTCCCTCTGTAAATTAACTGGATAAAAGTACTTGGTTAGGATATAGTTGATGGCTGAGCTGTTCTTGAAACCCAGTTATAGAGCTGTCTCTCACTTCTGTTTTCATTCTAAACAGGCCCTGTAGAGACTTCAACGGCCTCCTGTTACAACTGTTCAACTTGTCAAAATGTATTATATTACTCCACTAATAAATAGTATTAAAGGGTATTTGACTTCATTTCTCCTTTTCAGAGGGGATCAGGTTGATAAACACAACTGGCTTAGGTCGGTCTCATTTTAATTTTTTTTATGTCATCTAAGTAATATTGAAGGTCCCTGGTTTGAATTTGGCAAACATTATTTTCCTGGGGATGTAAAACTTACAAAATATTATGGACAATGGAAACAATTAATGGAGACTATTTATTATAGAATCCCTGTCCGTGAAAGATGTATGACTTTGACATGTTTAGCCCATGTTCAAAGTATTTGAAAAACCATAGCTAAACTGACATTCTTTGAAGCATAACTCGCCTAATTCCTTTGCCAATCACATTCTGTCTTTTCTTGAAAAAAAAAAAGAAAAAGTTGCAAGACATTTTGGTTTCACCATCTTCTTTTGCTTACCATTGTCCGAGACAGTTGTTTTCAAGAATTTATTCTAACTGATCATGATTTCTATTTTATTTTTTGTAATGTTTAGATGTAAAGGTTATTTTTTTTTTAAAGAGAGAGAAAAGAAAAATGTAGAAATGTATTTGATAAACTCTCCCTTTCACTCTCTCCCCTAGTCTTCCCTCTCTCACTGGTGATCACCTTTGCTGACAGTTTGATAATGTATCAAGCATCCATAATATTTTCCATAATATTATACATGTGCACAAACAGATGTTATTTATACAAATTACACATAGTGTATTTATTTAAAGAACATACTTTTTTTCCCCCACTTAATCATCACGGACACCGTCCTATAATGGTCCCCAAATCTTCCTTATTCTTTTTTTTTTTAAATTTATTTATTTTTTGTTTTACTTTACAATTCTGTATTGGTTTTGCCATACTTTTCATAGCTAATTGCCATTCCATATTTTAGAGGCATAAGATTCGCTTAGCTATTGCCTGTTGACGTCATTTGAACTGACCTCTCGTTTTTCACTATGGCAGATAGCGTGGCAGTGAACTTCCGAGTGTGCCTGAGTGTATGTGTGTATACGTGTGTCTGCAGCAGATGTGTGCACATCTCTGAGCACATGTCATAAAACGATATTGAACTAGCATTTATTGCATGATGACTCTGTGCCAGGCACTATTCAAAGCACTTTACATATATTATGCCATTGCATCATTACAATAAAAAGCTAAGATGTACTGTAATCTCCATCTTACATATAGGAAAGCTGAGGCACAAGAGAGGTTAAGTTGCTTGTCAAAGGCCACAGGCAAGTAATAGCAGAGGCTGGGGTCAAACCCAGTAGGTCTGGCACACCAGTCTGAGTTCTTAACCGAACCAGTGTGCCTGCAGAAATGCTTTGTTTTCCCTTCTAATTTAACTCTGCTTAGTAGTGAGTTTGAATCTGGTTTCATATGTTTATTGCCATTATATTTCTTCTTCTGAGAATTGGGCTGTTTCCGTCTTTGCTCATTTTTCTCTAGTGGTGTCTTCTTAGCAAATTACAACAGATCTTAATTGTTAATGGCTGTTGGCTCTTAGTTATACCTCGTCAAATACTTTTTCTAAGCCGATTGCTTGTATTTTTACCGTGGTTTATTTTAATATTACAAGTTTTGCTTTATGGATTGAGGTATAAGGAAGTTTTTCACCACCTACAAGATTACAACTATGTCTTCCTATGCTTTCTTCTACTACTTTTAATTTTTTAACAGTTTTGATCTTCCACTCAGGTGGGATTTATTTGGGTGTGCAGTGTGAGATAAAGATCAAACCTTTTACTTCTAGTAACACCCACAGTTTCCTTTTGTAAGCTGTCTATTTTATTTTCTCTATGGTTTGAAAGATAACCTCTGTTTAATACTATATTCTGCCTATATATGTCTCTGGATTGCCAATTCTCTGGAATATTTCACTTGTCCAGTCCTACAGCATCACACTTTTTACCATTATAACACAAAAGTGAGTTTAAAATCTTATAATTAAAAAATAATCTCTATCAAACACTCTCATATTATATAAATAATATATATTATAAATATCTATATATAATACAAAATTATATATACATAAAAAATTTTAAGATATTTTAATGACATACATTTGCTTTTTCAGATAAACATTTGTGTCAGTGTAAAAATTTCGTTTAGAAATCCTTTGTGATTTCAGTTGGGAATAGATTGAATTTATAGCACAATTTAGGGGAAGGGATGAATCTTTCTAATCCTCACTCCTTATGATATCTCAGAATAACACCTCATAAATATCTGTTGGATAAATGAATATGTGCTTTGTTTGGTTTTAGAGACAAGCAGAGGGGGTAAATACTTGTTTTTTTCCTAAATAGTTTAAAAATTCTTAAAATGATCTATTTCATTAGATTTTAAAGTTATCATTGTGAAGTTCTATTATACATAGTATTTTCACCTAAAACATCTTCCCCATATTTCTAACTATGTACACTTTCTTAATCCAAATGTAGTTTACTTTGCTTTCTCCACTTTTTATCTTTGTCAGACAACAGTTTTACTTTATTGGTCTATGTATATAAAAAATTTGATATTATTGATATGCTCTTTTTCACTTGTTTTCTTTCATCTTAATTCTTCCTTTTACTTGTTTTAGTTTATATGATTGACTTTTTCCTGGGTCTTTTGGCTGAATGTATAGTGAGTTTATTTTTTCCTCTCTCTTTGTTTTTAATACATACTTTTAGGCTATAAATTTTCCTTTGGGTTTTGCTTTGACTGTGTTCAGTAGTTTATATAGATATTGCTTTCATTGTCTTTCTTAACTGAATAGCCTATAATTTTACACTTTTATTATTTTTTAACCAAAGATTTGTTTTGAAAATAGCATTAAAAAATAAATAGTTACAGCACTATTTTGGGGGGGCATAGGTAAAGAGGAGAGAGCTATCCATATATTGTTTACTTTAGGTTTCTTTTTTTTTTCATAATAGCTTGAGAATAAATTCTGTATCATTTGCCCTTTGGGTAGTATGTTGAGATTTCCTTTGTAGTTAACTTTTGTAAACATTCTGCATATTTAAAGAAAAATGCCTTCTCTCTATAGGAAAAGTATCTTTAAGTTTACTTATTAAATCAACTTTGTTAATTATGCTTTTCAAATACTCTACATTCTTATTTTCCACATATCTTAACCTGTCAGTGCCCTAGAGCTTGTAGTTTTAAAACTTCTCCTGTATCTCCAATAATGTGTTTATATATTTTGAGGCTGTGTTGTTTCATAAAGATTTGTTTCTACTGTATCTTCATGGTGGATTGTGCATTTAATTGATATAAAATTTCTGTCTTTGTTCCCTTAGATTACTAAAGGAAACCTTTTCCCCAGTGTGGTGCTCCTTGTGATTTTTATTTTTATTTTTTTTTTGAGAGTCTGGAGTTATTTCACATTTTTGTTGCTTCTCCCTCTGCTCCAGACCTCAACAGTGAGCCTTCCCTAGGCACACTTCTCCCTCCATTTGGTGAGCAATTCTCAGTAGCACACACTGCTGCTATAACCCACTGTACCTGTGAGAGAAGATGAGTGAGTGTGGGGAAAGGCTGGCACTAGAGTAGGCCAAGGGAGGCCCAGGGGGTGCAAAATTGAGGTGATCACTGTCAGTGACTTCAAAGTCAGGTATACCTTGCATGATGCTGAGAATGTGTGCTTTCCTGAATTTTGCACTCTAGGGCCTCACCTGCCTCCCCGGAGTCCTTGTCCTGCTAACAAAATCTGTTGTTCTCCAGATGGGCCTTTCAGTGGTATTGAGAGACTGCCCGTCACTCACTCTGGGTCTTTCAAACCTGTCATCTCTGAGTTTGCTCCATTGAGAGGGACGACTTCATTTCCATAGTAGTTATTCCTATACCTGTTTACAGTGTGATTTGCTCTGGAAGTTCTATTAATCTATTCCTGTCTTCTTAATTTTTATTTTCATCAGGGTAACGATGGTGAATTAGTTAACAGTGAACTAACACTAAAAGAAAAACAAGAGGTCTTCACCTTGCCCTTCTTCACTTCATTCTACTCCTCAGAGATAACCCTTGAAAATTTTCTAGCTGTTTCTTCCATTATTTGCCTTCACATTTCTAAATCATATGATTTCTGCTTTGCTTATCAGTTGAAGGAGTGCTTTTATTGATTTCCACTCATGACATATGAATATATGGTTTTGTTAGTTTACCATTCCTATTGCTCTAAAACTTTATTCTCCCAATATAATTTTTGGTTAGATTTGCTTTTTACTGCTGGGCAAAATAGTGTAACTAAACTTCCCTAATCACTTACACTTTTTTCCCTTGATGCTAATAATGGACTTGTTTCCATATTTGATTAATTTCCATTTGCTCCATCCATTATTCACTATCAGCAGTTTCTAAACAGTTAGATCTACCAGATAATAATTTATCAATTCTCTTTGGTTATTTGGTTTTTCTTTTCTAGGGAACTCTCTCTGGAAATTTTCTTTCCCTCCTTCTCCAGTTTGCATTGATTGCTTTCTTGCTTTGCCACCTGGTTGTCATCCTGAAACTTATATTTCTGCTGTCCTGTGTTAGAGTCTGTGTTTTCTTGCTTTATGTCTTCTTCCTTCTTGCTTCTCATTTACGTCCTTTCACAGCTTTCTACAGAAGTATGGAAGGAAGTAAAATATTTTCATGTGAAAATGTCTTTACTGGAGGTGTAAACTTTTCTAAGAGCTCTATCTTATACCCTGATTGCTCTTGTTCTTTAACTGCATATTCTTGTTTCATCGATACAATATCTTCTCTTATTTTTCTGAGGTTGTTAATAACTTGATTTTCAGCACTATTTCCTTTGGTGATCCACATGGTCTCAGCTTCCTCCAGATCCCATTTTTTGATATGTTTAGGTCTTTTCCTTTCTGTTGGAGGATATCCTCAAATGTCTTTGTGGTCATTAGCTATAATATTTAAGAGAAAGGTACTCAAAAGCTGATGGGAAGCTGCGTGTACCTTTGTGAAGCTTTTTGGTGAATGAATTGGAGGATCAAGGGGCAAGCCATTCTTGACTCTGAGGAACACTTGAACTTCTTGAAAGTCTCCCTTTCTTTAGACTTGGGTCTTGAGAGGTGAACCTACCAATCTCCTCTTTGGGAGGTCTGATTTAGTGGCTGACTTGGGCTTCCCTGATGGCTCAGTGGGTAAAGAATCTGCCTGCAGTACAGGAGATATAGGAGACTGGGCTTCGCTCTCTGGGTCAGGAGGCTCCCCTGGAGAAGGGAATGGCCACCCACTCCAGTATTCTTGCCTGGAGAATTCCACAGACAGAGGAGCCTGGCAGGTCACAGTCCACGGGGTCACTGAGAGTCGGACACAACTGAACGACTGACATTTTCACACTTTCTGGAAGCAAGGAGGAGGAAAGCCCCAGGGAGTATGCTTTAAAAAGTATGTGGCTTTTTTAAGCCCCATGTCTTGAACAGCTCTTCTCTCTGCATGGAATCTCTGAGGCTGGACCCTTTAATTTAACGTCTCCTGCCCCTGACCGTTGCCAGGATACATAGGAGAGGAGAGAAGATCTGGGAGTCTTACTGCTGTGCACAGAATTTGAGCCTATCTCCACCTGAACCCTCAGCCCCTACACTCCACCATACCCGTTTCCTCCCATTCCTGAGCCTTTAGGTGCCATGGGCTTCATTCGCAGTTTTGCTCCCCTTTGCAGAATTTAGATTCTAGTTTCCTTTTCTCTTTAAAGCCAGCTTATCACTTCTCCACACTCTCTGCTTTCGAAATTGTTTTGATGTCTTTGAAGATGATTTTGATATCTTTCGTACAGTCATGTCTTCCTTCTTTTCTCCTTACATACTTGCGTCCTCTTTGCCTGGAATGGAACCCTTATCTCTTCCTTCAGGTCTCAGCTTTCCTGTCACCTCATCAGAGACCCCTCTTGGGGGTGTCTCCATTTTCTCCCTCTTGTATTGTCTTTTGGCCTCTCTAGGCTGAAAGCTCTATCTTTTATCACTCTTAACGCAAATCCTGGCACCTGCGTGATACATATTTGCTGAGTAAATAAACACAGCAGAGATAGGTTGTTCTAGACTGCAGGAAGTACACCGTTTTCCTTCTGCCTGGCCTGGAGGAAGCTGCCATCAGAGGCACCCATGTTGCCTTTCAAGTGCCAGATCTGGGACCACATACTGCTTTACGAAGGAGCGAAGCTGGATCCATGCGGAGAGGAAGATTATGTCTGCTCCTCAGTCCCTCACATCTGTGTTCCAGCTGTGATGACTTAAGCCCTGTCCTTTTCAGAGAAGAGTGTGTAGATCGGTGATCTGGGGTTGGGAGTTAATTCATCATGTTAATAATGAGAGCTCACGTTTATTGAGCCCTTCCTACGTGCTGGGCACCATACTGCATGTGCAACATCTTGATGTTGTTTAGTCACTAAGTCGTGTCCAACTCTTTTGCGACCCCATGGACTGTAGCCCGCCAGGCTCCTTTGTCCCTGGGATTTCCCAGGCAAGAATACTGGAGTGGGTTGCCATTTCCTTATATATGATCTCATTTAATTCCCACCAGGGGGTAAATTATCTCTGTTGTTCCTGTTTGTATAAATGAAGAAACTGTGACTCAGGGAAGATGAATTGCTCGCTCCAGTCCATGGGATTCATGAATGAGAGAAGTGGGACTTGGACCTGGCTTTGTCTGATGCCAAAGCTCCTTCTGTTGGTGTCATATTCTACTGGTTTCTGTGATGTTTTCCTCCCTCTACACTTAAGCATCACAGAATCACTGGCTGGACTCATGACATCTTAGAGGAAGAAAAGATCACATTTGGTGAATGTGATCTTCTTAGAGGAAGAAAAGATCACAAAGGTCATCTATTTGGTCCAACTCCTGTTGGCACTGAGGAGAAAACGTATGCCTGACACTTCCGGTCAGCCATCATTTGCAGGGTGAGCACTGCATTTAGCACCGATGCCTCATAGGAAATAGCAGGACCAGACTCTGTAGCTCACCAAGGCACCTACAGAAGGGCACAAAAGTGGGCCCCAGATCATTCTGGGCAAGTGCACACAGCCCTCTGTCCACAGGGTAAAGGAAGCTATAGTCTGATGTAACTTAAGTAAATACAATGCTTAGCCTGAGAAGGGCAGCCTGAGAAGGGCACCTTGGGAACCTACTCTGACATCGCCTTTCTTCTGACTTATAATTAACATAAAACACCTATTAGTCAGTTTTCCAAAACCCTTGTGCCACCCCAGGCTTTATGTTAAACACAACACTCACGCAGCCCAAGACTGCAGACTCAAAGGGCAATGTGCGAAAAAAAGCACAGCAGGATATGTTCCAAGATTCACCCCACAGTACAAATTTTGGACTAAAATCACAGGCTATTTCTCTCCACTCTACCCCCCCCCCCAAGTTTACCTACTCCCATGGTTCCCTAGGTTTGCAAAGATTTGAGGGTAAGGGGATTACCACTGAAGCAAGTAGGTTTCACATTCTGATGGTGTTTTTGTAGCTGCCACATGTGGACCCGTGTTAAGTAGCTGAACATTTCTGTTTGCTGGCAGCCAAAGTCAGCCCTCACCTCCTAGGGAGCTCCTTCTGACTTCAAAAAGCATTCCACAGGGTTGTAGAGAACAGGGAGTGGGGGAGAAGGTTACCACTTATGCTGCCTGAATTCACGTTCCATCTTTTGCTTCCTGGTTATTAAAGCCTCTCAGGAGACAATGAAAGGGCAGAGGATTTACAGGGGTTTCTTCAGATAAGGTGCTAGAAACCCTGATATTTGAATGAGAGATTGCATTGTTTTAGAAGCAACTTTTTATTGTTTTTAAAAAAAAGCATAACTAAATGTTCAATTGGGAAGTTTCCTAACACACATGTGCGAAGTATACTGAATCAGTTAAGGGATCCCTTGCTATCCATGAAAGCTCATCTTTTTGCATCTCTCAGGAAAAAAAGCAGTCATTTAGAATGTTTTCCACAGTATGGCAATTCTGCTGGTGGCAAGTGAAGCCAGCCTAAGGAGGCACTGCTTCCAGAATGGCATAAGAAATGTGTCGTTTACAAACTGACACTGGGCATAGCTGGAGAGTATAAATGAAGCTAGAATAAATATAAGCTGGACACCCCCTGACTGGAGTCATCTCTTTTTTTGTTTGTTGATGTTTTACTTTATAGTGACTTCTGACAATTTAGCTACCAACATGAAAAGAATAGCTCTCTTTCTCTCTAAAAAGTATTATTCTTTAAAAAAGTTACTAATTTACTATCGGGATTAAGCACAATGAGTTTCTAAATTATGGCATCATCTTAACAGCAGTCTGCCTGCTGAATTTTTGAAAAAAAATTTATTTTTGCCTGTTGGAATTTCTTAAATTTGAAAGTCTTTAAAGTCTTCTAGATTGTTTTCACCATTGAAAATAAACCAACATAATTCTTATTTTGTTCTACTTCATGTTTTGAGTGAAATTTTAAAGTAACGTAATAATTCTTTTTTAATTTACAAACTTTGGGCAGAATCCTTAACACAGTACAATAAGTTGCTTCATAAGCCAGCTTCCTTCAACAGATTTAATAGAGATGTGAGCATACTTTGTTCTATTGAATGAAAGTAATAGGCTGACTTTTATTTTGAAATGTAGCCAGTCCACAGATACTTATTGCACACATCCCTGTGCATAAGGAGTTGTGTGAGATGCCATAGGCATCACATGTTTGGGACGCAATGACTAACTTAGAACATCAAACATCTTCTCTTATCCTTCTGCAGTGATACGTATTGAGTGTGGACTACACATCTGTTGTGATGATCTTGGGGAGAAGGGGGCTGGGGTTCTCTCAGCAGCACCTGCCCTTTGGTGCTGAACCTGACTATAGTCAGTCTCCCTGTCCCTCTGGGCTTCTGTCTCTTTCCTCCCCCTAACTCACATGGCAGACTATAGTTGGAGTGGAGCTGGAGGTTTCTCTGCGTGAAGCTAATTGGCCTATTTGGGGCTGAAACCCAGATTCTTAGACCTCTTAGCACCTTACTTTAGACAGCTGGGCTTGGTGCTTTGGATGCAAATGCTAATTGTTAATCATTAGGAATAACTTTCTCCATTGAGGAGACGGGGTTGGCTGGCTACTGTATCAGCCTTGACTCACGCTTACAGTGGGAGCTTTGGTCCTCTGTGTAGAAACAAGTGTTCAGTCCTCTGTGTAGAAACAAGTGAAGTTCAGGCGTGGGGCCAATATGTCCCCTCTCACATTCCAGGGGACGGTTCAGTGGGTGACACATCCCACGACCTGGCCTCCTCCATGATAACATGCAATCATCAGGAGTTAACTTAAACAGTAACTAGCTAGAGATTGATGCAAATGTGTGAACCGCATGCCTATTTGTTGGCGGCAGCCTAAAAGGCTACCATGGTGACTTCTGGAGGAAAAACTCTCTTCCTCTTCTGATTGTATGGATTTGTCGGCTTGAGAAACCTGCACAGTGATTAGGTTGATGGTCTTTGTTGGCCCGAGGCAGTGTTCTCCTTGTGTTCTTAAGTAACAAAGCTTAAATGTCTCAAGAAATAGATGTATAAAGGAAAACATTTACTTTTTAGTGAATTCAGAACTGCTGACTTACAGAATTGAGATGCGTTCAATATGCATAATAGCCTGAATCTGATAGGCCGTAAACTTAAGGAGTCAGAAGGATCGATCCATCATCTAATTTCCAGATCCAGAATAGTAACTCTTTATCCCCTTGTTCAAACAGCCATTCCTAATCCACCTGGCACTCTTCCCCGAGTCCAGATGTGTCGTTAGAACCTTCCTTAAGACAAGTTTAAGGCAAGTGATTGGAACTGGTGCTTCAGGAGACATTTATAGACCAGCTCTGATCTAGGTAGCTTCATTCAAGGAACTGTCAGAATTCTGTGTTTTCTGGGAGTCTACAATGGTTTATATTTGGATATTCTCATTCTCTTTCTGTCATGACTTTTGTGTATTACTCTCCAAATGGCATCAATTTTCAGCCTAGACTTAACTACGCTTCATGTAGCTACCAGGCAAAAAAAGGAACTTTCCGAAGTCACATGCAGTTTTAACATCATAATAGGATGCCATATTATAACTGACTTTTAATCAGTGTTAACTAGACTTTATTAGTTTTAAAAGTGAACTATATTCAGTCTTTTAATTTTTAAACCACTTCTCTTTTTATGATTTCATTTATTTTTGTCTGTGCTGGGTCTTCGCTGCTGTGCGTAGGCTTTCCCTAGCTGTGATGAGTGGGGTCTACTCTCTAGGTGCAGTGTGTGGGCTTCTAATTGCAGTGGCTTCTCTTATTGGGAAGCATAGGCTCTAGGGCACACAGGCTGCAGTATTTGCCACATGCAGGCTTAGTTGCCCCACGGCATGTGGAATCTTCTGGGACCAGGGATTGAACCTGTGTCCCCTGCACTGGCAGGCAGATTCTTAACCACTGGACCACCAGGGAAATCCTTAGTCTTTTAATTAAACGTCTCTTGAAAAGTCTATTGTCTGGACCAGAGGCATTTTTCAGATTATGTACCTTAGGATACATGCCCCTTAAGTCAAAACAAAGGCTGTGAGTGTGTGTGTGACAGTGTATGTGTGTGTGTGTATTCACAACTGAACTAATACTAAAACCATTTACTGAGCTGGATATTATGGTAGTTATTCTAAATATATTTGAAATATTTTTCAGGGCTGCTATAACAAAATACCACATTGAGTAGCTTCAAGAATAGGAATTTATTTTTTCATACGTCTGGAGACTGGGAGTCCAAGATCAAGGTGTTGGCGAGTCTGGTTTCTCCTGGGCCTGCAGGTGGCCGCCTTCTTGCTGTGTCCTCACGTGGCCTGTCCTCTGTGTGTAAGCATCCGTGTGACTCTTGCCCTCATCTCCTCTCCTTATAAGGACCCTCGTTAGTTAGAATGGATTAACTAGGGGGCCACCCAAATGGCCTCATTTTATAACTTAATCACTTCTTTAAAGGCTCTATCTCCAAACCATTCCTAGAGATTAGGGCTTCAATATATAAATTTGGGATGAGGGAGAGGGAGACACATTCAGCTCCTAACAGTGTTGAATTCTCACCACAAATTTTGTAATAACGGTACTGTCATTATCTCCACTGTAGAGATAAAGAAACAGTGGTTCATGAAAGCTGAGTCAGTGGCCTGATGACTTCCACGTAGCAAGCCAAGCATACCATTTACATGCTCTGTATTTCTTTTCCAGTGTGTGTGTCAGAGATATCATCTAGGTTTTGAAGTGAGTTTGAAAAGGCCCATTGACATTTCTGGATTCCTTTAAAAGAAGGCGTATGTAGCCATGTTGCTAAAGGAGCTTCTGCCACTTAGCAGCTGTGTGACCTCCGGCAGGTTACTTCACTTCTCTGGCCTTTGGTTTTCTAGTTTACAAAATAGGGTTATTAATCATACCTACCTGAGAGGGCTGTTGTGAAGAGGATGTGAGATAATCCGCATAACATATGTCTGTAAATAGCAGGGATTAAGTAGATGTTAGTTGCTATTATTATGTGATTATCGTCATTCCGAGAAAGATGCATTTTCAGAATGGGACCAAGTGATTACTATCATTCCATTTTAATATTTGAAAGTGATATTACTTGCTGGTTATTTGGACTTATATATTATCATAGTTTTAAATATTACCATTTTCAACACATTATATCATTTTACATCAGTAACATGTCAGAGGCTGGTATAACGTGTCAAGAGGGATTTAACTCATTGGCTGTGTGTCATCACTGTGACACAGCTCTGAGAATCAGATCAACAGCACCTGCTTTTAACACACATTGGGCATACCTGGGTGGTTTCCTTGGAGTCAGGTGACACGCTGAGCCGTTGCAGCACCAATTTTCTGGGGAGTTCAGAAAGACCATAAGAGATGATCAATACTCCCTACAAGCCAACTTTCAAGTAATCCCATTGCAAAATGGCTCTGCAGTCACTTCATGCAGAGGCCTAAACTAGGCAAATGGAACGTTGCAGAAAGAGTCCCCCCAGAGCCCAGCTGGCCCACCGGATGCTGTGTGGCTACTGTAGTCTTCTTTGGTTGGGTTGCACGGTCATGGGTGCCAGCTCTCTGGAGTGATGCTCCTTGTAGATGCTACCAGACATCTAATACTGCAAGTCATGCTGCGCTGCAGGGCCTCATCCATCTCGTCTAAAGTACTTTTGCAAGTATCCTTCTTCTATATTAAATTCCTGGCAGTAGAGTACCTGGATTAGAATTTATATATATTCAGAATTTGGATCGAAACCACCAAAGCACCCTTATAAACAGTTAGACCAATACATTCTCATCTACAGTGGATGAATGCACCTCTTTGATGTTATCAAGTATTTTCATTTTTGCCAACACGATAGGTAAGATCCATTCTCCCATAGTTGCTTTGATTTAACTATCAATATCATTGAACACCATTTCATGCATTTGTTCCCTGTTTGTATTTTTCACTTCTGAGTGTGAACTGCCTATTCATATCCTTAGTCCACTTTTCCACTGGTATATCTTTTTCCACCTGAATTATATAGACCCCTTTTCAATTGAGGAAGTGAGCCCTTAAGGCAAATATTTCCTCCAGTTTACCCTTTGTCTTTTGTCTTTGTTTACAGTATTTCAGTCCATCCTAAGTATTTACATGTTTTTAAATTTCTCAACACCCAGGAAATTTGTTGAGAGTTGGACCACATCTTAAGATCCCTCCAAGTCTAAAGAAGATGCCACAAATACCATCAACTATAAAATGAAAGGAATATGAGTCCAGTGGTGGATTTTTGCAGACTTTAGCAGGTGAGTGAAAGCCACTTCTATTGTCTAGGCCTTTCCAAGGATTCTGTCATCTCTCCTGTAAAATACTCAACTCTGTCTTGTATTAGCAGAACGGTCAACATTACAATAAAAATATGATTTTTAAAACGTTTTTATTAGTTATAAAAGTAATATGGTTCACTACAGTGATTCAGTTTTTTAAATCTAACAATAGGTTCTGGATTTTTAATATCCAGGCTCTACCCTTCCACCATGCCTATCCTTCAGGAATGTGCTAGACATCTCTATCAATGTTTGGGGTAAAGGAACATGATTCATGAAAAGGATGACTCTCCCTTAGAAGGCTTGGTGAGTTCAAGGATGCTCTAAGACTTCTTCAAGGGGAGGAAAAGAAAGTAACAGCTTTGAATGAAGATATTAAATGATTTGGAGGCAGCTTTAAAGAATTTATGATATAGTTTTAAACTTTTTGGAAAATATGGATCCTCTTATCTATAAGCTTTCTCCCCTCTAAAACTTAAAATATTAAGGTGAAAAGTGAAAGTGGCATCTGACTCTCTGTGACTCCACGGACTATACAGTCCATGGAACTCTCTAGGCCAGGATACTGGAGTGAATAGCCTTTCTCTTCTCCAGGGGATCTTCTCAACCCAGGAATCAAACCGAGGTCTCCTGTATTGCAGACAGATTCTTTACCCACTGAGCTATCAGGGAAGCTCAACTATTAAGGTAAAAACCTCAATCATCTAAATTAGAGAGATCCCTAAAACCTCATGTGCATATGAATTACTTGGGGATCTTGTTTAAATGCAAATTATGTGATTCTGTGGGGGTAGGGGGACAGCGGTTTGGGCAGGACTGAGATTCTGCATTTTTAACAAGCTGCTTGTTCCCAGACCTCTCAGTAGCTGGGCTCTAAAATACAACTTTTGCGAACACATTCCCCTTACTCATTGCAATATTCTATGTACATATACACATGCTTTATATATATCTTTATATTCCTGCTTTCTAAAACATTAATTGAGAAATAGGCCATTGTTACAGAAACCACAATGCACTTCATGAAAAAACATTGGGTACAAAGGCAAAACAGTGACAAATTGATACTTTCTTGCTTGGTCACGCCTGATTTAAGGAAATGAACCCCAAATAGGCTATGTGAATTGGAAATTGACTTCAACCACATTTAAATTGTTGTCTTTTAAAATATTAGCAGTTGAGTGTGTAAACCAATAGTTATTTTCTAATCAAAGGTTTGTGGCAAATGGTTTATAAATGAAAGAAATGAGGGAAGAATGCTTTGAAATGTTTCTCGTAATAGAAATGGAAATAGGATATTTTATTTCTTTAAATGGCAGGCACAGGCTTCAGCTAAAATTCATCCTGCTCTGGAAAGAGGAAATTATATGAAAAACTGATCATAGTATAAAAGCCCAGACCAGCACCTCTCTGCCAGCGATCATAATAAATATCTTTCAGAGGAAAAAAAGTTGAAGATCCAGCTACATTAAGGAAGAATCTATTAACAGAATAATTGTATCCTGAGGATCCCTTTTAGAAAAGCTTCCAAAATTCCATTATCTTAACTGTCACTCGCCACTTTGAGTTGTCTCAGCGCTGTGTGTTTTCATGAATTACCAGAGCTGTTTGTTTTTTCCTTTATCAGTCATCACCCTGTCAGCCGGGCCATTCATAACAACTTTTGGCAGCTCATCAGGAGAGTTCAGAGCTTGAATAGGACCCTATCAACTCTCACACCTCATTGTGTGAAACTGTTTACCAGCATTGCCTTTTTCTGTAAATATTACAAGCAGAGCCCTGAAAAGTGGAGATGCGTGAAAACAAAATGGACAAATCTTGTAGCAGTTGGTGGAGGTGGCAGATGGGGGTGGGGTGGGGGGAGTGACTGAGAATTTACAAGTACTCGTGTTTCCTTGATTGGGCTGAATCCTACCTAGTCACTGGGCTTGAATTCTTGTATACGCTGGTTAATTAGACAATATTTAATTTGACTTAACATTGGTGTCAGTTTGGTGAAAGTGGGGCTCTGTAATTAGGGAGTACAGACTGGGTTTCTGTCACAGTTCTGCTCACTTCCTCTAATTTAATGCCTCCCTTTCCAGAGTATTATCACCCTGGATGTGTTGAGTTCCCTGCTGTCTTTTCTGCTTGACTGGTAACAAGGTGGCCCACATGAACACCAGCAGCAAATGGACTGACTCAAGTCTCCTGGTCTTAACAGCCTGAAGTTCTGCCAGATTCACCCATCAGAAATAATTTCCTCTTGAAAACGAATGTCAGTAATTCTCTATGGAAGCTAATATCACCAACTTGCAAATGGGCATGATTTTTTGTTGTTGTTGTTCTCTATTTTTACTGAAGTTATATAAATACAGATTTTTGAAGGGTCAAGTAGTTCCAGGTTTTGTGATTTAAAAGTTAAAAAAAAATTAAGCCTTCTCCCCAGCCCCCCACCCTGCCCACCAGAGGCAACCACTTTCAATTCTTGCAGCAGATTATTTAGAAAATAATGTCACAGGGAGAAATAGGTTGTTTTGCTTTACCAGTTTTGGGATGTTACATAAATGTGACTTGCTTCTTCCCTTTACCATGAAAGTGGATTTTCTTTAAAACCAATACAGAATTGTAAAGTAAAATAAAAAATAAATTAAAAAAAAAACAAGGTATAATTTATATACAATGAATGCACAGATTTTCAATGCACCATTCAATATATTTTCAGTTCAGTTCAGTCGCTCAGTCGTGCCCGACTCTTTGTGACCCCATGGACTGCAGCACATCAGGCCTTCCTGTACATCACCATATATATTTTAATGAAAGAATATACTGACGTAACTGTACACCAAACTGCAGAACATTTGCAATACCCCCAGAAGTTCCCTTATAGATCTTTGCAATCACCCTTTTTAGATCTGTAAAGCAATCACCCTTCTTATTTCTTTCACTGTAGATTAGACCTACCTGCTCTGGAACTCTCTATAAGGCATTAGATATTATGTACTCTTTTGGTCCTGACTTCTTTTGCTCAAAATGATATGTTTGAGAGTCATGCAGAAATTTATTCCTTTTAACTACCAAGTAGTGTTCCATTGTATGAAAATACTACTGTTTATCAATTTTCTTTATTGATGCTCATTTGTTTCCACTTTGGGGATGTTTTTATTATCGATTTATGGAAGTTTTATACATTCTAGATAACAAGCTCTTTGTCAGAAATTGACTTTGCAAATCTCTCTCCCAGCCTGTATTTTCTCTTTTCATATTCTCAATGGTATTACTTGATGGGGAGAAATTTAAAATTTTGGTTATGTCCATCTTATGATTTTTTTTTTATGATTTGTGCTTTTTGTATCTTATCAAAGAGCTCTTTGCCAACCACGAGATCATGCAAATATTCTTCTATGTTTTCTTTTAGAAAACATTGACGCTTTCTAGTTTCAGATTTTACATGAAGGATTCCTTTCCTATCTAAATATAATTTTTGTGTATGGTGTGATATAGAGGTCAAGGTTCTTTCTTTTTAAATATGAGTATACAATTGTTCTAGCATCATTTGTTGCGAAAACTTTTCTTTCCACATAGGGTGTGTGTGTGTGTGTGTGTGTGTGTGTGTGTGTATTTCAGGACTTTATTCTGCTTCACTGACTTTTTTATCTTCCTTATGCAAGTAACAGCATCTTAATTATTGTAGTTTTCAGTACAATTTAAAAGTACAAGTTTTCAAAATTTGTTTTTCTTTCTCAGGTTATTTTTACTATTTTTTAGCTTTTGCATTTTCATGTACATATATAATCAACTTGTTAATTTCTACTGCAAGCCTCATGGAATTTTGACTGGGACTGTACTGAATTTATAGATCAGTTAGGGGTGAACTGATACTTTAGCAGTATTGATTTTTCCCATCTCTAAACATGTTATATGGTTTAAGTTTTTATTTAATAACTTTCTACAGTATGTAGCAGTTTTAAGAATTTAAGTCTTATCTATATTTTCTTAACTTTATCTTTGAGTATTTTATGCCTTTCCTACAAATGTAAATGAATTGCTTTTTAATTTCATTTTCTAATAATTTGCTGGTAACTTCTGAAATATAAATTTTGTATATTAACCTTAATTCTTGTGACTAAATTCACTTTTAAGTTCTAGTTGTTTTGGAGGGGTAGATTCCTTAAGAGTGTTTTCTATATACAATCATGTCAACTGCAAAAAAAAAAAAAAAAGACTTTTGCTTTTTTAAAATTTTTATACTTTTATTTTTTTCTTACATTGTTGTTTCCAGTATATTGTTGAACAGATGTGGAGACTTTGGGTATCTTGTTCCTGAACTAAGAAGCATTCAATATTTCACCATTAAGTATGACATTAACTGTTGTTTTTTCATATACGCCCATTATCAAGTTGATGAAATTCCTTTCTTTTCCTAGCATTCTGAGTTTCTTTTTATGAATGAGTATGACATTTTGTCAAAAATGTTTTTGCATCAACTGAGATTTTTCTTCTCTTTGATTCTGTTAATGTGATGAATTACAACTATTGATTTCATAATGTAAAACCAATCTTTAATCTCAGCATAAGCTCCATTTATTAATAACATTTGTCCTTTTCATATAACACTGAATTTGATTTGTTAATATTTTATTGAGGACTTTGTATATTTATTCATGTAAGATATTGGTCTATAATTTTTTTTTCTTGTAATGTCTTTGTCAGGTTTTAATAACAGGGTTATGTTGGCCTCATTAAACTACTTGAAAAGCATTTCCTTCTATTTTCTCAAAGAGTTTATATAACACGGTATTAGTTTTGTCCTTAAACCTTTGATAGAATTTGTGAGCAAAGCCATCTGGACCTGAGGCTTTCTTTGTTGAAAGGTTTTTAATTATGAATTCAATTTTGAAAATGGATATAAAGCTCTTTGATTTTTTCTATTTCTTCTTGTGCTAATTTTGGTAAGATTTTGAGGGATTTGTCCACTTGTTCTAAATTGTTGAAATTATAGGCATAAAGTCATTAATGTTTCTGTCTTCTTGGAGAATTGAATCCTTTTTCATCATGTAATAAGCCTCTATATCACTGATAATATTTCTTGTCCAATCTTGTTTTGATATTAATAAAGCTACTTTAAGCTTTCTTTTGAATAGTGTCTGCATGGAATATCTTTTTTCATTCTTTTCATCTATTTATGTCTTTATATTTAAAGTGGTATTCTTGTAGCCAGCATATAGTTGAATCTTGCTTTTTATGTAATATAACAATCTATCTTCGAATTAGTATAACTTACATTTAATGTGATTATCAATATGGTTGAATTAAAATCTACCATCTAACCAGCTGTTTCCTATTTGTTCCATTTTGTCTTTTGTTTCCTTTCATTTTGCCTCCTTTTTAATTAATTGAGCATTTTCTATGATTCAATGGTATTTCTACTATTGAATTATCATGTACAACTCTTTTTAAAAAATTGAATACTTTAAGGTTTACCATGTGCATCTTATTTAATCAGTCTACTTTCACATTATATCACCACTTCATGTCTGCCATAAGGACACTATATCCCCAATTTCTTCTCTCATCTCTTGTTCTGTTTTTGCCACATATTTACTCTTACATATGCTATAAATGCACAATATTACTCTTTTTGCTTTAGGTAGTTATCTTTCAGAGCAACTAAAAGCAACAAAAAATTAAATTTGGACTTTGTTTACCTTTAGTTATTCCATTTCCAGTGCTCTTCATTTCTTTGCGAGGATTCAGATTTCTGTCTGCTATTATCTGCTTCTGTCTGAAGAACTTTCTTTAACATTACTTATAACATTGATCTACTGGCAATGAATTTGCTCATATTTGTTTTATGGTTTTGGTTCAGGAAAGTCTTTATTTCCTGTTCCTTTCTGAAAGACATTTTTGCTGGGTATAGCATTCTGACTTAACAGGTTTTTGCTGTTGTTCGGCTACAGAGATCTCATCCCTTGTACAGTTTCTGGAGAAGTCTACTCTAACTCTTTAATTTTCATTCCTCTATATGCTGTATGTCTTTTTCTCCACTGGCTGCCTTCATAATTTCTTTTGTCTCTGGTTTTCAGCAGTTTCTATGTAGTAGGCATATGGTGTGGGTGTACCTTGGGGAGGGGAGTGTTAATTCTGCTAGGTGTTCTTTGAGTTATTTGGTATCTGTTATTCATTTTGGAATATTCTTGAGTATTATTGCTCCTTATTTTTTCTTCCTGGGATGCCAATTATACATAAGTTAGATCTTTTGTTATTGTTTCACATCTCTTGGATGCTCTGTTGTGTTCTTCCAACCACTCTCTATCCTTCCCCACTGTTCTGCAATCCATGTCAGAACTGGTATAAACCCAGTTTCCATTGATGTGAGGGTCTGACTGAAGAAATTTCATTGCTGTTATATCCTCTCTTATTCTCCAAATCCCTATGGGTTTATCTCTTTAAAAGATTGTTTCCTGGGACTTCTCTAGTAGTCTGCCTTGCAATGCAGAGGGCTCAGATTCAATCCCTGGTTGTGGAACTAAGATCCCACATGCCTTGGAGCAGCTAAGCCCACATGTGGCAACTAAGACCCAGTGCAGCCCAATAAATACGATTGTTTTCTGCCATTTTAGTGGTCTTGGGAGGGAGTGAAAGTAGGTGCACATGGGCAGTCTGCCATTCTTTACCTGAAGTCAACTGTGAATTTCATTATTTAAGGTAAACTCAGTGGTGGCAAAGAACTAAATTTCCTATTATCTTTGAAGTAAGTTAATCTGTTATATCATCTTCCTGATTTTAAATCACTTCTGCAGTCTCAAAAATAAGAGAAAAGTATCACAAATAATGATAGCTAACATTTATTATACATTTATCATATGCTAGTGTTATAAGTGCTATTATATTAACTAAATTTTATTCTCATAACAGCTTTATAATATAGACAGTCTGTTCTTTTTTTCATTTTTATAGGTGAAGATAAACTGAGGCACAGAAGATTAAGTAATTTTCCCAAAAATTCATAAATAGAAAATGACAGAACTTGGCTTCTTAACTACTGTATTCTAACTGCTTCCAACAGATGGGAAGATGGTGGCTTTTAGGTAATTTCTCTGTTTTTGTTCTCTGCAGTCTCTCATGTACTACTGTTAACTTTCCAAGAATCTTAATCTGTTAATCAGCAAGTACATATTCAGTGCCTGTTATGTGCCCAGAATTGTTTTGTTCACTGTGGAGGTATAAAGAAATACAACCAGGCTATTTCCTTTGGGGAGTTTACATCTCTCCAAGAGAAGGCCCCCACAAATCTGAAAATAAGCTTAATGTACAAAGTGGAACCATCATACAGAAAAATGAAAGCTTGATTTGATCTGGGTGCTCAGAAACCATGAAAAGCTCATTAAAAACCCTGATAGTTATTTAAGAATTTACTTAGCTTCTGACTTACCTGTGCTGCCTTTCATTTCTCCCTTTATCTCTTTTTTCTTTTTTTTTTTGCAGCCTAACTTTAGCTATTGTGCTGTTTAAAAACATTTCTCCCACAGAGCAAATGTAAAAAAATCATTTGTTTATTTATTTGGCTGTGTTGGTCTTAGTTGCAGCACAGGGAATCTCTGTGGCAGCACATTAATTCTCTAGTTGCTACACACACACTCCAGCGTATGTGGATTCAGTAGCTGTGGCATGAGGGCGTAAATACCTCACAGCATGTGGAATCTTATTTCGCTGATTAGGGATCGAACCCATGTCCCCTGCATTGGAAGGTGGATTCTTAACCACTGGACAACCAGGGAAGTCCCCACAGAGCAAATTAAGAGGATTGTTTATAAGCTCAAAACATCTCTGTGAAAGTTTAAAGTAGGAAGAGTCTCAAATTCTTGGTCATAGTGATATATGGAGATATATGTGTATATATATTTATATACACACAAAGCTTTATAGATATATGTGCTTTTATCACTTCTACCTTCTTTCCCTGTCAAGTTACATAACTAGGAATGAACATGTGTTAACATTAGATGTTCTCTGGTATTTCTGGAATGGCAGTGAGTGAACAAAGGGTTCATAGATACAATATTGTCTTTAGGTTGGCTAGCACAGTGACTGCCTCCTAATAAAAACCTAGCAAATTTTTACTGTTTCATGGATTGAATGCATGAAATTAAAGAAATCCTAGGGTGACTTTTTTTTAATAGATGATGAAGAAAATCCTCATGAGTTTGTATTATAATTTGAAGGGATTTTCCTAATGCAATACATGTCAACACACCTTAGAGAAAAAGTTGTCATTGATCTATTATCCTTACACCAATCTCTTTTAGGATTAAGGGACAGGATTCATTCACAGTGTCAGACCCCTCCCTCCCCAGTGCAATACCTAGCAGACAGTAGGTATTTGTTGGTTGGAAATACCTGTTAGGTGAAACAATGAATCATTTGACAGTCTCTAGTTTGACGTTGAAGAAGTCTAAGTGCTCAATAACCACTTCTCCCAATGGTAGGTTCTACACAAAACTAGCAATAACAACAGAACAGTGTTTTAGGAGAAACTTGATAATGTAGCAGTCAGACCATGTGCTTTGAAGCCAAGCAGACCTGAGTCTAGTCCTATCTGTGCCACTTAGGAGCTAGCATATGACCCTCAGGAGGGTTGCTTAACCTCTTCAAGTCTCAACTTCCCAATCTTTCAATTGGGAGCAGTAACAGTATTCCATATGCTTGTTGTCAGGATTAAAAAAGATACTCTGCACTGTGACCCACTACAGTTAGTGCTCAACACATGGGAAATAAACAGTTATTATTCTACAAGGATTTCAGGAGTTGAGGCTGTGGCCATTCAGATCTGTAAAGAATCTTGACAACAGTGGGGAAATATAAAACAGAGGAGCTTATATACTTCCTGTTTCTCTTATCTCGCTTTAGGAATTTTGAGTGATGTATGCTTGGTGGTATGAGTATGTGGAAGGACGCAGAGGTGCGGTAGGACAGGATCTAGAAATTCTTTCTACCTTTAGAGAAATGCCCTCTACCAAGGATTTATGCTAACAGGGCCCACAGGCCCACCCTATCAGCTGAGGATGAAAACAGCCAGAGACAATGGGATATGACACAGTAATGAGTTCTCATTTGTCAGGTGTCTACTTGCCGATATGGTCTAAGGATATGGTGTTCAATAATTTCTAGAAATTGGTAATAATGATACCATTTACACGGCAGCTCCTCTGGCAGTTTTCAAAGTGCTTTCACATACACTTTCTGTTTTAATTTCCACCACAGTGCTAGGAGGAACCTGAAATAAATATTATCATTCCCATTTTATAGATGAGTAAATTTATTCTGAAAAGTGAAATGACCACATCCAAGGTCACACAGCTGCTCAGCGATCAACCTCAGATTTAAACCTGAGTTCTCACTCTGGGGTCATTAATTTTTTTTCTTCCATGAAACTAAACAGCTTGTTTATTCTACATAACCCATGTAGTATTTTGAATATTAAGTGTGCTTGCACCCATGCTCCCTGGTGGTTTAGTCAGTAAAGAATCTGTTGCAATCCCTGGGTTCAGTCCCTGGGTTGGGAAGGTCCCTTGGAGAAGGTAATGGCAACCCACTCCAGCATTCTTGTCTGGGAAATCCTACGAGCAGAGGAGCCTGGTAGGCTACAGCCAGTGGGGGTTTCAAGAGTTGAATGCGACTGAGCGACTAAATCACCACCATGTACCCATGCTAGACCTTTAAGAATTTGTGTTCATAAGGTCATTTAGTAATCAAAATCTGCCTGCAATATAGGGATGCAGGAGACATGGGTTCGATCCCTAGGTGGGGAAGATCCCCTGGAGGAGGAAATGGCAATCCACTCCAGTATTCTTGCTTGGAGAATCCCATAGACAGAGAAGCCTGGTGGGCTGCAGGCCATGAGGTCACAGAGTTGGACATGACTGAGAGACTGAGCATGCACACATGGAACAGCAGCTAACCTTCTGTGCCTTTTTTGTCCTACAGAGAACAAAATTTGTCATCTAGATACACCTGGTTTAATAATAAGGAAACCGTCCACCCTTTGGTCCAGAGGAGGCCATGGTTATTCTGGTGAAGCACAAGGGCATGGTCATTTTGATCAGTCACTCTACAGAGGGTCCAAAGCTGTGAAGCAGAGTAAACTCAGGACAGACAGCTGGAATCCTGGGAGTGTAACCTCACCAACAGATGAGGTAGTGATGGGTGACTCCTGATTATAGTCTTTTCCCTTTCCCTCTCTCAATTTATATTCTGAGTTGTTACCTAGAATAAATCCTACAGCTTCTAATTAATGCACTCATTGTCTTTGTTTTGAATGGAAAAGGGGGAAAAATATGTTCATACCCCTGCTGGCAGCATAGGAAGTATGCCTAAAGTGGAATATCTTTCTCCATCACCAATAACATTAATCTCTATAGTCCTCCAAAGGAACTAATTGCCACATAGTTGAATTTCTATTTGTATGGATGGGTGGTATCCTTTATGAGTTTCCGGATAACAATTTGTTGCAGGAAAGATTCTCTCCAGAAACCCTTCTTAAGATTATTATCAAATTCCTAAATCAAGAAGGAGAAGTCAACCGGTTAGGCTAGATGCACAGACAACCAGTTGGCAACAAACTGAGCTCATCAGTCTTGGATTCTTAACTGTCAGAGAGGATGGGCGGATAAAGCTACAGCGGGCTTGTTGTCCATTACAAGTCTTCCAAAGGGAGGGGAGCAGCCATGCCACAGGTTTCTTCTATCCTGAGCCTGTCGTGTGTTTTTCTAAGTGTGTGAGCGTGAGCTCCCTGCACACACCCACATCCTCTGATGAGATGATGATGGGAGGAACGGTGACCCTGAAGATGCCATGGCCACTGTGCCCTATTCTCAACAGAACCTCCTTTTGTTCCAACAATAACAACTGTCAATAAAAAGAACCATTACATTTTAGATATTTCCAATATAAGGGCTTGGAGAGATACCTTACCTTGTTCGAGGTCACGCAATTATTAAATGGCAATGTAGGAATTTGAGCCTGGGTCTGTCTGCCCCCAACTCAAGGCTTTTGAGCATCACTCTCATTGTCTCTACTGGGATAATGGCTTCCTTGTGGTAACTGTTAGAAGCTGGAAAATGTGGGCCTGAGGGAACTTTTCAATATGAAATGCTAACTCTTTGCCTACCGAGATTCTTATTTTTAAAAACCCAGAGGAAGTTCATATTAATAGATTTATTTAACATTTATGTACAATATTTACATTTACAAAATGCTTTACAGTGTAACAGAATGGGCAGAAATTTTTATTGCAGCATATAATTGTCTTTTCTTTCATATTCATTTATTCCTTTGATTTATTTCAAATGTTCTCCACTTGGTCTTCTGAGATCATGTACAATGGTAACAAATTTAAAATAAGATTAATAAAAGATTATTTTGTATCACTCCTAGGGAAAACCGAGCAGGGCCATGCCATTCTCTGTTCTTGATAAATGTTATGCAAAAGCGCATAATATCGTCCCCAGCACACTGCCTGTAACACCAGCTGTGCTTGTTCATGGTGCTTTGAAACTGTATTTGGCTCCTATTCCTCATTTATTTTGTGGTGTTTGTTTTCTGCCCTTCAGCTGGTTGGGGTGCTCCATATTTGGGATGATAAACTGCTGTCTGTCATCTGAAGAGGCTGCACTATGGCCTTTCTTCACTGATCACCAAGGCGGAAACCTCTGCCAGCTTTTCTCGCTGATGATTCCCTCTGCCTGCAAAGCCTTCTTCCCCAGATGGTCCCATAACTACTACCTTCTCTTCACTTGGGCCTGAGATCAAATGGCACTTTCTCCAAGAGGCCCTGCCTTGACCCCAGGTCCCAAAGAAACTCCTTATCAGTGTATCCTGGCATTTCTTTTATTTTCTCTTTAGCATGTAAGATGCTTTAGTAAAAACCCTAGAACTGGACTTCACTGGTGGTCCAAGAATGGTTGGGAATCTTCCTGCCCATGCAGGGGAACATGGATTCGATTCCTGGTCCAGGAAGATGCCACATGCCGCGGGGAAGTGAAGCCCGTGCGCCACAACTACTGAACCAGGGCTCTAGAGCCTGTGCTCTGCAACAAGAGAAACCACTGCAATGGGAAGCCCACCCACCACAATGCAGAGCAGCCCCCACTCACCACAACTAGAGAAAGCCCGTGAGCAGCAATGAAGACCCAACACAGCTGAAAATACACATGTAAATAATTTAAAAACTCTAGAATTCCACTGTTTGATAAGAATACATATATATAATAGTTATTGATGAATTAATATTTTGTCATTTTTAAGTTGCTAAGGAATCTCTTTAATAAGAAGTACTCTGAAGGCTTACAATACATTGCTTATCTTTTTAGAGTCAGGCCATTACTTTGGAGGGCATGCAAATATATGGCTAGGGGAAAATGTCTGTATTTGGTTACCTTACAGGTTCTAAATCTAAATAACTTCTGTGCATGATCAGTAGATTAAAAATTTACTCTCAAAAAGTTTTTCTCATCCTTGTATATGTGTGTGTGTGAATATTAATTTTTTTTCTTTAAGAATTGCAGGTAGGGTGTCTAACTAAACTGTGGTTTAGAAAGACAAATGTGGAGGTCTGCCCTGGGAGGGAGGGTTGGGGAACAGACAAGATTGGATAAGTGGTTCTTGACCCTGGCTGTACATTATTAACAATGATCTATCCTACCAACAAGGACCAGTAAAATCAGGACCTTGGAGGGTGAGCCCAGGCACTGGTGAATTTTTTTTAAGTCTTTATTGAATTTGTTATAATAATGCCTCACTTTATGGTGGTTTTTTTTCTTTTTGGCCATGAGGCATGTGAAATCTTAGCTCCCTGACCAGGGATCGAACCTGCAGCCCCTGCTTTGGAACACAGATTCTTAACCACTGGCCTGCCAGGGAAGTCCCGGGCACTAGTGTTTTTTAAACTGTGCCAGGCGATCTGATCTGTAGCCAGGAATGAGAACCCTGGATTAGCAGGCTTGAGAAAAGTGAGTAACCAGGGTAGCCACTGTCAGCCCTGCCTCTCCCGCACCTGCCAGGTAGAGGCGCTTGATTCTCATCCAGCTCTGACCAAACCTGGAAAGAACTTAGGATCCCCCTCTTACCTGTGGATGGTTTCTGAAACTGGTCTTGCTGTCTTCAGCAATGTCCAGTGAGCCTGGCCCAATGCCACCAGGGCTCTCCACTCTGTTTCCTGTTTCGATTTTGGTGTGTTTTTTTTTTTTAATGCTGCGGGGTTTGTGGAGTCTTAGGTCTTAGTTACCCCACCAGGGATTAAACCTGGGCCGTCCGCAATGAAAGCACAGAGTCCTAACCGCTGGACCACCAGGAAGTTCCTCTTTTCCGATTTCCTGTTTGGTCTCCAGCTGTTCTCCTGGACCCTCAGCCCAAACCTCTGCTGCCTCCTCTGTTTCTGCCTACTCTTTGCTTAGCTACTGCTGACTTCCGATTCATGGTGGCCTTATACCCCACGTCCAAGCTGCCAGCTGGGGTCTGGCGTCAAAGATGAACTACCCAGAACCACAGTGTGGGCTCCTTCCTGATTCATTCTAGCCTGGCAAACTCAGCTGCTGCCAAATCCCCCAACAGGGCAATCTCCTTGAACATGGCCCCTCAACATTGCCTTTGAATTCTTGGGAGAAATAAACCCCACTCCCTGAGCTAGAGGCTGTGTAAAGCTATGTGCAAGGGGCCAGGACACAGGGAGGGAGGGGTGAAAAATGCAGGCCATTAATGCAGTCAGCCAACCACAGATGGAAAGCAAATAAGGGAGATATTGATTGAGCATTTCTCAGAAAGAAGCAAAAATTGTGTGAACATCAGCTCTATGGGGAATTTGATTCAATCTGAGGTGAAAATAAGGTGACAAAATGACAATTGTGATCACGTTGCCATGAAGCATCCAAAAGTTTGGCAACTCGGATGTGAGTTGAGAGAGGTGTATGAATTATTTAGACAAGTCAACAATGGCAACTTCAGAGTGCTGCTCACAGCAGGAACCAGGGGAGAGAATGGGCTCAGATGAGATCTTGGCAAAGACTGGGAGGCCCGCCATGCAAAGCTGCCTCCTCCCAGGAAAGGAACGGGGTAGTCGGGTCTATAGCAACCATGGTGGGGTTCTTGGGAGCCTCTGTGGACTTGGTTGTATGAAGCATGCTCAGTTCATCTTTTTGCTTCTGGTGTAGGGGCCTCAACTCTCTGACTCTCCTCTCTTTAACACACACACTCAGGCAGATTGTACCTCCCTGCCCCTTTGAGACATGAGAGGAAAGGGTCATACATCACTTCCCTGTGGAAGCCATGAAGAGCCACCACTGTATTTTTGATGTTGTTTTCTGTTTTCCTCTGATGATGAATTGTCAACCTTGTGTTGAGATGGTGGCATCGAAAAATGGTAGAATCTTTGAATCCCTGGGTGACTAAATTAAGCACAGCCACCTGCTGACCCACAGTGGACAGACAGAATGAAAGAGACATCTGTTAAGCCACAGAGCCTTGGCGGTTGTTGTTACTGCAGCAGAGCCCAGCCTATCCTTACTACTGCAAAGGTTTTCCTCATGAAGGTGCTCCTGTTAACTCTCTAGAACTTTTACTCATCTCCAGCCTGGTAAAGCAGAAGGAGAGGGAAAAGGTTTCTGGCATTCCTTTTCTGGGCTCATCTATGGTGGGTGCGCTCAAGGGGATGGAGAATGGAAGGGAAATAGTGTTTGTTGATTTCCTACTCTATACCAGGTGTCTTGCCAGATGCTGTACATGCAGTCAGTCTTCAGAACAGTGTGGCTAGAGGATTTCGATTTTTATATTATTGATAAGGAAGAAGAGCTCCAAAGAGGTTAAACTACTTGATTAAAAATCACCTAACTATGGGGTCAGTACAGTGGTTAGGACTCTGCACTTCCACTGCAGGGGGCATGGGTTTGATTCCCTGATCAGGGAACTAAGGTCCCCCATGCCATGCGGTCAATAAAATAAAATAAAAAATTCAACAAGAAAGAAAAAATTTTAAAAATCACCTACTAGCAAATGACAGAGTCAGGACAAGAACCCAAGTCCATCTGACTTAAAACCTCTAAGTTTTCCTGTACTATAAGCATACAAGTAATGGATTTTAACCCTTGATAGCCTGTTAGTGTTTATCTAACATTATCTCTTTGGTTTAGTTAGATCAATCCACTATTCCAAGCTATTAATTCTTAGAATTATTTTCTTCTTTCATTTCACTCAGAGTTTCACTGATCTTTGACACCCAAGGTGCTACAAATCTGCATGTTTGTTTAACTCAAACCAAATGCACTCACGTTTGTTTTAAGTTGGAATATCATCACCAGGATATCTGGAAATTCCTCCACTGTGGCTCCAGGTTTTACAAACTGTGAGGTTTGCCCTTTCTGGCAAGGCTCTTGGAGGAGGGAAATAGAATGAGATGGGATGTGGAGGGAGAAGGTTTATTTGTGAAGAGGAGAGCACGAAGGCTGTACTCAATTAACAGAGGCCCTTAGTACATGGGATCTTTACAGCTGCCTCTCCATGACCCTTAAAAACGTAAGATCCAGCTACTTGAGGAGAACCCCTGTGACTCCCACTGTGGGCGTGCATGCTCTGTTGCTAAATCATGTCTGATTTGTGCAACCCTATGGACTGTAGCCTGCCAGGCTCCTCGGTCCATGGGATTCTCCAGGAAAGAATACTGGAGTAGGTTGCCTTTTCCCTCTCCAGGGGATCTTCCCAGCCCAGGGACAGAACCTGTGTCTCCTGCATTGGCAGGCAGATTCTTCACCACTGAGCCACTGGCCTTCACCGAAATGAGGTGAAATCTTGATGCAAAGCCATGACCCACCCTTGATGCACAAATGAGATGATTCCCTTGGCTTTCAGAGCACAGCCATGCCGTCCCATTCAGAGGTCAGCAGAGGGCATGCCTTGGCCTGCGTTCTCCGACTCACGACATGACTTCTGGATGGAGAGCTAGGATTTTTCTCAAGTGTAACAATATTAATTATCAACTCACTTTAACACACGTATGATGTATGTGTGCATTTATTTCACAGGAATGGTATAAAGATTAAATACTTAATGAATCCATTTTTCATATCAAGGATATATTTGCCCTCTGCCTAACTATACCTCTCCCTTCTGTTTCTCATGAGAAATATAGCTATCTTTATTATGTAATCAGTAATATATCATTCCTTCTAAGCAGGATCTAATTTTAGCAAGATGATGAATGGCCCGGGAATGCATTCCACTGCCCTCTGCAGAAAGGAATATATATCAGACCTGCTCAGGTGTATGTCACTTCTTTATATTGGGAGCTTTCAAGCTCCCCAAGTGGCAGCCTGGGTTTTTCTGGCTGAGAGCCCCAAGTTCTCTGTTTTGGCCGTGCAGAAAGCATTAGGAAACAGCCATGTGTGAACAATGACCAGGCATGCTCACTCAGCCAATGAGATATGTATCTCTCCTGCACCTGGAATTATTGTGCCAGCTAGAAAATGACCAACTTGGGCTTTTCTTTAATTTATTTATGGGAAGGATCTGTGTGTATGGGACCATCCTCAGCTTCCGATCACCACCTCCCATTTCCCCCCCTTTTGCTTTTAAGCAGTGAAATTTCTTTAAAATGTAGGAATCATTCCAGTTTGACTAGCAGCATGAGGAATTAGTCACTTTTTCCTGAGCTTTCAAGAAGAAAATGATCACCTTCTTTCATGCTGCCTGTAAGTTTTATAGCTGCTTCTGTCCATTCATAGCACCTTACAACTTGATAGATAACATATTAATTTTGAAGTTATTTTGAATTCATTTTTGATCTGTAGGAAAATCAAAGCAGTACCTTATCTACATTTCAGATGTGAAAACTGAGATGCAGAGAGAGTTAATGATCAAAACCTCCATATTAATGATTGCCTATGTTTAATTAAAAACTTTTTTTTGGTCACACCCCACAGGGATTGAACTCAGCCTCCCTCTGTTGGAAGGTGGAGTCTTAACCACTGGACCACCAGTAAAGTCCCTTAATTTTTAATGACCTCTATATAAGATGGAAGATAATAGTTATAGGTGTTTGCTTTTGCAACAACCGTATAGGTGAAAATATGAAATATTTTGTGCAACTACTATATTTGCTGATTCTAAGATGTACTTTTCTCTCATACTTGTGTTCCCCAAAGTGGGATACAGTTGATAATTAATGGAGTATCATAATCTAATTGGTACTGTTTTTTTTTCTTTCTTAGTGGTTGCAACAGATTGGCACTTAAAATATTTCAAATCTTCACCCCTCTCTGAGTCTACATCCTTGGCAAAGATGCCACTTTGTAACTCCTTCTATCAGCCAAATCTATTTCCCCAAGCCTGGAAAATGGGTTCAGTTCAGTTCAGTAGCACAGTCGTGACCAGCTCTTTGCAACACCATGGACTGCAGCACTCCAGGCTTCGCTGTCCATCACCAACTTCCAGAGCTTGCTCAAACTCATCTCCATCGATTTGGTGATGCCATCCAACCATTTCATCCTCTGTGGTTCCCTTTTCCTTTTGCCTTCAATCTTTCCCAGCATCAGGGTCTTTTCCAATGAGTCAGTTGTTCACATCAGGTGGCCAAAGTATTGGAGTTTCAGCTTCAGCATCAGTCCTTCCAATGAATATTCAGGACTGATTTCCTTTAGGGTTGACTGGTTTGATCTCCTTGCAGTCCAAGGGACTCTCAAGAGTCTTCTCCAGCACCACAGTTCAAAAGCATCAATTCTTCAGTGCTCAGCTTTCTTTATGGTCCAACTCTCACATCCATACATGACTACTGGAAAAACCATAGCTTTGACTAGACTGACTTTTGTTGGCAAAGTAATGTCCCTGCTTTTTAAAATGCTATCTAGGTTGGTCATAGCTTTTCTTCCAAGGAGCATGCATCTTTTAATTTCATGGCTAAAGTCAGCATCTGCAGTGATTTTGGAGCCAAAAAATAAAGTCTCTCACTGTTTCCATTGTTTCCCCATCTATTTGCCATGAAGTGATGGGACCGTATCCCATTATCTTAATTTTCTGAATGTTGAATTTTAAGCCAACTTTTTCACTCTCCTCTTTCACTTTTATCAAGAGGCTCTTTAGTTCTTCTTCACTTTCTGCCATAAGGGTGGTGTCATCTGCATATCTGAGGTTATTGATATTTCTCCTGGCTATCTTGATTCCAGCTTGTGCTTCCTCCAACCCAGCATTTCGCATGATATACTCTGCCTATAAGTCAAACAAGCAGGGTGACAGTACCCAGCCCTGATGTACTCCTTTTGCTATTTGGAACAAGTCTGTTGTTCCATGTCCAGTTCTAACTGCTGCTTTTTGACCTGCATACAGATTTCTCAGAAGGCAGGTAAGGTGGTCTGGTATTCTCATCTTTTTAAGAATTTTCCATACTTTGTTGTGGTCTACACAGTCAAAGGCTTTGGCATAATCAATAAAGCAGAAATAATGTTTTTCTGAAATTCTCTTGCTTTTTTCGATGATCCAGTGGATGTTGGCAATTTGATCTCTGGTTCCTCTGCCTTTTCTAAATCCAGCTTGAACATCTGGAAGTTCACGGATCACATACTGTTGAAGCCTGGCTTGGAGAATTTTGAGCATTACTTTGCTAGCATGTGAGATGAGTGCAATTGTGTGGTAGTTTGAACATTCTTTGGCATTACCTTTCTTTGGGATTGGAATGAAAACTGACTGGAAAATGGATGGGCCTTATCTTTATTTGTTCCTGAAGAAGGCATTTTTGGGGTTCACCCATTTCCCTTGTCCCACACAGCCTCAGCCTGCCTGACTTCCATAGGCACTGGCATTCTTTGCTTGAGTCTCTTTGCCTGCTCTGATGGTTTAAAATAAGTTCAATCTTTGACAGGTCTTCTTACACTCCCCTTGAATGTGGGCCAGGCGTCCTAACTCGTTTCTCTCAAATGGAAGGTGGTGGAGATCATGTGACTTTCAAGGGGAGGTTATAAAAGCACTGTGGCTTTGCCCTCTTGGATCACTTACTTTGCACTAAGCCCTATACCTTGTCCTGAGGGCATTCAAAGGATCAAAGGAATAGAGACCTCTGGCTAAAAGCCAGCCCTGATTGGCTAGCCATATGAGAGGATCATTTTGGAGGTAGGAGTCCAGCCACAGATAATGAAATTCTTGCTGATTCCCTAAATTTCTTAAACTGCAACCTCACAAGAAAGCCCAAACCAGAACCCACCAGCTAAGCTATTCAAAATCCATGACCCTAAAAAAAAAAGACTTTAAAATAAATAAAAACAAATTCATTTCAAGTCATGGAAAAAAGAATAGTAGTCACAAATCAAGAATAAAACTATTTGAAAATGAGCAGATTTGGAAAAGACATTCTAAAAAGGAAAAAATATACTAATTGAAATGAAAATCTAATAGACCAGTTGGACTATAAGGCAGAGATGGCTGCTGAGAGGTTAAGTGAATTGGAAGACACATTATGGGAAATTATCCAGAATATAACATACAAGATAAAGAAATGAAAAATATGAAAATTGATCAAATGATAAGGTTCTACCTATGTCTATTAAGAGTTCCAAGTGGAAAAAAAGAAAGAAAGAGTTAGAAGCAAATAAATAGTAGTCAATAATTTCCATTATCTAAGATAAGAGTGTTTAAAGAAGCACACCAGTTCTTATGCAGTAGAATTAAAAACAAACCCATTCTTAAATACAGAAGTTCACCTGCAAAGTTTCAACCTTAAAATTTACTAGAGAGAAAAAATAAATTACCTAGAAATGAATGACAGTTAGACTGGGGGCATAATATTCCAAGCAGGAATAACTAGCAGGACACAGCTGTTGTGTTAGAGATGTCGTTACAAATGCACAGGAATAATGCATTTAAGTTACTGACAGAAAAACTATCTTTCCAGAGTGAAAGCAGAATAAAGTAAATTCCAGATACAAATGACTATTTTGGCCAGCAGTATTTGGCATGCTGCACATGAATATTTACTTTGGCTAGGAAGTAAATTACCTTGAAAAGAAGAAGTGGGATGCAGGAAATATTTTTAAAATGGATAAGTATCTAAACAAACACTTAATAGTATAAATTGAAATGGCTACTTTATGAGTGTTTAAAAATAAGGGAAAATAAATTTCTAAGTAATAAAATCATGGAACATGGGAGAGCAAATCAGAGTTAAAGCATATGTTATTTAGAAGGAGATCAGTGATATTGATCAGGCTTCCCTGGAGGCTCAGGTGGGGTTCCCAGGTGGCGTCAGTGGTAAAGAACCTGCCTGCCAATGCTGGAGACGTAAGAGGTACATGTTCAATCCCTGGGTTGGGAAGATCCCCTGGAGGAGGGCATGGCAGCCGACTCCAGGATTCTTGCCTGGAGAATCCCATGGACAGAGGAGCCTGGTGGGGTACAGTCCACAGTGTCACAAAGATTCAGACATGACTGAAGAGACTTTGCACACATGCATGGAAGCTCAGACGGTACAAAAAAAATCTGCCTGCAATGCAAGAGATCCAGGTTTCATCCCTGGTTCGGGAAGATCCCCTGGAGAAGGGAATGGCTACCCACTCCAATATTCTTATCTGGAGAATTCCATGGATGGAGGAGCCTGGTGGGCTATTACAGGCCCTGAAGTTGCAAAGAGTTGGACATGACTGACTGACTAACACGTTCACCCTCTTTCAAGTGATACTGATTAACTAGATGTTAAGTGTGAATATGAATGTAAGGGTGGGGCTCCTCACAAGGCTCTAGTGGGATAATAGAACCTGTTTGCTATGGTAGGAGACATAAGAGACCCAGATTTGATCCCTGGCTCAGGAAGATCCCCTGGCCACTCCAGTATGCCTGGAGAATCTCCACTCATGCCTGGAGAAGTCCAGGGACAGAGGAGCCTGGCGAGCTATGGGCCATAAGGTCACAAGGAGTCTGATCTGACTGAAGCGACTTAGCATTCATGCACGCATGAATGTAAGGGTAGACATGGCAGAATAGAAATGGAATGCATAATTTGCACACAAGCAAAAGAAAAGTATAAAATTATGAACTTGAATAATACCCACCAAAACATGACAGTAGCTTCCTGTTGGGAAAGAGAAGAGATGATGGTGACCAGGAGGGGCTAAGGTGGGGGGTAAAGGAAATGTCAACTTTATCTGAAATGTTCTACAGTTTAAAAACCATTTAGAAACAAGCCTTCCCCCTCTCTGCCTCTGGGAGATGCTCAGGATTTTCCGTGATATTCATGGTCCCTTATAACATACCTCTATGTTTCAGCCAGCTTAGCTCCCTCTCTACTTCCCAATGCATATTTTTCATTTCCATCAGGCTAGTCTCTCTTTTTACACACATCATCTGACTTATTTTAGGATTCATGTCTCTGTTGTCCAAATCCTGCCAGTTCTTAAAGAACTTCCTTTGTATAATCCAATATTGACAACAGCAAATAGAGCTGTTTGTAGCACATAACACATAATTGCATTGTTTAGCTCTCTCTTATTTGTATGTAACTGTCTTATGTTTTCTATTCCCTTTTAATTGCTTTCTTTTATTCCATATTTCCCTTAAAAGATTATAGAATCTCAGAAGTCAAGAACTGTGGTGTTTATTATACCTTGCCCTGGGATCCCTCATGGCATGTTCCACAGCTAAACACATTGTAAAGAATATGTTTGTTAAATTGAAAGCAATCTCTCTGATGGAAAGGCAATGAAGAAAAGAAAATGAACAAGCAAGTTCTGACCATTCTTTAGCAGATAAATTTCACCGACGAAACAGTAAGTCACTTATTTCAATGTTATTGATTAATCTCAGTGATCTGGAATGTATTTGAGATTCAGAAAAAGTTGGTTAAGAACATGGGGTTTGGTGCCAGACACACCTAATTTGAGCATCAGTTTAATCATGTAATTGCTATCTTTATAACTATGGATAGGCAACCTAACTATCCACTTGAGTTTTAATTCTTCATGATAGAAAATATTAATAGTTCATACATGGAAATCACCTAGTTCAGCACATGGAACATAGTAAAACACCCACGACCTTGGATTATTATTACTTAAAATAAATAAGACCAAAGCCATGCAGGAGATAATGGCCAGTTGCCAGCCCATGACAGAACTGCATTTATCTGCCCTCTAGAAGTTAAGTGTGGCTATGTTCTTTTGTGTTTGCCAGTGAAATGTAAGCATAAAGACATATGTGATTTCCTACAGAATTTATAAGACCTCCTGAGCAATTCACCACTTCCTCTTCCCCTACAGGGGCACCCTGGAAGCATGTGTTGAGACGGAGCCTCTGCCCACCTGGGTCCCTGATGGCTATGCTGAGGAGAGCTCTCCTGAAACCCAGTGGATGCATAAAATGAATGAGAAACAAACTTGTGCTATATTATTGCCCCTGAGATTTTGGAGTTTTTTGTTCCTGCAGCAAAACCTAGCCCATCCTGACTAACATAATGAATTAAAAGTTGTAGTTGTTTTTCATCTATCCTCAACCCCCCAGAAAATAAAAACTGTCTAAAGTCATGCTTTTGAACTCATTTGCTCTTACTTTAAAACACTTCTCCCCAACTTGTTTATATGGTTTTCCATCTCACAGGATATTTGAAGCAAAATACCAGAGGCAATATTACCAGAGGTATGCACTGGTAGGCACAGCAAGAAGGGAGAACTACTGGGCGATAAAAAAGAAAAGAAAATTGTGATAAGAAGATAAGGAACTCAAAAAGCATTATAACCTGGGGTCACTTTTTTTTAGCTTTGTATTTATTGTAATTAATTTTTTTCAGTTTTTTAAAAATTGGAATATCATTGCTTTACAATGTTGTGTTAGTCTCTGCTGTACAATGAAGTGAATCAGCTATACGTATACATATATCCCCTCCCTCTTGGACCTCCCTCCCACCACTCCCCATCCCACCCACCTAGGTCATCACAGAGCAGATCTGGGACTATTTTGGTTAGGTGGAATGAATGATGCTTACTCTAAGAGGCCTTTGAAGTCATCTCTGTATCATGACACTGCTTTTTCAGTTTATTACAGTTTCACTACATTTTTATTTTGCTTATTCACTTTTAAAATTTTATGGTACAACTTAGTTTTTAAAATGATTTTTTTTTTTAATGCTTACTATCTCCTGAGCATCATACTGAACACTTTTGAATGTGTAGCAGGTCATTTATACTCTCAGCATCTCTCAGAAATGGAAGGTTTTATCCCACCTCTATGGCAGCACTTAGGGATCTGTAATTGCCCCAGGGTTTCATGGTCAGTACTGCAGAATCGGAATTTCATGTGAACCCAGCCTGTCTGATTTCAGAGTCCTTTCACCATCATGCCTCTCAGGCATTAGCATAACGCCGAAGGATGACCCTCAACAAAGGCTAAATTATGTTTCAGGGAAGTCTGTTTTAAAAGCCTGGGAGACATGTGTAACATTTTGGACATTCTTCTATCAAGAAAAAAAAAAAAAAGATTCAGTTTTAACAAGTGCTGGTGCTTCAAAGGGTAGAAAGCTTGGGTTATCAAGAAAAGCCACATGTGGGAAGCAGCTCTCTCCCTAACAGCGCAAGACAAATGATACGGTCTTGAATTTCAATGATCTTATAAATGCAACAGGAGTGATAAATATAAATCTATTAAAGCTCTTTCATTTAGAACAAGGAATCTATATTCTGGGACCATATAACTTTTTTCTTTAACTGCATCTTTCAAACAGAAAAAGTTGCGGGGCACAGATGAGTCACTTCCTTGGTTCTTTACAATGTGAGGAGAAAGGACCCCCGATGGGAGGTAGGGAGGCTGGAGAGAAGGTGAAGTTCTCTTGCTGCTGTCCAAATGGTTGCCAGAGAGGCCCCAGCTTGCCATTTCATCTCTGTAGCTGTTTCCTTATGCGAAGGATGGCAGATGACACCAGGGGTCCTACCCATAGCGAGAAGAGCAAAAGACAATCAAGCTCAGAGCTTAGAGACATTTCCTGCGTGGACAGGCACTTGGCAGAGAACGTTTCTTAAAGGATAGCTCACCCTTCACTGCCGGTCTGAATGAACCTGCTTTGGAAACCCAAGTTGTCCTTGCCTACTACAAGCAAGGTTTCACTCTCAGTGGAAATTTTCATTTTTATTTCTGTATGACAGTTCAACAGGTAAGCGGACACCTCTGTCACAGAACTGCAGGGCTATTGTTTAAACATCGCAGTGGCAATTTCAGTTCTCTAGAAGGGCTGCTAAGAATGTTGGGTCCCCTTCCCGGATCTGTATTTTTGTCCCCTGTTACTGTGGGTGCAGTGTATTAAACATACCTTCAGAGCGGTTCAGAGAAGCCAGAAGGGAGGGTGACTGCAAATGCTTACTATCAGGCTACTTCTGACAATTCCTAATGTAATCCATATACTACACATACATTCTGGTTACACAATTTATGAGGTATAACAAGGGGAGAGAAGTGAAGCTGGGATATAATTGTGACTGATGTGAAACAGACATGTAGAATGAATGGCCTTACAACATTTTCTTTGAAGTTTGTTAAAAGCAGTAAAGTGATATTCACTATAAGTGAAACCTGCTGTTACAGATATCCACTGGCTTGGGGAACATTTTCTTTTGACTTGATTTCTTGAATTTTAATTTGCCACTTGAAGTTTTTGAAAAAAATTTTTTTTTCTTTTGACGTGCCCTGGGAGAGAAAGGGGATAAAAATTGTGGAGGACCTACTGAAAGCTCATCCAGGCACTCGACATCAGGGCTGACTCGCAGGCCACAACAGGCACAGTGCCTAGGGCAGCAGGGATGTTTTAACGTCTTTTAAAATCAGATGAAAACAATGAATATAATAATAATATAATTATATTAATGTATCATCGAGTCATATAATAAAATTAAAATGCATTTATACATCAATATGTTGTTAATTCATATAATAAATTTTAATTATTATAATGAATACAATATATTAATATATTATCAATTCATACAATAAATTAAATATATTAATATATTATTGATTCATATAATAAAATTTAAAATTATTATGATAATAATTTGTTTTTTAACCCTATTTTATGGAGGAAGGTGCCAACAAGGGCAATGTGGCAAGGGTCCACAGATTTCTTAATGTGGTGACCCTGCTTGATAGAACTTTTCTCACTTAATTCTAGGTAATCCTGAAAGACTAGGATTTAATCCTGAAATTCTAGGTAATCCTCGAAGACATGGAGAAAGTGATGTTTTGAAGACTTAAGAAATTTTCCTAAGGTCCTACAACTAGGAAGTGCTGGGGGTGGATCTTAAGACTACTATCTCATTTTTTCCACTGAAGAAGAGCTTAATTCATAGGGAGTTCTATATTGGAACACCTGGCATTAGGAATGAAAAATGTCACATATATTTGGTACCAAGGAAATGAATGGAAAAATCAATTCTGAGGTTGGCATGTGTTTTTCCATACAATACAGGAAGATGTCTAGAAATATATGTAACCCAGATGTCCCCAAGTTTACCAGCTTCAAGGTCAAGACTTCCCTTCAATACTCAAATAATAGTTTATGCCCTGACAGGAAGTCCAGCCTTCATGCTATCACTGTCACCTCTCCCATCTTTCTCTTGGGACCTGTGAAGACCACTTACTTGTTCCTCTAACCAGTCCAGGTTAATGCTCAACGTCTCCACTGACTGCTTCTTACCACATTTGAGGAGTCATGTTTAAGGCAGGCAGCCACTGCTCTCTCCTCACACATGGATGTGTGCCCCCACAAAGGGAGGGGGAATAACAGGTCCCCAGAGCACAGCTTGGACCTCCAACCAGTTTTTACTGAAGTCTTGGGGGCATTGATCGTACAACACAAAGGGGAACATTTGATTAATAGCTAAGTCAGCCAAGCATCCTAATTTGCCCATAAAATGGGGATGAATTAGGAGATGGGGATTGATATATATACTCTATTTATGCCACGTATGAGATGGTTGGATAGCATCACCGACTCAATGGCCATGAGTTTGAGCAAGCTCTGGGAGACAGTGAAGGACAGGGAAGCCTGGCATGTGGCAGTTCATGGGAGTGCAGCGTCAGACACAACAAGAGACTGAACAAGAACGCTAAGCCAGATAACGAATGAGAACCTACTGTACAGCGCAGGGAACTCCACTCAATGCTCTGTGGCGACCTCAATGGAAAGGAAATCCAAAACAGACGGGAAATGTGTATATATATATAGCTGATCCACTTCCTGTGCAGGAGAAAGTAACACAACATTGAACAGCAACTATACACCAATAAAAACTTCAAAAATTGTTCTTTAAAGAAGGAGTTCTCCAGAAATTTTAGTTTGAAAATTGTGTCAGTTTGGGGCGAACCTGGGCCAAAAAATTATTATAATAATTTCTGTTTGCCCTACAGATGTCTCATCTTGAATGCACAGCACTGACCTCACTTAGGGCTTCATCTTGGTTACTGGTCTAGCTCTACTGGGCTAAGCTATTTGTTTCTATCCCTGCCACCTCTAAGAAAACTCCTTGCTTAGATCCCAGACTCAACTTGGCCTCAGAGAGAGGAAGATGTCTTTCCTCAAGTTTAAGACCATCTTCGTCCCTGCTCTAGCCTGATCACTAACAGGACCTCTTCCCTTCCTGGAAAAGAGCCATGCTCCTTCATTAGCAAAACACTAAACTCTCATGGCCTGGACAAGACAAACCCAGAAGTCCAGAGCACTGTTCCCAGACTCTTGGTCTTAAATGACACCATCTATGGGACCCTGGGCTTCCCTTATAGCTCAGTCAGTAAAGAATCTGCCTGCGATGCAGGAGACCCAGGTTCCATTCCTGTGTCAGGAAGATCCCTTGGAGAAGAAAATGGCAACCCACTCCAGTATTCTTGCCTGGAGAATTCCATGAACAGAGGAGCCTGGCAGGCTACAGTCCATGGGGTCACAAGAGTCAGACACAACTTAGTGACTAAACCACCATGGGACCCTAAGAGTCTAACGTGGGTAGTCCTGTGTCAAACCCATACAGTATCTTGTCACAATCTCTTGGCCTGATGATGAATGGGAAGCTGGGTCATCCTCAAAATTTGTAATCTCTTGGGAGAAATGTTTGGGTTAGATCATAGACACATCTCCCAGGAAGGGAAAAAACAAAGTGATTTTTCAGGCAAGTATCAGTCTAAATCCAGATTTCATGAGAAAAGAGGTTTATAACTCCCAAGGGGCACAGTGCTGTTCAAACATACTGCATATACCACCAAGTAGAGCCCTTGACCCCCAAGAAGGTTTCCATTTTTGTTACCCTGTGGGTGCAGTACTTTTGCCAAGAACAGTGGGTGCGCGTATGTCCTACATACACTGGTGACTTACAACAGCCTTTAAATTGGACTTCCCTGAAAAAAAAAGGGAAAAGTTCTTTTTCGACACTAATTCCATATGCCATCCTTGTATTCAGCAATGTTTGTGACTCAAAGTGACAGGTTTCCAGTTTCAAAAATTTTAACTTTAGGTCTATATAGAACCCTGTTACGGTTAGGATCTGAGATTACCTGGAGATTACAAAATTTGTAACAATATATTAAGTGTCGTGTGAGTTGACAATATTTATCATGAAGCTAAGAGGCCATCTGGGCAAAGTGACCAGAAACTTAATAATTCTGAGAAGGAAGAAAAATAAAGTAAATGAGACAAAATGAAGTTAAGAAGGCTGATTTCAGAAGACTTTACACTGAGTTGGTAAGGCTGTAAGAGGGCTTCCACTCGAGTCTGTAGCATTAAATTTACCATACTTGCATTTTAAAAAAATTGTCATTGTATCTTCTTCTAATAGATAGTTAGTGGGAAGTTGCCATGTAGCACAGGGAGCTCAGCTTAGTGCTTTGTGATAAACTAGAGGGGTGGGATGGGGAGGTGGGAGGGAAGGCCAAGAAGAAGGGGAAATGTACATGTATAGCTGATTCACTTTGCTGTACAACACAACATTGTAAAGCAATCATAACCCAATAATAAAATTTTAAAAATTAAACAAACAAAAAAAAATCCTTATCATTATTATGCCACTTGTTTTGGTTTTTTGACCAAAGATTATATGTGTGTATGTTTCGCAGGGGATGTTAAACCTGAAATTAAAAATCAGACACCAGCTTTAATAATTTTGCTTCCACTCTACTTTTTAAATATCACTTTCTTTTTTTCCCCTCTGTAGATAATCTCAAGAAATGTAGGATAAAATAGGTGTTTAACTAAAATTCCAAGTTGATTTAAGAAGTGTGTTGTGCTGAGGCTGGGATAGACTTAGGAACACATGAATCCAGGGGTTAGGGAAGACGAGGATCAAAAGGGAAAATAGTAGGGCTAGTTTTTGCCCTGGTGGGAAGTTAGAACTCTGTAAGCTGCAAAAGTGAGGTATTAGAGGAAATTTGGATTGCCACAGCAATCAGACAAGAAATAGAAAGAATTTGAATTGGCAAGAAGGATGCAAAATTGCCAGTTTTGGCAAAATACATGATACTACAAATAGCTGACCCTTGAACCACACAAGGGCTGGAAAGCCAATTCTCCTCATAGTTGAAAATCTGTGTATAACCTTTGACTCTCCAAAAACTTAAGTATCAATAACCTACTGATGACTAGAAGCCTTACCAATAACATAAAGTCAATTAGCACATATTTAGCATTTTATATGTATATACACTATATTCTTACAATTAAGTAAGCTACGGGGAAGCCTGGTGGGCTGCAGTCTATGGGGTCACACAGAGTTGGACACGACTGAAGTGACTTAGCAGCAGCAGAGAAAATGCTATTATGAAAAGCATTTGTGCGCGCGTGCTAAGTCGCTTCAGTGGTGTCTGATTCTTTGCGACCCTATGGACTGTAGCCCTCCAGGCTCGTCTGTCCATGAAATTCTCCAGGCAAGAATACTGGAGTGGGTTGCCATTCCCTTCTTCAGGGGATCTTCCTGACTCAGAGATCAAACCTGGGTCTCCTACATCTCTTGAATTGGCAAGCGGGTTCTTTACCATTAGTGCCACCAAGAAAAGCATAAGGAAGTGAAACTATATGGGTTTCCCAGGGGGCGCTAGTGGTAAAGAATCTGCCTGGCAATGCAAGAGAACTAAGAGAACTGGGTGTAATCCCTGGGTTGGGAAAATTCCCTGGAGGAGGGCATCACAACCCACCCCAGTATTCTTGCCTGGAGAATCCCACTAATAGTATAGTACTGAATTTTTCAGTACTGTTAAGTTTATGTCATTCATTTACAAGATGAACTGTCAGCCCACATCAATACTGGCTTATATGACATAAATACTGGCTTATATGACACAGTAAATATGACACATATTACTAATACCGTAGAAAGGGAAAAGACAAATGCATATTTATTTTCAGGTATAACAATTTCTGCACTGGTGACAAGGAAGCAGCAACATGATTGCTTTATGTTGGTTTAGTGTAACCTATACAATTGCTTCATGGTTGCCTAACCTATGGGGTTTCCCAGGTTGCTCAATGGTAAAGAATCTGCCTGTCAAGCAGGAGATGAGGGTTTGATCCCTGGGTCGGGAAGATCTCCTGGTGAAGAAAACAGCAACCCATGCCAGTATTCTTGCCTGGGAAATCCCATGGACAAAGGAGCCTGGCAGGCTACAGTTCATGGGGTCGCAAAGAGTCGAACATGACTTAGCAACTAAACAGCAAACAATAAGCCTGATCTATATATTAATGAATGAATTGTTACAAAAGTTTTATGGTATACAGTATTACAGTCATATTCATAATACAGTATTGGAAATATTGTTACCTTATTTTAAAAAACAAACAACACTTACCTGGGATGATAGACTGATAGACTGTTTCTCCAATTGTGAGAGAGAGAGACATATTGTGCAGTAAGGCAATCCTTTGAAAGAAAAGATATAAAACAGTAAGAAAACTAGCACATTATTAATTTTATATTAAATGTCATCGATGCCTGTGTAAGAACAGGCTATCCACTTCAATACAACTCTTGCACATAGATTTTTGTACATTTATTGAAAAAAAATCCATGTGGCCTTGTGCAGTTCAAACTCACATTTGTTCAAAGGCCATCTGTATAGAAAATCCTAAAGACATCACCAAACAACTATTAGAACTAATAAATAAGCTCAGTACATTTTCAGGATACAAGATACACAGAAACCTGTTGCATTTCCATACACTAAGAACAAACTATCAGAAAGAGACATTAAGAAAATAATCTAATAACTGCATCAAAAAGAATAAAATATCTAGGAATAAATCTAAGCAAGGAGATAAAAGGTTTGTACTTAGAAATTATAACTTTGATGAAAGAAATTAAAGACAACACAATCAAATGGAAAGATATTATGTGCTTATGGACTAAAAGAATACATGTTGACATGTGGTTTAAATGACTATACTACCCAAGGCAATCCACAGATTCAATACAATCCCTATCAAAATACCAATGGCAGTTTTCACAAAACTAGAACAAATAATTCTGAAATTTGTGTGGAAACAAAAAAGACCCTGAATAGCTACAACAATCTTGAGAAAGAAGAATAAAGCACAAAGCTGGAGGCATCATACTTCCTTATTCCTTATAGTACAAAGATACAGTAGTCAAAACAGTATGGTACTGGCATGAAATCAGACACATAAATCAATGGAACAGAAAAGAGAGCCCGGAAATGAATTCATACTTATATGGCCAGCTAATTTACAACAAAAGAGGCAAGAATATACAATGGGGAAAAGACAGCCTCTTCAATTAACAGTATTGTGAAACCTGGACGGTTACATGCACGAAGTCAAACTGGTTTATTTTATCATACCATATACAAAAGTAAACTCAAAATGGCTTAAAGACTTAACTGTAAGACCTAAAACCATAAAACTTCTAGAGAAGAACAGACAGTGCACACTTAGAAGAACTAATGAGTCTTCTCACTCAAGGGAGGCAAAAGCAAAAATAAGCCAAGGGTGCTGTGTCAGACTGAAAAGCACTGGGCAGTGAAGGGAAACTCAACAAAACAAAAAGGCAGCCTACCAAATGGGAGAATATATTTGCAAACAATACATCTGATAAGGGATAAATATCCAAAATATACAAAGCATTCATACAACTCAGCATTAAAAAAAAAATTAAAAACTGGGAAAAGGGCCTGAGTTAAAATTTCTTTTTCCCAAAAAAAGACGTACAGATGGCCAACGGGTACAGGTGTTCAGCATCAATAATCATCAAAGAAATACAAATCCAAATCACAATGAAATACCACCTCACACTTATTAGAATGGCTACTATGAAAAAGACAATAAATAACAAGTGCTTCTGTTTAAGTATATAACTAGGCATCGAATTACTAGGTCATAGAGTAAATGTACGTTTAGCTTTCCAAAAATTTCAGTGTCTTTCAAATGGCTATATGATTTAAAATTTCTACCACAGATGTCAAACTCTGATCACTCCACATTGCCATTAACATCTGGTATTGTCAGCATTTAAAAATTTTGTGGATGTACAGTAATCACTGTACACCATACCATTATGGTTTTAGTTAATATTTTTTCTGATGACTGGGTGTTTTTGTGTGTTTTTCTCCCTCACTTGTATCTCTTCTACCTCAATGAAAAACAAATAAAAGGCAAAAAAGAAAAAAAATTAGTAGTATTGGAATAGAATACCTTTTTAACCTAGGTATAACAATTTATTATATATACAATCTCAAACCAGTAAGTCAATATCTTAGTACTGAAACCCACAAGGATCTAACATTATAATTGGAAGCTAGATCTACATGTCCTATTATAGGTGATAATATTTTAACAAGATTCTATAAATACTCATCAAAATAAACAGTGAAAATAAAATATAACATTTCTGTATGAGAAAGGAAGTGGCCTAAAATACTGTTATTTACAGTTATTGGAACTGTGCACCTGAAAATCCAAGAAATACAGAGAATTATTGGAACCAAGAGGGTTTACCATCCTAATTATAAAGCCAATCAGTTCAGTTCAGTTCAGTCGCTCAGTTGTGTCCGACTCCTCACGACCCCATGAATCGCAGCCCGCCAGACCTCCCTGTCCATTACCAACTCCCAGAGTTCACTCAGACTCACGTTCATCGAGTCCGTGATGCCATCCAGCCATCTCATCCTTGGTCGTCCCCTTCTTCTTCTGCCCACAATCCCTCCCAGCATCAGAGTCTTTTCCAATGAGTCAACTCTTCCCATGAGGTGGCCAAAGTACTGGAGTTTCAGCTTTAGCATCATTCCTTCCAAAGAAATCCCAGGGTTGATCTCCTTCAGAATGGACTGGTTGGATCTCCTTGCAGTCCAAGGGACTCGCAAGAGTCTTCTCCAACACCACAGTTCAAAAGCATCAATTCTTCGGCCCTCAGCCTTCTTCACAGTCCAACTCTCACATCCATACATGACCACAGGAAAAACCACAGCCTTGACTAGACAGACCTTAGTAGGCAAAGTAATGTCTCTGCTTTTGAATATGGTATCTAGGTTGGTCACAACTTTTCTTCCAAGGAGTAAGCGTCTTTTAATTTCATGGCTGCAGTCACCATCTCCAGTGATTTTGGAGCCCCCAAAAATAAAGTCTGACACTGTTTCTACTGTTTCTCCATCTATTTCCCATGAAGTGATGGGACCAGATGCCATGATCTTCGTTTTCTGAATGTTGAGCTTTAAGCCAACTTTTTCACTCTCCTCTTTCATTTTCATCAAGAGCCTTTTTAGCTCCTCTTCACTTTCTGCCATAAGGGTGGTGTCATCTGCATATCTGAGGTTATTGATATTTCTCCCAGCAATCTTGATTCCAGCTTGTGTTTCTTCCAGTCCAGCGTTTCTCATGATGTACTCTGCATAGAAGTTAAATCAGCAGGGTGACAATATACAGCCTTGACGTACTCCTTTTCCTATCTGGAACCAGTCTGTTGTTCCATGTCCAGTTCTAAGTGTTGCTTCCTGACCTGCATACAGATTTCTCAAGAGGCAGGTTAGGTGGTCTGGTATTCCTATATAATAGTAAACACTATTTAAAAAACATAATCGCTCAAACAATATTGTTTTAAAGATTAACAGAAATACAAAATGCCCAGGACCAATGTAAGCAAAGTTATTAAACTCTACTGATGAACATAAAAATCACTTTAATAATTTGAGGGTTCCCCTGGTGGCTCAGACAGTAAAGAATCCGCCTGCAGTGCAGGAGACTTGGGTTTCATCCCTGGGTTGGGAAGATCCCCTGAAGAAGGGCATGGCAACCCACTCCAGCATTCTTGCCTGAAGAATCCCCATTGCAGAGGAGCCCTGGTGGGCTACAGTCCTGGGGTCACAAAGAGTTGGACACAACTGGGCTACTAAGCACAGCAAAATCAGCACATCTTCACATGGATGGACTCAAAATAATACAGATATTGCTTCTCTGTAAGTTCATACACATATCCAGACCCAAGCAAATTCCAGCAAAGTTTTTATGAACTTTGGAAGAAAAAAGATTCTAATACTAATATGGAATCAAATGTGTAAGAATAGCCAGTAGAAGAATGAACTTTCTTCTAGCAGGTATAATAATCTGTTTGGTTTTTTTTGGCCAGGCTACAAGGCATGCAGGATCTTAGTTTCCCAACCAGGGATCAAACCCGTGACCCCTCACGGTGGAAATGAAGAGCCCTAACCATTGGACTGCTAGGGAATTCCCCAAGAATCCATTAATTTATGTAGGTGCAGAACTGGTACAGGAAGAGGGGTGCCTTGGTGGAAGACAATAGAGAGCCAAGACAAAAACCAAAGCATGACTATGAATTGGGACAAAGTAAAGGTAAATTGAAATAACTAGAAAAAAATTGGATTGTTCACCAAATAAGGTTAGGACAAATGACTCTCTATTGTCACATTAAAATGAATTACCTATTACACATCTTACAATAAAAATTTGTGATAGATTAAGGATTAAATGTAAAGACAAAACCAGAAAAGTACCAGAAAAAAAATAGATAACTATTTGTTAATTTCGGTTAGAGAAGGAATTTAAGGAGGCTGTTTGAAGTATATCATCAAAGCTAGACACTGAAGAGGGAAAAGAATGACCCCTTAAAAACAAAAAACTGCCATATGACAGAAATCTCCTTAAGCAAAATTAAAAAACAAACAATTGGGGAAAACACTGCATATGTGACAGACCAAATGTTAATACCTTCAATGTGTGATTTTGTATGGTTGCTCTCAACTGAAGAGTCCTGCTCAGACTTGCTGAAACATACAAGGGGATTTGCTAGTTTCCATAACTGGAGAGCCCAGGGATGGAGTAGCCTGAGGCTTCCATCATGAGGAAGCCACCTGGGTTGCCTAGAGCCCAGTCCCTCCTGTCCTACCAGCCTAACGATCACTCCAGCAGAGAAGGTTTTAGAAGGATTTTTACCCAGTTTGGGTCATAGGTCCAACACTGAATAACCCCTGTGGCCGAGGGAAAGTTTCCTTCTCTTTTGCTCCTGTCTCTCTCTTGTTCTGAGAGTCTAGTGTGTTACCCACTGATGTTTCAGGCCAGGCATGGATCATGTGCTGCCCTTGTGGTAGGGAAAGGGGTAGATCAGTGCCACAAGATCTACCTGGAATGCATTCTTCCTAATACAGAGTGATTCTGCTACCAGAAGAAGGGAAAAGGAATGCTAAGGGGCAAAAATGGCAGATTTTCACTAACATATAAAGAGTTCTCACAAATCAATAAGAAAGTATTTTCAAAAATCCATGAGAAGCCATAATGACTCGCCATCAATTAAAATTCACTTTTCTGAGTCCTATTCTTTTTTATCTCTGCTGAATGCTTTCTAAGGTTGTAGTTGGCTAATTTGACAAATTAAGCTGTTATAATTTATCACAAGATGCTAATATGTTATAAGAAGTTTTCTCTCCTCTTAGGTAACATGTAGAGTTTGGGGGCTTTCTACAGATAACATTTTAATTCAAAGGACTGTCTCTGTTGAGAGAATTTTAGGCATGAAACTAAGAAACAGTTCCTCAGGCAGAATGAATGTTCAAATCTTTATTTCACTAGGGTTCAATAAATCTTTTTTCTTTTATCTTTGATAAGCAAGGGAAGGCCTTGTTCTTAAGGTTTTTCTTGAATAACCTATGATTTTCCAGTTATTTTATCTGTGTATTTCTTAAATGAATTCAGGGGCCTAAACTTTACTGATTTTGTTTCAAATTTAGTTTGTTACATTGCAAGAAAGATTTGATTATTACTTTTATATAATACTTTTTATAATTTTTTATCTATTAGATTTCAAGTTGCTGCTCTTTTAAAAATATAGGCTGTGTGTTTTAGACCCAAATGAGAGTATTCATAGAAGATAAAAAGTGCAAGTTTTGAGAAAACAGAAAGTTTCTATTAAACTTAGAACTCTGAAACTCAAGAACCCATTTATTTTTTTTGGTTGCTTTTAAATTTTGCACATTTTTAAAAGATTTTTTAAAAATGCGGACCATTTTAAAATCTTTATTGAATTTATTACAATATTGCTTCTGTTTTATGTTTTGCTTTTTTATTTTTGGCCACGAGACATGTGGGATCTTAGCTCCCCAACCAGGGATTGAACACACAAACCCCCTACACTGGAAGGTAAAGTCTTAACAACTGGACTGCCAGGGAAGTCCCTTGCACAAGATTTTTATGAGAGAAGGAGATAGAGAGGGAACCTATGGCAGGAAGCTAATTCAAGAGAAGCTCTCAAGGTTACATTCCACTGAGTAAATAAAAGTATATGCTCAACACTTTATAAACTGTGTGCTCAGAGGCACTGTTCACCTTCTCTGTGTCTTGGAAGCATCATTTATGAACAGGGATTACAAAAGAACCAACCTCACAAGGTGGTTAGGTGCAATGAATTAAAGTGCTTTGAAAAGTGCCTGGCCCCAAATAAGTGTACCTGTGCAGTTGGCCTACACTATTGTTTCATGTCATTTCTAACCATAGCCCAGCCTACCAACAGTTGTATAGCTGACACTGTTCAGAAGTCCTTGGGAGGTTTCAAAGTACCTCCCAAATGACAGACTGCAACTGAATAGAGTTGATCAGCTTACTTCCTGGAACTAGAATTCTCTGGAAATAGATGTTTCATCTAAAGATAAAAGAAACGAGCATTACCATTAATCAGAAACATAAAGAGTTCTCAGAGTTCCTTGTTACCTCTCTGTAACCCTTATTCAATGATTTATCCACTGATGTTCCTGTTGTCGCTATTAATCTGGGAACTCAAAGGAGACCTATGACTTATTTATTCTGTGGGACTATCACAGAGGGGGTCACTGGATATTCATTGAAGGAATGAATGAATGAATCAGCTAATAAACAAATAATCAAACCGGCATACAGCTCTCCAACCCTCTTATATAAATACCACTCTACTAAGAAGTGTACAAGCCAAGACTAGAAGCCCCAGCGGCGAACTACCTGGAGAGCAATGGAACAGGTTTCATCTACTTACAATCTATTAAAAGATCATCCTTCAAAAATCCTTTAAGGTGTCTTAGAAGAAGAAATTCCATCATCATATGTGCTTCAGCCATGAATTTCACAATTTGTTCTTTGAGAAAACATGAAATATTATACCATCATAGATAAAATCTTTTGACTATTTTTATTGGTCATTCATGCTTATATGCTATTTGTTCTTTTTTAAGTAGATAAATTAAGATTTTTATTTGGAGTTTCAATATCAAACTCTCAAAAATTAATAGAATGAATATACAGAGAAGTGGAAGGATACAGTGGACCTGAAAAGCACTATAAACCAACTCAACATAATTAAGATTTATACAATTTTCACACAACACTAGGATACTAATTCTATTCAAGTTCCCATAGACTGTAAACTAAAAGACACTGGAACACATCCAGGAACATGAAACAAGATGCAAAATTTTCATGGTCTAAAGGTACTGAAATCATACAGAGTCTGTTCTCTTATCACTGTGGAATTATGTTAGAAACCAATATCAAAAGGTATTTGAAAATAACTCATATATTTTCAAGTACAATGTGACATTCACCACCTTCAACTTAGCCACAGAAAGCCTCAGTAAAGTTAGACTAAAGAAAACACAGAGGGTGATTGCAGAGAAGAAAGCATTTAAATAAGAAGTCAGTATCAAATGAAGAAATTAACATTCAGTTCAGTTCACTTCAGTCGCTCAGGCGTGTCCGACTCTTTGCGACCCCATGAATTGCAGCACGCCAGGCCTCCCTGTCCATCACCAAGTCCCAGAATTCACTCAAACTCACGTCCATTGAGTCAGTGATGCCATCCAGCCATCTCATCCTCTGTCGTCCCCTTTTCCTCCTGCCCCCAATCCCCCCCAGTATCAGAGTCTTTTCCAGTGAGTCAACTCTTCTTATGAGGTGGCCAAAGTATTGGAGTTTCAGCTTTAGCATCAGTCCTTCCAAAGAACACCCAGGGCTGATCTCCTTTAGAATGGACTGGTTGGATCTCCTTGCAGTCCAAGGGATTCTCAAGAGTCTTCTCCAACACCACAGTTCAAAAGCATCAATTCTTCGGCACTCAGCTTTCTTCACAGTCCAACTCTCACATCCATACATGACCACTGGAAAAACCATAGCCTTGACTAGACGGACATTAAAGATACTTAAAATCCCACATATTTGGAAATTAAATGTCCACAATTAAATGGTGAGTGTATCTAAGAAACTATAACAAGAAAAATTAGAAAATATTTGTAAGAGAATAAAAATGAGACCAGAATTTACTGGAATTTCTTGCATACAGCTAAAGTTGCTCAGTGCAATTAAATACACATGCATATATACTATGAAAGATGAAACAGAATTGAAAGGTGGTAACCAAAAGGGAAGGTAACTTAACAGAGAGAAATTAAAAGGATGAGAGGGAAGCAACACCCATGGCTGAGTTTGCTGAATATTTTCCTATGCTGGGAAAAAAAATTACCTGATAGATATTCGATACTTGAACAGAATGAATTATCAGCTCAATTCAGAAAATGTTTTAAAGCTTTGATTTTCTTTTGATGCAGCAGGTGAGGTCTTTTGATTTTTTTAAGGAAATAGCTAGTTCAGTTCTGTCTGAATGATCCTTTACTATCTTTCTGCAGACATCTTGTTTTATTGCACTTCCTTTTATTGACATTTGAAGATACATTGTTTTTTACAAATTGACGGTTTGTGGCAACCTTGCATCGAGCAAGACTATTGGTACCATTTTTCTAATAGCATTTGCTCATTTGTGATCTCTGAGTCACATTTTGCTAAGTCTCACAATATTTCAAACTTTTTCATTATTATCATACTTGTTACGGTGATCAGTGATCTTTGATGTTACTACTGCAAAAAGATTACAACTCCCTAAAGGCTCAGAGAATGGTTAGCAATAGTGTTTTTAAATAAGGTATTTACCTTGCTCAGTGGTAAAGAATCTGCCTGCCAATTCAGGAGACACGTGTTTAATCCCTGGGTTGGGAAGTTCCCCTGGAGAAGGAAATGGCAACCCACTCCAGTATTCTTGCCGGGAGAATTCCATGGACAGAGGAGCCTGGTGGGCTACAGTCAGTCCATGGGGTTGCAAAGAGTTGGACATGAGTGAGTGACTAAACAACAATAACTTTGTTTTTATACATAACACTATCACATACTTAATATATGGCCGTAAAATGTAAAGGTAACTTTTACAGGCACTGGGAAACCAAAAAATTCGTGTGACTGACTTTATTGTCATATTTAATTTACTGCTGTGGCTTGGAACCAAACCTGCAATGTCTTCAAGGTTTGCCTTATTGCTTTTTTAGTAAAACTTTGCTTATTTCAGATTGAGTATGATAAGCAGTTGGATTTGGTTCAGCTTGCAGTTCACAAAGGTTGTACGTTTTATTCTGGTAGGGCGGTTGTTGTCACCCTTTGGATTGGCTGATACCTCCAGCTACTGTGAAACTTAGGATTCTCCCCCCAAACCGTAAATGGATATCCCACTTCAGATCAAACGAGGCAGAAGCCCTATGTTGGAGTGTCAGCTGAAGAAACAGCTTTTTCCCTGGGTTCCTGCAGTGAGTGGTCCAGGAGCCCATCACTTAATTCAGAGCTAAAAGAATATAAGCAACGTGTTAGGGTTTTTAAAGTGGCAAATGAAATCCTTTCCCTCCAAATTTCAGAATTAATCAGGAAATATCTATAAGCATCAGATAGATGAAGATCAAAATGTCATCTTTATTGCTGGCCTCACTCAATTCACTACCCACTCCAGTATTCTGGCCTGGAGAATTCCATGGACTGGGGTATCAGAGAGTCAAATACAACCGAGTGACTTTCATGTCATATCACATCACGTCACTCGATTAGAAAATGTGGTTGGAATCTGTGGCTCAGTAATTGGGTTTTCACCTCTTGCCTCTCACTCTCTCCTTCGAGACAAGGTCTTAGGACTGCCCGTTTGTAAAGGAACGTTGACCTGCCCTAGGTCAACAGCAGATAGGGTCACCATCTCCCATCTGAGAAATCTCATGAGTTCAGACAAATAGAAATGGTTTTCCAACCTGTCTCCAGAAAGGAGATGCCAGGCCCCAGACAACGTGTCCTGTCGATGCAGGAGGCAAGAGGAAACGCCCCCTCCAGACAGACAGACCTGAGAGAGAGCCAGGAGCAGCCAAGCCACGCTCAGGCCAACCAGGCAAGTGGCTCCTTCCCCTCTGGGGAGTGAGGGGAGGGGGAAAAGGGACCAGCAGCATTAGGGAATAGCTGTCCACTTTCCACACATTTTATCCTTGTCCTTTCGTCTCACGGTTCAAAATGGCACTTTGAAACTTCCATCAGAATTGAGTCCCTGAAAAAAGGTGCGTTCATCCTTCAAAGGAGCCACTCTCCTTGCTTCTAAGTCAGGAAAGTCATGGTTGACTTTTTCTAGAAATTCCTGCTTCTATCATGCCTACCCCCTCCCCAGAGGTCCCTGTCCTTGTCACTTACATCATCCTTAACAACGGAAAGTCTGCTACACTTTCCTGCTAAGAATGGCCCTTTTCTTGCTTGCCTACAAGTCCATGTGGTTGTCACCCATTTCAAGGCATTTTTCTCCTTGTCCAAACACCTGCCCTCTACTCAACATACCCATTTCAGAAGCTCTGGTCTCCACAAAAGCCTGGGACCACTTGGATAATTTTCTGAGCACTTACTGTAGTCAAAGCCTGTCTCAGAAGCCTTAGTAAAGGTAGGGAATTTGACTGTTCCCTGTATATACTTGTTTTCTCTATACATACTGAATATAAAACCCGAAATGCTGAGGCTGTCATTGGTTTTGTTGTCATGTTCTGTTGATCAAGATGCCTGTGAGTTCTTGGGCTGCTAAATCCATACATTTAACTCTTTAATTTATTTATTCACTTACTAAACTGTATGGAGTATGCTTGGCCCTCTGCTGAACCGTGGGGTTACAGACAGGAAAAATCCTCAATTCCTGTCTTTGGGAATTCAGTCTGGGGGGAGGAATGGACATATAGATATTCTACAATATAGCCCAGGAAGTTGAACTGTAGAGGCACATGGACTCCTGTGTTAGCATTCTGCCCTAGGGTGAGAGATACTTGGGTATCATTGAACCAAAGTCTTGAAGTAAGGTTGCAGGGTGAGGGGGCCTCCTACAGTCAAGATGAGCCATTTTGGCAGGGTCTGGTCTTCTTCAGTGTGAAGAAGAGCAGTGTGTGCCCCAGAAATTGTAAAAGGCAGGTTGGGCCCAGTCTGTGGAAGGCTTTGTAAGACAGAAGGAGCTTAAACTTCATTCTGTAAGCAACAGGAAGCCAGCAGAGATTTTAAACAGAGGTGTAACTCCATCAGCTTTTTATTAGGGAGATAACTCTGCATCAGATGGATGGGATTCATTCTTAGAAAAGTTAATCCTTCCAAGGCAACAAGCACTTGGCTGCTGAGAAGCCTGGCTTTTTGCTCAGTGTTTGGAGGGTCTCGAGCGATATTGATGTAATTGAGCTTTTAGCAAAAAAGATGAAATCGTAATAGCCAATATGTCTAAAATGAAAAGAACGTGATTTGCCTTATAATAATGTACCCCCCCTTAAAAAATAAATCTTTAATTCAACCTATGAATCTTTAATGCCAAGAATGCAGCATAATACTTTGAAATTGAAACTTGAGATACAGGCATGGCAAAAAAAGTAGTCCTACAGTGGGTTTGGGGCATACAAATTGAGCAGTATGAACTATTGACACCTCCTGGTGGCAGCAGATGTGTGCTGTTTGCTCGGTCAAAACAAGTGGGAAATGAATCAAAGGCATTAAAAATAAATAACACTGGCAGCCCAGAAGGAAGGGATGGTAGGATGAAATGGCTCGGGTCTGGGGGCCAACCTGGCGGAGACCTCTGCCTGTTGGAAGAGAGAGAGATGGCAGAGAGAGGCCTCGAGTGATCAGGGCCAGCCGCCACTGCTCCTGGTGAGAGGGGCTGAGTAAGGGCGCTTCTGACAAATTTAAAACCAAAAGGTAGATTACTGAGATCGGTGTTCCAGAATGTCCGCTGGCAGTTTTTAAAGGAAATTGTTTTCACTTTTCAGTTCTAACCACCCAGCCTCATAAATGCTTTCTCCATAGTGACCCCTTTCAGGTCTATAAGCACTTTTTAACCTTCTCAAGACCCTTTCACATAAAGGGTTGTATTTAATATAAAAGGAAAGAACCTGTCCTCCAGGAAAGAACCACCCAGAATCATTGCATTTCTCACTTGTACATTATTTAAAAAGACACAAAGACATTAACTGTGACAGCTTGAATACCAAAACACAAAAGCCGATCAAATGCATCTTAGATGGACACATTTACCTACTCCCAGTTGGAAAAACATGAGAAGGACCAAAAAGAAGCATCATGGTTTCTGATTCATTCCTGATATAGAAATGGTTCAGAACTGAGATGGGAGGATCCAGGGTCCAGGTTTAATCATCACTGGCTGGATGACGCAGGACATGTCCTTTCCTTTCTCTCAGCCTCAGCTTCCCTCTAGGTAAAGTGGGAAGATGGGCTACAAAAGATCTTTAGCATCTAGCGGATGTTGGGCAGGTTTGTGACTTTCGTGCACTCTAAGCACTTTTGTCTTCATGGTCCCCTTTTGCTGTTGTTTCATCTCTTGGTTTATTAACTAACCACAGGCCATGTGGGTGACAGAGTTCATCTCATTCCTCTAATATTTGAAAAGTATGATTATAACCTAGCTATGTACATCAACATATTCCTTTCCATAGGATTCTGTGTTTCAGGATGATTGAAGTGTAACATGACCAGAAGCTTTGATTCCATATTGATTTCCAGATCAGAAAATGCTTTATCCCTCCAAGTCACTTTAACATCACTAGCAGTACACATAAGGGAAAAGCAAGTTGTTTCTGCAAAAAGTTTCCATGTAAAATCCAAAGAGTCAACCCAATGTCCATCTCCTGGTCTGGTACTGCTGATATAAAAGGTTACCATCTGGTGGAAGCTGAGGGAAGGGTATCCAGGATGTCTCGATTATTTTTGCAGTTTCCTCTGAGACTACAATTATTTCAAAATTATTATTTTTTAAATATGGTACTTATGGAAAGAGAGGATAAAGTTCAGTTCAAAATTTAAAACGAAAATCTGAAAGTTCTTAGGAGAGCTTGGGAGTCACCTATCACCTGTGATACCTCAGTCAGGGAAACCCTGGAGTCCAGTTTAAAAAGGTTTATTTCCCTCCAAGGCCCCTTAGTCACTGGGGCAGTGATAAATATGGCATGGAACATGGCTCTCCCCAACTCCCAGACCCAGAAGGCTCTGAGTCAGCGTCAGGTCATAAGGAACAAGTGAGAAGGGCGCCCCCTAATTTTGTGAAAAACCAGGGAGAGAACATGGCACGTGATTTATTCCCATCACTCTGTAGCTGAGGCTCACTCACACCAACTGCGCAATCGCAGGCCAGCCATCTACCCAGGTTCAGAGCCCGGTCCGGACCCACGCTGGGCTGGGGTCTCATCTAGCGAGCTCCGATGGTACCAGAGGGTCAGCCTAGCTCAGGGCCAGCTGGTCCTTCTTCTTCTGCAAGACCTGTTCCTCCCACCGCGCCTGGTCCAAGGGCGTTGAGCACCACAGGCCCGTACTTCCCTGGAGGAGCCTCTTGAGCGCAGCAGGTAGGGCTCCACGCCGCACAGAGGTACCGGCAGATGCAGGAACTTACCGACACTGAGGTTGCAGTCGCACATCAGGGCCCCCGCACTCACCAGCGGCCCACGAAGCCCACATGCAGGATGCGGTCCAGGAAGCGGGTCCAGCGGGCTGCAGGGAGCCGCAGCGGGCCTGGCAGAGGCCGGCCTGGGCGTCGAAGGGCGCCTCGTACGCCAGTGAGCAGAGGCCCAGGGCTCACCACGACCCGCCGGCCAGAGCAGCTGCCGCTGGGACACTTCCGACTCAGCTGGAGGGTGCCGGCCTCTGGAGCCTCGCCCCCTGGAAGGCCGCCTCGCTCTGCTCCGGGGCGCAGGACGCAGCCGCGCCCGGTGGACCCGGCCGCCAGCCTGCCTGGGCCCGCGCTGCCGCCGCCTTAGTCCTGGAGCAGCGCGCCGGCCTCGGCACCCGACCGCGCCCACACGCCGGGCTTTATGGTCACCCTCCTCTCCGCGGCTTTGGAACTAACATCTCTCCAGAAAGGCCGCCTCCCTTCTCTTCCGCTTGCCCGGGTAGGCCGAGCAGAAGGCCGGGAGTCTTTTCTGGCGAGCGCCAACAGTGTGGTTCTTGATCGCACCCCACTGCCCCCCCCAACCCCCGGCCTTTTCTTTCTTTATGCATATATTTTTTAAAGTATAGTTGACTTACCCTGGAGGAGGGCTTGGCAACCCACTCCAGTATTCTTGCCTGGAGAATCCCTAGGAACAGAGGAGCCTGGCGGGCTGCAGTCCATGGGGCCTCAAAGAGTCAGACACGGCTGAGTGGCTAAGCCCAGCACAGTTGACTTACAATGTTTCAGGAGCACAGCAAGGTGATTCAGTTATACATTACACATATATTATGTTTCAAATTATTTTCCATTATAGGTTATTACAAGACATTGACTGTAGTTCCCTGTGCTATATAGTAAACCTCTTTTGTTTGTTGCATATCTATTTTTTTTAATCAGAAATCTAACACTCTATTCATACTAAGTCAAACATGTGGAATCAAAATGTCATAAACTTTTTAGTTAGGCAAAAATTCGTTAAGTTTTCTAACGTATTATACATATTATTTATATGGCCTTTGAAAAATTATATTTTAAAAGTTAGATTTTAGAACTGCTTAGAAAAGAAATAGAGCCAGGTCTGGATTTTATCTGTCTACCAGTGCAGTGACAGTAGACATCTTGCTTCTTGCAAGAAGCAGAGGTTTTCCTGGCGCTGGCCATGTGGGAGCTGTGCCCAGAGCACCTCAGGGAGAAGTGGGCCCCAAGTGGGGGCAGCTGGAGAGGCCAAAGATCACAGAGGTGAAGAGGTGAGCTTCGCTTTTAAGGAACCTGGAATCAAACTGGCACTCCCTCACGTACTACTGTTTGGCTCCAGGCAAGTTATCTAACCTTTCTGAGCCTCAAGTTTCTCCAGTGAAAATGAGGATAATACATCAGAGCCGCTCCCTAGCATTGTGGTAAGGGTCTTCCAGAGTCAGGCCTTTGTGGTCGATCAGTGTCTGACCTTTAGGAAGTGCTCCGTAAGTGGCGGCTGTTACACTTCTTGTTGTACTGTTATCATTGTCTTCCCTAAGGGTCTGACCCATTTGGTGAATGTGGTTGCTCACTTCAGAGCAGTCTGCCCACCAACTTCCTCCCCGACAAGGTGAGCAAGGATCCTTCCTCCTGTGGGCCTTGGGACTCATTCATGGTAGCCTGGCTTTGGGTTCCTTTCACAAAGGGCATGTGGGCCCATCGGGCTGCTGAGCCAGCTGGTGGTCGTGCCCACCCCTGGGCCCAAGCTGAGGAGCCTCGCCTAGGTTCATAGTTTGGGAGGGCAGTGATGCTAGCAGCTACTGCCCTGCTCTGTGGCTACTGAGATGATCACATTCTAGGGTGCTAAAAACGACCGTAATCATTGTTTAACACATTTGGTTGAGTTTCATGCCTTTTTTTTTTTTTTTGCTATGTGCACAGATGACTATAGCTTTTTTTTAAAAAAAATATACAAGATTTAAGTACCTGAATCTCTCCTTATGCATTGTTACTAGAGACCAAAAGAGTTCCATGAAATTTGCATGTGTGTGTTTGGGTCTTTTGCTAGCCTCAAGTTTCCATAACTACATCTGTTTAAGATTCTGTGGGTATGGAAATCTCATATTGTTGATCTAGAAGGGCTATTTTTGCTTTACCAAAGGCCAATCACACAGGTCAGTGGTAACCCCCCCTCCTTGCTCAATTGCTATTCTTTGGGCATTAATTTTAATGTTTAAATAGCAAGTGCATTTTCCAAAGGCTGCATAAAGCAGTAGATAAGCAGAAGACCACTGGCTTGGGAAGAGCAGAATGCTCAGCGAAGCTTTTCACAGAGAGAGAATGCTGAATATCTCCACCATTATTTAGCATCAGAATCAGTTATGGTTGTCTGACTGATGGACAATTTTTTCCCGACCTGCTCTCTTTGCAAGTGACCTATACTGTCTAGACAGTTGCATATTATTTATACATTCATTTCAGATTTTATGGGCTTTTTTTTTTTCAGCAAAGTTGTGCAGGTTTCATGCAGCCAACTATTGGAAATGTACTTCACGAAAAGCCATATAATTGCAGTAGGTGAATGTGCTTTCTTAGAGTTGTGTCACCATTAAAATAAAAAAGTGGTGTTTTTTTTTTTTTTTAAGGAAAGACCATTATACGAGCTCCGAAAGAAAATGAGACCAAACTTTCCAACTTCAGCTCACACACACACACACACACACACACAAATGCCCCTCCTATCTTCAGAGTACCAGCAGCAGACCATGGAGAGAATTAAAGACAGCTAATTTCAAAGGTTCTTAATCAATTCAAGTTGATCCCATTTGTTGATTAGGGAGTCAAAATGCATTATTTGCATTCTGTTTCAAATTCAGAATTTTCTTGAGGAGGTTTGAGGCTGGAGAAATCTTTCAGAGGGATCCCCTTGGGCAGAAAGGGAGTTAATTTGAAAACTCTGGTGAGTCTGATGGGTTGTGAAAGTTCCACATGAAACATTTATAATGGCTTCTTTCAGGGTGGTGGATTTTGGGTGAGAGAGAGAGAGTGTGTGTGTGTGTGTGCGTGTGTGTGTGTGTGTGTGTGTGTGTACTTGTGCACAGGAGGATTCTTCAGAAGTCCTGAACCAGTGCCTGAAGCTTTGTGTAATTATCTGGGGAGTGAACAAAAGGCCCCATTTCCATCCAGATACTTGGTGTTGTGTAGACCGTACAGCTGTAGAGGGGGGATGAGTATGAGATTTAGGATTAAATGGGGGGACAGTCCCTTCCTGAGGTGTGCCTGAAGCTGGGGGCTAGTTCTGTGCAGATCTCAGAGCCTGAGTCTGACCAGTCTCTCTGCTGCGGCTGCCCAGTTTGGAACACTGTCTTCTCCTGGCTTCATTGTGGGGTGACTTTCTACATGAGACTAAAATTAGAAATCAGTTCCTTCATGCCTGGTGAGCTCTCCGAGACGTGCCCTGATCAGCCTCAGAGGAAGTGAACCCAAGGACCAGTTCCCTGGGGAGGACATGCTCGAAGTAGCCAAAAGTGAGGGCATACATCTGGAAGTCCCTACCCTGCCGCCCCCATCCCAGATGATTTTCGCTTGAAAAATCCCAGGCCTGCTTAGAAAAGAAACTTGTCGATATGTGTGCCCTACATGTTAGAAGACACTATTTCTTTGGGGCAAGATTATACATTAACCTATTTACATCTCATTTATGTCAAGTGGAGATGGTGAGGGCGAACATTTCATAGGAATTACTTGAAGGAAAAAATGTAGCTTCAGCTGGATACAATTTGTTCTGTGTCTTTGGAGTCTCAACCTCTAAGCCCCTCAATATGCACTTGCTTCCCATGCTCCTTGAGGAGTCACAGTTGACACCTTAAAATTGACCCTGGCCACCAAATGGTCCACCATGTTCTGTTTATCAGCCAACACCAACGTTCAGTTGTAAACCTTGCTTACTAGGTGGCTAAAGTTATTTGAGGTGTAAAAAAAAAAATCACAGTGGAGAAAGCAAACAGTTCTCACCACTCTTGTAGAAGGGAAAAAAGTTTTACCTGTCTAAATACCAATTCTAAAGCACACCATTTCCTTCGATAATGCAAAGGGGTCCTTTTCAAAGGCTGTTTCTTTCTCGGCCTTGATTTTATTTTCCGTTCCGCTCCTACAGTATAAGATTAATTCCCACTTTCTGCATATTGCCTGGAGTTCAGCACACATGTTCACCGAGGTGTACAGTCCTCAAATAACTTTGGTGCCTCTTTCACCCACTGTTAGGAAGTATATTTAAAAGAAATTGCCTTTTATAGATTTAAATTACAAAAGTACTGATATCATGCAAAAGGCGGTTTAACTCATGCAAGCATACAAATAGGTAAATCTTAGGGAAAAAGATACCAAAGCTAATATGAATGTAAATAGGATTAGCTGCCTGCATTAGCAGCTCCTGTGAAATTTAAAGTACTTTCTGTTAGGTTATTCTTTAAAATACACCTATATTTCCTGTGTGCATTTGTAGATATTTGGGAATATATTTTACTTTGTCTTGGGCTTGAGTTTCGTAACAACTATAGACAACAGTCCAGACCTCTGCTTATTGACAGCCAAAGTAGAAGGGGAATTTAACTTCCCTGATGATTAAATATTCATTGACATAGAATTTTAAATCTCTAGAACAATAGGACAAAGTTTGACCAAGAAAGCATAGATTCATGTTGCAAAGAAATTAGAAAACTGAGTATATAGTGGTTTTATTTTTCTTTTAGGAAAAGCCTTGTCTATTCTCAAAGATGGATTCAGATGTAAGTGAGCTGTTTAGAGCCCGGAGGCAAACAGTAGCCAATGGGCTGGATCCAGCTCTCTGCCTGTTTTTGTTCATCTTCCAAGGTTAGAATGGTTTTTACATTTTTCAATGGTTATTAAAAATATCAGAAAAAGAGTACTTCATGACACATAAAAATTGTGTTAAATTCAAAACTTAGTATCCATGAGTAAGCTGTATTGGAATATGGTCACGCTCACTTGGTTACTTTTTTATTGGCTACTTTCTCACTCTAGTAGCAGATTTGAGGAGCTGGGGTAGTGACCTTACAGCCTCTAGGGTCTAAAAGATTTACCATCTGCCTTTCAGAGGAAAAGTTTGCAAAGTCTAGATTTAGAATAAAAGTATTTTTATGCACGTTATTATTGAGAATCACAATTACATTGTTGGAGTTGGAAATCAGTTGTGAAAAGAATATCATGTATCTGTTTTTTGTTAAGATTACTTTCTTAGTTGGAAGCATCAGAAACAGACTATAGGTAATAAGGCATTTTTAAAAAATTAAGCCACAAGCTAACAGAGCACCTCAGGGCCACAGGTGTGAGACTTTGGGAGGAGCTACGGTCAACTGGGAGCGAAGAGTCTGGATTTGGGGGCCAACTTACTGGGCTCACATCTCTAGTCTGTGACATAGAATATTGTATATTACTTCTCTGTGCCACAGTTTCCATACCAGTAAAATGGGGGTTGGACTTCCGTGGCAGTCCATTGGTTAAGACTCCATGATGCTTTCAGTGCTAGGAGTAGGGAATTGATTCCTGGTTGGGGAACTAAGATCCCACATGCTGTGCAACACAGCCAAAAAACAGACAAACAAAATTAAAAAATAAAATGGGGACCATAATGACAATTTGTCTCATGGGGTTGTTGTCAGAATTAAATGGGATGATGTATGATCATGTGTTTAGAAGAGTGCCCAGTCTTTGTAAAGCTCAATTATTGCTGGTTATTTTATTCTTTTAAAAAATAAGGTGTTGGCATTTAAATCTTTGTGAACTTTGAGAGCTGATTTCCTTGTTAGAAGCACTTACTCTTTAGGTCACAATATGTTTTTTAAACTTCTAATTTTGTATTGGGGTATAGCCAATTAACAATCTTGTGATAGCTTCAGGTGAACAGTGAAAGGACTCAGCCGTACTTACTTACACATGTGTCCATTCTCCCCCAAACTCTCCTCCCATCCAGGTTGCCACATAACCTTGAGCAGTTTCACGTGCTATACAGTAGGTCCTTACTGGCTAATCCATTTTAAGTATAGTAGTGTATACGTGTCTATCACAGACTCCCTTCCCTTCATTCTTCCCCCTGGCAACCATAAGTTCGTTCTCTGAGTCTGAGGTCACAGTATTTTGAAAGAGTCCATTAGGTAATGTCACTTGAAGGTTTTGTTAGCAGAACACTTCTGTGTGATGTGCATGTCAGCTGAGGATAAAATGCTCAAAATGCACCCTCCAAGAGTCCTTGAGCAGTTTTCTAGAGTTATAATGAGGAATGGGTAGGGCCAAAGGAATCGCTGAATTGAGTTGCTTCAATCCAGTCTGTCCTGTATTACCTAATTTTAGATCTAGTTAAGTCTGTTCATTTAGCCTGTTGTTTTCACACGAGGACATCAAGGTCCAGGGACTGGAATAGACTCAGCCGAGTCACACAATAAGGCAAGCCCAGGGCCCTGAGAGAACTCGGGACTTTTAAACCTGGAGCCTAAAATAGAAAGACATGCACTCAGTACCCCTTTTCTTAGACCATGATACCCAGCACAGTGCCCAGCCCTTAGTACATATGCAGTAAATACAAGAACAGCAAAAACAGAAAAAAGGAATGAGTAGAAGATCTATTTGAAGTCTTCAAAGTCCCCTAAAACACAAATGTGAGAAAGATTTATTCCAACGGTTAAATGAAGAGAACTGTCCACAGAGAACTTTTTATGATAGACCTGCACTGGTCTTATACCTGAGCACCTGCTATGATCAGTAGTCTAGTCCTTCACTTTTTCTGCCAGGAAGAGCTTGAATTTTGGTGATTCAGTCCATACATGTTGAGTTTATGCTTTTTCCTTTGCATTTTTGCCTACTCATCATTTATATTATAGTGGTGTATTTTGTAAATCTCCGTAAACCACCTCCAATCCCTATTGGAATAAGGTAAAAATGTACATAAATAAATGAATGAATATATGGGTGGATAAAGTACATAAAAGTGAGATGGAGAGTAAATGGATAAGAAGGGTAAAAAGAGATGGTCAGTTAACAACTATTAATTACTTGGATTGGTATGCAGAAGGTGCTTATCAATTGACAGGATAGCTAGATTAATGTATTTGAGAAAGCTTTTCAACACACACAATCGCACCAAAATGTAACCTGACCATTAACTTGACCTAACTGGGCACATTGTTCCAGAGCCCTTGAGTGAGATGAACATTTTTTCTGTTTGTCCTCCTTAGGAGCCTCGGAATAAAAGGGCACCTCCTTCTCAGACCAGATTTGATATGTGAAAATCTAGATTCCCAAAACAGATCAGAGAGGGGGTGCATCTCACCATTCATGGAGTCTCTACATTTTTGCCGAACCAGTAACAATGTTGGAGATCCAAAACATTTTCCTTACCTTCATGGAGCTTATGGTCTAGAGGAGCAGCTGACATTAAACAGATAATCACAAACTATTACAACATAGTTAACACTTCACAAAAGAGTGTGTCACACGATATGGTATGTGAAGGTTGGTTTAGCTGAATGGTAACTTTATTTAGCAAACCTTTAGTGGAGAAGAGCTGATGGAGGACAGATTTAATAATATATGTCCTCTTGGGGTTTGATGGTGTGTGAAGTCCTTCCCCACTGGTAGGATGCATGATCATAATCCAACCATCAGCACTTTGGGGACATTTCTGTTCTCAGTAGAAAGTTTGTAAGACCAAGAGCCAGAGTGATTCATCAATCTAGAGCTACCTTGATCCATACAGGCCTCTTCTAAGACTGTATGCACGAAACCAGGGTCATTGGAAGAAGCAGGAAAGAGCTCAGCTTCTGAAGATGCATCAAAGATTAGACAGCCCTGTTAGTTGACTGCATGTCTGGCTCATCATTTGGCTACTGTCTCAATGTGATTATGAATATTCATTGCTCATAAATAATAAATACTTGATATTTTTATAAGCATCATTAATAATTTATGCACTTGATAAGCATGTGGTGGAAGCATTTGATGAGTGCCTGGATTGTGCAAAACATTGATCTACATGTGGTGGAGGTGGGGGCTATGGAGCTGTGTCAGTCACCTCTCCCTTCCAGAAGGAACTTACCATCCAGCTTCAAGGAAAGCAGTTATCTGACAGCCTCTACTGGGCTTCAGAATCTGCCTCAGCTTTCAGCCAAGACCATGCTCTTCCTAGGCAGTCCCCAGGTCTTGGTCGTTTTTGCCCAATGCGGAGCTTTCCAAATGGCATCCTTTGTTCTGGAGCTTCCTGTTGAGTCGGTTAAGACTTTATAGGATGAACATTATGTTCTGAGGTGAGTTCTTCCTAATCCTGCTTCCTCCCCACTCTTTCTTTCGTTGGCATCAGATCTGCATTGTGGTCCAACCTTGCTTCCTCCTTAGTATCAGGCTCCCTCCTAAGATGACTCCCAGTGATTCTGGAATCACCTCTCCTTCGCTATTGTCTGGATGTAAGGATTCTCTCTTAAAAAATGGAAGTCAGCAAAAACAATGGAAAGTCACTTCTGTGACTTTGGTCTCACTAGGACTCTCTTGCTGTCTCCCTTTGGCTCTCTGGTGAATCAGGCTGCCGTATGGTGAGCTGCCCTATAGAAAGGCAAGAAATTTAGTGCAGACTCCAGCCAATAGGCACTGGAGAGCCTCAGATCAATAGCTTTCAAGGAACTGAATCCTGTCAACAACCATAAAAGTGAGCTTGGAAGCAAATTCTTCTCCGTTTGAGCCTTTAGATAAGACCAGGACTTCAGGCTCATACTGATCGCAGCCTTGTGAAAGACCTTGAGTCAGAAATACCTAGTTAATTCGTGCCCATATTCTTGACCCACAATAACTATGGGGTAATTTGTTACGCAGCAGTGAGCAAATAACACACTTTTATCTTTCATAGGCATTACTCCCAAGAAATCTCCTAACTCCATTTTAGCCTCTGTTTTCTGGGCAACCCAGCTGGCATGTAAGTCATGAAATCTAAGGCTTGGCAGAAAAGTCAAGGTGGGAAGTGCAGACCTGAAGGTCAGTGGCATAGATGTGGAACATGAGAGGCTGTCATTTCGGAGCATGAGTTTGAGAAGAGATGGAATCAGGATGGGATCTGTGCAGAGCTTCGGGCATTGCAAGATGAGCCAGCCAGGCAGACAGAGGAAGAGTTAGAGAGCTTCCTCAGCTGGAACATCTTCCCTCATTCTTCCCCGACTCCTCCCCACCACCCTCCTCCAGAGGCTGTGAGATGCCCCCCGCCCCTTTCATGGATTGTTGATTTCAGTGCCAACCTCCCTAAGAAGCCCTGAGAGATCCTTGAGGGCAGGGCTAGTGTCGTCTTCGTTGTTGATTTCCTAGGGCCTCACAAGGCTGATGCTTAGTAGGAACCCATGTCAAGTATGAACAAATGTATGATGAGAAGGCATGAAACCAGCAAAATGGGATGTAAGTTTGACCATTAAAATATAACTCAGTGAACAGTTCTGTATTAAAAACGTAAGGACATAGATCTCAGACTTCTTACTGCAATTTTAAAAAAACACCTAAACCCCTTCCCCCCAAAAAAGTGAAAAACAAAAATCACTATAGCTCAGCTTTGTCAGCATCTGCCCTGTAATACATGCAAATCTATGCAATTTTCTCATTTAACTTTCCTAACTCTGTGAGACAGTGACTGCTACTTCCCACGTCACAGAGATGAGCCCACCAATGATGCACTAACTAGCAGGCAGCAAAGACAGAGCTTGAATATGGGGATGTTAAGGTCCCGCTCTGCATGGGAACTAAAAGTTAGATGAAGGCTGCCGGCCTTCAGTCTGGACTTAGAGTCTGCTTCTTGTGTCCAGGAGTTAAGTCTCCAGCCAGTAGAATCCACCTTCTTTTCTCCCTTCAGTCATTTGGATCCTTGGAAGTTTAGTCCCTTCTGGCTGAGATCTATGGAGTAACCTTGTGTGGCCAGGTTGGGTAAGATATCTAAGTTCAGCTTTTTGAGGGGAGAGGTTGGCCTGTAAACAACAATAATATTCTACCTACTTATCACTCAGTGTATTCTGTTTACCTGTGGTTGCTTTCAGTGTCATAAAATACAGACATCATTTATCCTTTGAACTATGTCATAACCATTTGTCGCAAAGTAAAAAGTTTTATCAATAAGCAAGTCATTTTTCTTCATTTTGGATCCTTCCTCCTTATCCTTCCTTCCTCTGCTCTAAACTGACAAGAAAATTGGAGATACCAAGGGAACATTTAATGCAAAGATGGGCTCGATAAAGGAGAGAAATGGTATGGACCTAACAGAAGCAGAAGATATTAAGAAAAGGGGGCAAGAATACACAGAAGAACTGTACAAAAAAGATCTTCATGACCAAGATAATCATGATGGTGTGATCACTCACCTAGAGCCAGACATCCTGGAATGTGAAGTCAAGTGGGCCTTAAAAAACATCACTATGAACAAAGCTAGTGGAGGTGATGGAATTCCAGTTGAGCTATTTCAAATCCTGGAAGATGATGCTGTGAAAGTGCTGCACTCAATATGCCAGCAAATTTGGAAAACTCAGCAGTGGCCACAGGACTGGAAAAGGTCAGTTTTCACTCCAATCCCAAAGAAAGGCAATGCCAAAGAATGCTCAAACTACCACACAATTGCACTCATCTCACACGCTAGTAAAGTAATGCTCAAAATTCTCCAAGCCAGGCTTCAGCAATACATGAACCGTGACCTTCCAGATGTTCAAGTTAGTTTTAGAAAAGGCAGAGGAACCAGAGATCAAATTGCCAACATCTGCTTGATCGTGGAAAAAGCAAGAGAGTTCCAGAAAAACATCTATTTCTGCTTTATTGACTATGCCAAAGCCTTTGACTGTATAGATCACAATAAACTGTGGAAAAATCTGAGAGAGATGGGAATACCAGGCCACCTGACCTGCCTCTTGAGAAATCTGTATGCAGGTCAGGAAGCAACAGTTAGAACTGAACATGGAACAACAGACTGGTTCCAAATAAGAAAAGGAGTACGTCAAGGCTGCATATTGTCACCCTGCTTATTTAACTTATATGCAGAGTACATTATGAGAAACGCTGGGCTGGATGAACCACAAACTGGAATCAAGATTGCCAGGAGAAATATCAACAACCTCAGATATGCAGATGACACCACTCTTATGGCAGAAAGTGAAGAGGAACTAAAAAGCCTCTTGATGAAAATGAAAGTGGAGAGTGAAAAAGTTGGCTTAAAGCTCAACATTCAGAAAACGAAGATCATGGCATCTGGTCCCATCACTTCATGGGAAATAGATGGGGAAACTGTGGAAACAGTGGCAGACTTAATTTTTTTGGGTTCCAAAATCACTGGAGATGTTGACTGCAGCCATGAAATTAAAAGACGCTTACGCCTTGGAAAGTTATGACCAACCTAGATAGTATATTCAAAAGCAGAGACATTACTTTGCCAGCAAAAGTCCATCTAGTCAAGGCTATGGTTTTTTCAGTGGTCATGTATGGATGTGAGAGTTGGACTGTGAAGAAAGCTGAGTGCCGAAGAATTGATGCTTTTGAACTGTGGTGTTGGAGAAGACTCTTGAGAATCCCTTGGACTGCAAGGAGATCCAACCAGTCCATTCTAAAGGAGGTCAGTCCTGGGTGTTTATTGGAAGGACTGATGCTAAAGCTGAAACTCCAGTACTTTGGCCACCTCATGTGAAGAGTTGACTCATTGGAAAAGATTCTGATGCTAGGGGGGATTGGGGGCAGGAGGAGAAGGGGATGACAGAGGATGAGATGGCTGGATGGCATCACCAACTCAATGGACATGAGTTTGAGTGAACTCCAGGAGTTGGTGATGGACAGGGAGGCCTGGCGTGCTGCATTTCATGGGGTTGCAAAGAGTCGGACACGACTGAGCGACTGAACTGAGCTGATGGCTGTTAGATGGGCTTCCCAAGTGGCTCAGTGATAAAGAATCCTCCTGCCACTGCAGGAGACATGGATTCGATCCCTGGATCGGGGAGGTCCCCTGGAGAAGGACATGGCAACCACTCCAGTATTTTTACCTGGAAAATCCCATGGACAGAGGAGCCTGGTGGGCTACAGTCCAAAGGGGACAGAAAATAGTCGGGCATGACTTAGTACTAAACAACAACACTGGCTGTTACATAGAAACCATGTCAATAAGCTAATTTTCTTGGCAATATCAACAATGTGCGATAATGTGGGCATCATACATATGCAGATACAAAAGCTTTTTTTTAAGATACAAAAATTAGTTGTATTTATATACAATAGCAATGAGCAACTCAAAAATAAAATTAATAAAACGATCCTATCAACAATAGCATCAAAAAGAATAAAATACCTAGCAATAAATTTTACTGAAGGAAATACAAGACATGTACAATGAAAACCACAGAAGCTTTTGAAGTAGCAGGATGGGAATGTTTTCCTTGTAATATAAAATCTGCATGCTGGGTAAACATCTGCTGGTCACTGTCTATTCATATTTTGGCAATAACCAGATAGTTGCACAGTTATTGGGCACATTTTGGTTAGATGCATGCCGTGTTTTTCCAAGAACAATTGAAAAATACCTGGAAATGGTCATGGAAAGTGTCCTTTGTTGATCTGACTCAGTTAAACAGTGATTTTTGAATGACTTTTGATCTAAATTTCTGTACAGGCCCTCCGAATAAGCCATTTTGATGACAAGCTTTATCTGTTTCTAATTTATAATAGAGCAAAATGAAAATTTATTTTAGGGGCCAGGAAATACTTCCTTAATCTTGATGTGTCTTATCACTACAGGGAGTAGCTTTGAAGAAGTGAAGATATCAATGCAGCAAAGGAAACCAGAATAAGGCAAGAATGCTACTTTGGTAGAAGAGGCTACAAGGCAGTGGGACAAGCATAAATTTAGGAGATGTGCTTCTCTATTCAAAGTGTGGCCTGTGGATCAGCAGCATAATATCACCTGAGAGCTTGTTAAAAATGCAGAATCTCAGGCCCCATCTTAGACCTATGGAATCAGCATGTGCAGGTTAACAAGAGGCCTGGGTGATTCTTATGCACATTGAAGGCTGAGAAAATTCTAAAGCACCAGCCTTACCTGTAACTAGGCAGACCTGAGTAGTATTCTCCATTTTTAAAATGAGGAATTTGGCCCAGAGCAATGCTTTCTAAACTAGGATCCTCCACAAGCACTGGTATCATAAGAAAAGGGGAAAAGGATTCTGTGGTCAAACATGTTTAACTGCATACAGTTAATGAACAAGGCTGTTTGCCTTTTAAAGGCTCTGATAAGTCCTGCAACAAAGGAACATTTTAAGGTATCATGTTTAATCTCTAAACCAGTTTTTTACTAAAACTGAATAACAGCCTATGGAATTAGTGTTCCACTGAGCATGTTCTGAGGGAAATTGTTTTTAAAGTCCTTGTCACCTTCATGATTCTATCAAATAATAACCTCCACAAATTTTATTTAGCATTTGTACTGTGAGCTGAACTTAGATATCTTACCCAACCTGGCCACGTTAGATTACTCCACAGATCTCAGCCAGAAGGAACTGAACTTCCAAGGATCCAAATGACTGAAGGGAGAAGGGAAGGCGGACTCTACTGCCTGGAAACTAACTCCTGGACTCCAGGAGCAGAGTCTAAGTCCAGACTGAAGGCTGGGAGCCTTCATCTAACTTAGTTCCCATACTGAAAGTTGGTCCTTTCAGTAATCTTCAACCAATTCTAAATGTCTCTCTTCTCAGCTTGTTTGAACCTGTAGAAGGCTTGACCTGGAAGCATAAGTCAAAGAAAAATAGTACAGGGGGACCAAAGGACTGTCCTAGTTTTAGCACTGAAATTCCTTTGTCCTAGGAAACCCCTCAAACCAGGGCACTTGGTAATCCTAGAAACAAATCGGTCTTAACAAAATTGACAAATGGCTCATTTTCCATCCCCCATCTCTCTCCTCCTCTATCTAGTTCCCCTCCCTACCTGGCTCCCCTCAATATGATCAGCACCGAAGGAATTACCTGGTGGTTTGGTCAAGCTGAAAGACACATTTAAAAAGAGAAAGAGGTGTTGAGTTTGCAAATGCAAACCATGTGGGTCTCAGTTGCAATGAATGGAGTTGTCCTATTCACCAACCTTATACAAGAAGAACCCCCCAGTTTAAGTTATAATGTGAGTCTTTGCTTCCCAAACAGACTCATCATAATGTTGAAACATGAAGGCCTACCTTAGAGGAAACAGGAATGATAAACATGTCAGGTGTATTTTTCTATCTTTTATCAGTTCTTGAAGAAATGCAGTATCCCCTATGGTGATGAAATCTAGATAACTCAAGTTTCTGGGTATGGAAATTTGGGGCAGGAAACACCTAGACAGCCCCTGCCCTTGAATTTCTTTTTTCCTGAGGCTTTCAAATATATTACATTTGATTGACAAGATCCATGCATGCGTACAAACTTCCTAGTTCAGAGGTTTTTTTTTTCTTTGCTACAGTCCAGCCTCTATGAAGTATTCTTTGTTAAAGACGTGTGGAGCCCTCCTTCTAATCCCTGTAACTCTAAATTCTAGCCTTACCTCACTGTGCATTGCATTTTTGTAGTTTCAGTTTGACAGAATGTTTCAAAAGACACCGTTGCAACCAGAACTGGATGCCTTATTTTTTGCAAAAGCAGAAACAAGTACCAGCATCCTTTAAATAACAATATTTTCTGATGTTAATGTTGAATTAATCCAAGAAATGAATATGTATTGATGGTATTCTTTGGGGTTTTGAAAATCCTTACAACCACATAATTAAATGAGTGCCTTTAGAAATACTGATAAAAGCCCATTGCCATTCAAATATCTATACAAGACAATGGCCGTAAGCTGTGGGTTTGGGAGATTAGTTTGGCCACGAGCCAGTGTTTATCACAATATTTCCATCTCAGCTGATAAAATTTAATCATTCTTATTTAAATAGAAATCAGAATTAATGCAGGTTTTAAAGAGAAGGAATAATAAACGAATCACACTATCTTTATTTCAGAGCTCCTGGCATATATTGTCTTTGCAGAATGGAAATGCTAACGGTTGTTGTGTTGTGTTTCTACCTTGGACTTTCATTCCAGAGTCCTCCAAAATAATGAGCTATTGCTTCTCGAATATTTATTTCTTCAGCTCTGCTTTAAATAAAGTGGTTCCCACCCTCCTCTCCAGCGGGATAAACGGGGGCTGTGTGATGGGTGTGTGACTTGTACTGGACGCAGCAGGACATGCACTTGAGCTCTTTCTCCCAGAGGAGCAATGGGTTGGGACTGTCTGTTCACATCCCTGCCTCAGGCCCTGAAGAGCAGGAAGTGAGGAGGCACCCAGTGTGGATGGACTGTGTGGCCAGATTTGGACCAGAAGCATTGTGCTGCTAGAGGTCAGGTCCAGAGTCAAGTCATGTAAGCAGTTACAGCCTGAAGAAAGTTTATCGGTCGTTGAGTTCAAACCACTGCTTTTGTAGAAGAGGAAGTTGAAATCCAGGGAGCAGAATTGACTTGATTCTTCTGGGCCATTCTTCAAGTTAACAGTGAAACCATGCTAACGAGGCAAGTCAGGCACCCAGACCCCAGCCTGGTGTCCTTTTGACTTGTATGGTCCTTTTAACCCAGGGCTAGATCTGTGTGGATGCAGCTCAGTACCATTTTGTATGACTCTCTCTCTACATTTTTGGTTCATGTCTCAAATGGGGTGTACCAAACCAAACCCGTTCAAATTTAAATAACTTCCTCATCCACAAAATTAATCAACTAAAGGAACCACGTTTTCCCCCAGGATTTTTATTTCTTGGGTGGAGAGGTATAGACAACCTTATTTCTCTTCTTCTTCCTTGAAATAATATTTTAAAAATTTAAATGTCTTATATTTAAATACAAAAAGGAAAAATAACAATTTTTCTGTCACTTCACTGTCTACATAATATGTCTAATACTAAAAAAATAAAATAATTCCAATAGTTAAAATTTACTGATCATTTACTATGTTCTAGGGCTGCCGTCTATGGGGTCGCACAGAGTCGGGCACAACTGAAGCGACTTAGCAGCAGCAGCAGCAGCAGCAGGAGGCACCTTGAAAGTGAAAGTGTTAATCGATTAGTTATGTCCGACTCTTTGTGACCTCATGGACTGCAGCCCACCAGGCTCCTCTATCCATGGAATTCTCCAGGCAAGAATACTAGAGTGGGTTGCCATTCCCTTCTCCAGAGAATCTTCCCAACCCAGGGATTGATCTTGGGTCTCCTGCATTGCAGGCAGATTCTTTACCATCTGAACCCTTGGTATCTCATTTAATCCATACAACATCCCCGTGAAGTGGATACCATTTTTATTCCCATTTTACAGGTGAGAAAACTGAGGCTCAGAGGGATCAAGTAACTTTGCCAAGGTCACCCAACTAGCAAGTGGTAGAGCTTGGAGTCTAATACCAGCAGTCTGGCTATAGGCTCTGGCTCTTAACCATGATTCTATGCAGCCTAAGAAATGTGGATTCTTAATTTAGCCAGCACAAAGGACTTACCTGAATTTTTAGTTTCATTTCCTTTTCTTACTTTATAATGAATCCCATTGTTTCCATGATCATATAGTCTCTCACAGGTTGGAATGAGGCTCTCCTAAAGTCATTTTGTGTAAACAGTTACATTTGTTAGAAAAAGGCATTTTAGAATCAATTGGACTCTATTGCTTTTGACTTTGTTATGAATTTCAGTTTGGGTTAAGGGTGTATCAGACTTCAAAACATCTGGTTAGGCCATTTAAGAACCTTCCTGAGACTTCACAACCCCTTAAGATTTCCTTTCAAATGCAGATACTTCCTCTGTCACCAGGCTCTTACAGATGCTTTGAGAAACAATGAATCAGTGCTTTATTCATTTGAGATAATGTAAAGAAGACCTCCTTAATCTGGTATCAGTGGGAGTAAGATGTTTCACATGAGTACCATTTCCAGATAATCTGACTTTAGACATATAAGAGCTGGGAAATTTTTTCTCAATAGTTTTTGACCCTTACACATTCCTTTTCCTTTTTGTTTTCTTTCTGTCTGTTTTTCTTGGGTTTTAACCTTACCTTTCTTGATAACCCAGAGCTGTGGCCATAATCATTAATGGTATACTATGGGGCTCCTCTGATGGCTCAGTGGTAAAGAATCTGCCTACCAATGCAGGAGACGCGAGTTTGATCCCTGGGTTGAGAAGATCCCCTGGATCTTGGAGAGGAGAAGGATGCCCTAGAGAAGGAAATGATAACCCACTCCAGTATTCTTGCCTGGAAAATCCCACGGCCAGAGGAACCTGGCGGGCTGTACAGTCCATGGGGTCACAAAGAGTCATGTCGACTTGGCAACGAAAACAACAGTAACAGGTACACTAGTTGGCGTCTCTGGGGAAGATGCTCTTTTGGGATCTGAGACTTGCAGACAAGTGTCACTTTGTAATGGAAGCATCCTTTAAATTATTTGACACCTTTAAATCTTAAAATATAAGCAGGATGATATAATTTGAGAGTCAGGCAATTGTTTGAATGCTCTGCATTCACTGTGCTTGCATTTGATCGGCTGTTAGAACTGTGAAGGCAAGTTGAGAGGGTTAGTTAACTGTCATGGTGGTCTGGACTCAGCATAACCTCTCAGGTTTATCCACATTGTTGCCAACGGCAAGAGTTCCATCCTTTCTAAGACTGAATAGTATTCCATTGTTTGTACATTTGTCCATGGGCATTTAGATTGCTTCTGTGTCTCCTAGTATGATAATGCTTCAATAAACATGGGCATGTAGATACCTCTTCAAGATCCTGATTTCAGTTTACTGGTCTTTTTGTCCATTGCCCTTGGCTTGTGTGTTTTCAGTTCAGTTCAGTTTAGTTCAGTTGCTCAGTCGTGTTTTAATCTCTGTCAAATTGAAATTTCAAACATAGTAAGTCAGTTGAGAACTTATGAGTGACAGACGTGGTCACCTGTTTCCATTATTTTTGATCATGTCTCAACTTAAAAATTACCCACTCCAGTGTTCTTGCCTGGAGAATCCCAGGGACGGGGGAACCTGGTGGGCTGCCATCTACGGGATTGCACAGAGTCGGACACGACTGAAGTGACTTAGCAGCAGCAGCAACTTAAAAATTAACCAGGGAGAGAAGAAAGTCACGTTTTGTGTGACATTGGGGGCTGTTCCAACCATTTAAAAGGAATATTGGCATTTAGATGTCTTAAGTGTCCCTTTCAAAGTCTGCTTGACTGAGAACAAGAGCTGCTACTGCTAACTGCTGAGTCGCTTCAGTCGTGTCCGACTCTGTGCGACCCCAGAGACGGCAGCCCACCAGGCTCCCCCGTCCCTGGGATTCTCCAGGCAAGAACACTGGAGTGGGTTGTCATTTCCTTCTCCAATGCAAGAAAGTGAAAAGTGAAAGGGAAGTCGCTCAGTCGTGTTGACTCTTAGCGACCCCATGGACTGCAGCCTATCAGGCTCCCCTGTCCATGGGATTTTCCAGGCAAGAGTACTGGAGTGGGGTGCCATCGCCTTCTCCGGAGAACAAGAAAGTAGACTCTTAATTGAGGTCCCAGCAGCCCTGTCCTTCCCAACCCAAGTCCCTGGGGGAGCAGTGCTGATCCCCAAAGAGGTGAAAGGCCCTGAGTCTGGGCTTCCCAAGCCTTGCCTGTCAGACTTTCGCCAGACCGAGCTTCCTCACCATCCCCATCTGCTTACCGTGGCCCTATGCCGGTAAATACCATTCAGGGCGGGTTCTCCCTGTTTCTTCCCATGCTTACTGGAGGGGCACCCTCTCTGCTCCTCTTGTCTTTCTTGCTGCTGCCAAAGTAACATTGGTCCTCCTCCACCACCTTTGTCTTACTTCCCCTTGGATGCAGGACTTTTGAGAACCCTCCTTTTCTCTCCCATCCCTCCTTGCCAGCTCTTCCTGTCCCTCCACTCACTAACTCAGGCACTTAACCCCCATCTGTCCAGGTGTGTGCTCAGTTGCTTGGTCGTGTCCGACTCTTTGCAATCCCATGAATTGGGGCCCACCAGGCTTCTCTGTCTGTGGAATTTTCCAGGCAAGGATACTGGATTGGGTTGCTTTTTCCTCCTCCAGGAGATCTTCCCAACCCAGGGATCGAACCCACACCTCTTGCTTGTCCTGCCTTGGCAGGTGGGCTCTTTACCGCTGAACCACCTGGGAAGCCCCTCTGCGCAGGTAGTCCTTCTGTTATTTCCACCTCTCAGTCCTCTTCCTTTTCCCCACCCTCCTCCCATCTGCCAACTTGTACCTGCCTCCTACCAGTTCCAGTCCCAACCTGCCCTCTAATGCTGTGTGATCTCTGGCAGCTTGCTTCACCTGTCTGGGCCCCATGTATGCATCTATACAGTGAGAGAGATGGATTGGATCAGCAGTCCCAAACGCAAGTGCAGGGTTCCAAAACAAAAAATAAGACTGATATAGTTTGTTCGCATATTGTCAATAAATGATACTTGAAAAAAAATTCTACCCTTTCCCATCAATACCTACTTGCTTTGGTTTTTTGCTGAAACCCACTACCCTCTCTCTCCAGCTTTCACCTTCCAACCAAGGAGAGAGCTGAGGGGATGAGAGGTAGGTCACAGTTCTCTTGGCTCTAAGAACAAAACCTCACAAGTATGATGACATAGTTCTAGTGACGGCAGCCTCTGTGCTGGGAGGCAGGAAGGAGCAGTGGGGACTGTGGTAACTGGAAAATGGAGGGGGGCATCCTGTGTGCAGCTGAGATGAGTATGACTTGGCTCTCCCCTCCCCCAAGAGGATTTGGATGTTCATGTTTTTCATATAAAATCTCTCAGTGTTTTATTTCGTTTTTAAACATTGGCATCTAATTCCAGCTCTAAAATTTAAAAAAAAAAATCATTTATTGGTGAGCTCTGTGCAAGCCCAACATATTTGGCTTAGAGAGACCAGTTTGCTTCCCAAGCATCATAGTCCTCTTCAATAAGAGTCCCAATGTGTTTCCAGTTAATAATTCAGCACCTCTGAATCGCATCTTTACTCCATGGATTTTCAGCACTTGTACACTCGACTTGCACGAACCCAGCTGTCATTTCATTCATTGCTTTGCAGTTCCTCCACCGCTTTCATTTCTGTGTTTTATCTCATTATCTGGATCGTTTGTTCCTGAGGGCTGAGCCAAACGCTGGACTAGATTCCAGGGAAGGTTGCTAGACTGAAAGGCCCTGGTCTCTCCCTTGCAAGGGAGAAGATGGGATGGAGCATAGCTGACCTGGGCAGAGGATCCAGGAGGAAGTACAGCCCAAGATGGGCCTGAGAGTGAACACAGCCCCTCCTCAGGCCTTTTCATGATTCCAGGCATCATCTCTAGCCTCAGTTCTGTAGTTCTTGGCCCAGACCACTGCAGAAGCCCCCAGCTGATACCCTAGAGCTAGACTGGTCCCCTGTAGGCCTTTGAATTCACAATGGCTAGAGTGAGCAATTATATTCCTCTGGACTTTTAAGGGCTTCTCATTGCTCTTTGGATGAAGCCCCCGGGCCTTAATGGGGCCTAAAAAGACCTGCCTGGTTTGGTCCCCAGGGGCTTCCCTGGTGGCGCAGTGGTCAAGAATCCACCTGCCAAGCAGGAGACCTGGGTTCAATCCCTGGGTTGGGAATATCCCCTGGGGAAGGAAATGACAACCCACTCCAGTATTCTTGCCTGGGAAATCTCATGGACAGAGGAACATGGCGGGCTGCAGTCAGTGAGTTCAGAAAGAGTTGGAGACATGCCTACATTAGTGACTAACCAACTCCCCAGCCTCATCTCCCACACCCCTGTTGTCTTCTCCATTCTCACCTTGCCTTTCCATTCCTTAAACACACTCTCTTCCCTCCCATCCCTAGGCTTTTGCACATCCTCTACCCTCTGTGTAGACCTTGCCTGTCCCCTGGCTAAACGTTTCTCAGTATTCAGGTCTCATACAAGGGTTGCTTTCATGAGGAAAGCTTCCCTGAGCCCCCAGGCTAGGTCAGGCTTCCCCATGGTCTGTGGGAACAGAGGTCTGAATTCCCTTCTTCAGCATTAAATTCCTAGAAGATTGCACAATGCCTGGCACTGGGATGGGAGAAAGTAAATGTTCACTGAGAGACAGAATAAGGAACTTCTGAAAAGGTGTGATTTCAGGAGTACCTGCTACATCCCTCTGTCTTAAAAATATGAGGGTCAGATGAGGATCTGACTCCTCTATCACAAGCTAAGGTCTTTTCTTTACAGTAAGAAATATGGGTCAAAGAAAAGTATCCTTCTATGTCCCTTTCTGGGAGAAGAGTCTAAGAACAGGCAGGGTAAACTCAGGAAACCAGGAATGTCCCCTGGGCCTGATGATTTTTGACCCAATTACTGCACTGATTACCACCTGCAGGGATGTGTGCCTCTGAGAAAAGACGTTTCGTTTATGAGGATATGGCGTTTAGGAAGTACTCTGTATCTGGTGCCTTACTACTGGAAGCATGGTCTGTGGTCCAGCCACATGTGCGCCACCTGAGAGCTTGCTGGAATGTGAACTTGCCATGGACAGGCACTGTTTCTAGTTCACTGTGATATTCTAATGGACTGGAGCAGTGCCAGGCACATAGAAGGTATTCAGTGAATGCGTGAATGAATGAGCAGTGGAAGGACTGAAAGCTGGAGTGAAGGGATGTTTGAATGTAGGCATGTTGCAGACAGGGGGGTGAATGAATGCTGGATGAATGGACACACGGGCATGCCATCTTAGGTGTGTCAGTGAAGGGTTCCTTTCCTGCGGGCACAGGGCCCTGAAAGGGAGGTTGAAGATACCCTGAAGGCTTCCCCAGGAGAGGGCGTGGGCCATCAATCACTGGCCCAAGAGGTGGAGTTTTGGCTTTGATGGAAGAAAGGGCCCGGGAAAGCAGCTGGACTTCTTCAGGGACATAGGGCAAGCCCATGTTTGGGGATTAAAATAAAACAACCAGCCAAACTGTTTGGTCTGTGAAACAGTGATCCTATTATTCCCAACCTCGACAAAGCTTGCTTAACTTGAACTTCAACTGTTGTCATTATTCATCAAGACAGAACAGCCTTAATCCCTTGGTCTTAGCCAAGCCCCAGGCTTGCCTGTGCTCTCTGCAATGAATCTCAGGAGCAGATCTAACCCACAGAGAGAGGAAAAAGGAGAGCAGATGACCACCAAGAGATTGGTGATACATCAATCAAGACCTGCACGTCCAGGCCAAACTTCAGAAGAGAAACTACATTTTCTTATTAATGTCAAATTTCCAGGAAAAATAGGTCTGAAATATTAAATGCCGAGTGTGGAACATGGTATTTTGTTTGGTAAATTTTCTACATCACGATGAAAGCAATAAAACTTCATATTTACATAGCACTAATTCTGTGCTAGGCACTGTTCCAAGAAACTTACTTATAGTAACTGATTTTATCTTTGTAACCATCTAATGAGGAACTATTATTACACTCCCATTTTACAGATGAGAAACTGAGGCCCTGAGAGATTAACTTCACCTAAGGTCACACAGTCATTGAGTCAGGAGCAGAGGTGTGATTCAGTTGGGGGCAGTCGGGGCCCCCCACCAAGCGCATGATCTCCAACTCCCTTTTACACAGCCTCAGCTGAAGTCTGAAGACTGCTAAATGAAGGGATACACTCATCCATTCATGCATTTATTTATTCTGCAGATCTGTAAGCCTCTGTTATAAACTGGGCCCTCCCCATAGGGATCCCAAAGACAAAAATAGCAATTCCCTACCTGAGTACAGTGTTTTAGAAAGTACTTCCTTGAGCATCTGATGATCTTCTTCACAGATGTGGACACCTGAAGCCCGGAGAGCTTATGTGCCTTTCTCAAGGTCCCACGACTAGAAACAGAGTGAGTTAGACCCTGAACTTGGACGTTCTGAAACCAGACCCAGTGTTGTTTCCACCCTAACATGCTTGTTGAAAATACTAGAGGAGATCAGACACACAGACATGTGATAGGGATAAAACGAGAGAAATGGTTTGTGCTTCTACAGAACATATTAAATACCAGGGGTAGATATAGATTACCCTTAGGTAACAGCCTAAATGCTACCTTTCATTCTAATGGAAGAGCTCACCTCTTTTTTCAGCATTCCTGGAGAGGAGTTAGAGGGTGTTGCTTTATTCAGCCTTAAAAAGAAACAAGACTGTACCATTTGCAGAGACGTGGATGAACCTAGACACTGTCATACAAGGTGAAGTAAGTCAGAAAGAGAAAAACAAATATCACATGTGTGTGCTAAGTTGCTTCAGTCGTGTCTGACTCTTTGCGACCCCATGGACTGTAGCCCACCAGGTTCCTCTGTCCATGGGGATTCTCCAGGCAAGGTTACTGGGGTGGATTGCCGTGCCCTCCTCCTGGGGATCTTCCCAACCCAGGGACTGGACCTGTGTCTCCGTGGCTCTTGCACTGTGGGGGGGATTCACTGAGCCACCAGGGAAGCCCTAAATATCCTATATTAATGCATATATGTGGACTCTAGAAAAATGGTATCGATGAACCTATTTGCAAAGCAGAAACAGAGACGCAGAGGTTGAGAACAAACGTATGGCTACCAACAGGGGAGAGAGAAGGAGGAGTGGGATGAATTGGGAGATTGGGACCGATATATATGAATACATTACAGTGTGTAAACTAGATGACTTATGAGAGCCTACTGTATGGCACAGGAGCTCTACTCGGTGCTCTGTGGTGACCTAGATGGGAAGGAAAACCAAAAAAGAGGGCATATATGTATAGTGTGACTGATTCACTTTGCTGTACAGCAGAAACCAACACAACATTGTAAAGCAACTATACTCAAAAAGGACTACATGTAAAACATCTTATACAATACACAGTTAAACAATTTCCATTCCAAAGAAAGTATTGTCCTGAACCTCCTACTATTTGTTGAAAACCCCTACTTGCCACTTTATGAAAATAATTTTGGGTCCACCCTTCTCCCCCTCGTGGGTTGACTTGCCCACTTAAAAGGTCGCCCTCTTAAAATGAACTCTCATTAAAATGCTCAGCTAGTGACATCGATAAGTTTATCCCTTGGCGAAGGCAAGCATGCTGGGGCTATAATGACATGGTCTTTCGGTGATCTTAAGGCATTGATTAACCCTCACCTGCCAGAAATCATTAGCAGCCAGATTGCTATTTTCTGATAGTTTTGAAAGGAGGATAAGTTTTAGTAAATAATCATTGGCCACTGTCCCAGGGGGAAAACCAGGCTGGACCAGCCGTGAAACGCCACATTGGTTTATTTTTTAGTGGGTGTATTTAGGGAGGAATGGAAATTGCATTCCTAGCAGCTAATTATAGGATAAGTGTGCCTACTTAACCAGGCAGCAAGCATGTCAGCTCTGCACAGAGCTCTCACATTATATACATTTTCTGTTCTCTGGATAATTAACAGGATCAAAATATTACTGTCAGATTCAAGGGGAAAATTAACACATTATCTTAATTGTCTTTTCTACTCAGGTACAAGGCATTACCATTTCAAAAAGGACTTGTTTAATACATTGGAATTTTAAACTGCAATTCCTGAAGATGCCGTTAATCCTGTTCCAAACTTTGATCTACTGTTGTGATATCTTTTGGATCCTGATTTCTCTGTTTTACTTTTGAACTTTTCAAAAAGGTAAGAGAGGGTGCAGTGATACACTGGACCTGGCTTGTACTGTGGGTTAGACATGCTATTAAAAGTCAACTTTATAAACTTACAATTAAAGAAATGATATCAAGACAAAGGAGGTAAACACTTAAAACGTATGTATCACTTCCTAATGAATACACTACATGTTACTATCATCTATGTTATTGTAGTTATCTCGATGGTATCTCTATGGTAGGGACTATATATAATGGGGAGCTGGTGCTTAATCCTTTCCCAGCTCTGCATTCAGTGACATTACTCTGGTAGCTTGCTATCAACCATGGTGCAAGTATTTATGCCTTGGAAATGGGCAGATAACTACAAATCAAGGGCTTTGGCAAGGGCTTCCCCGGTGGCTCAGTGGTAAAGAATCTGCCAGCAGAACAGGAGCCACAGGAGACACTGGTTAGATCTCTGTGTCAGGACGGTTCCCTGGAGGAGGAGGGCATGGCAACCCACTCCAGTATTCTTGCCTGGAGAATCCCTTGGACAGAGGAGCCTGGTGGGCTACAGTCCATGGGGTCGCAAAGAGTCGGACACGACTGAAGCGACTGAGCATGCACACATGCAGGGTTGGCAAACTATAGTTTGTGGACTGGATGCCTGTTTTAGTAAATAAGTTTATTGGAACATAGCAATTCCCATTTGTTTCTATATTACCTATGGCTGCTTTTGTGCTACAGCCACAGAATTGAGGCCTTCCTACTGAGACTCTATGTTCTCTAAGCCTAGAATCTGTAGTATCTGGCTCTTTACAAAAATGTTGCTCTGGTCTATATGAAGAAAGTGATGGAGAAAATATTGATAATGAAGCTGCAATTTGTGTTATCATGTCTGTAGTCATTACATTTATGAATGGCTTGTATAACTGAAGAAGCCAGGAATCTTGCCTTCAAATGGCTGCATCTAGGAGTTCAAATCGGAGAAGGCAATGGCACCCCACTCCAGTACTCTTGCCTGGAAAATCCCATGGACGGAGGAGCCTGGTAAGCTGCAGTTCATGGGGTCGCTAAGAGTCGGACACAACTGAGCGACTTCACTTTCACTTTTCACTTTCATGCATTGGAGAAGGAGATGGCAACCCACTCCAGTGTTCTTGCCTGGAGAATCCCAGGGATGGGGGAGCCTCATGGGCTGCCGTCTATGGGGTCGCACAGAGTCGGACACGACTGAAGCGACTTAGCAGCAGCAGCAGCAGCAGGAGTTCAAATGATGCCATTGATCTCTCCGCTTGGTTCTCTTCTCTATTCACTATTTTCAGGTAGGGTTTACCATGATGTGATACAACGTCTTCTCAGAATCTCTGACTAATATCCTAGCTATAGTTAAGTGACCTCAGTTAAGAGGACTGCAGCAGCAAAAGCCCTCCCAGGGGTATATGGTCAGGTTATAGTAACCTACCATGGGCTGCATGATCACCTATGAGCCAGTCACAGAAATGGAGTGCCCTGGTTGGTTAGGCCTAAAACATGGGCCCATCCTAAGAATTAGGGTTGAGGGTCAGCATCAGTCCCACCTGGGTGCCCTAATTGCTAGAGAGTGTGTATGCTTCCCAGAAGAAAATCAGGTAGTTGATGAGAGAACAAAGATGCTCTAGTCCCTGAAGCAGCAGATGTTTGCTGTAAACATCGTCTAAGCCCTTGCCGCTCAAAGAGTGTGGTCCACGGGCCAGCATTATCTAGGAGCTTATGAGAAATGAAGAATCACAGATCCTTTCCCAGACTTCTCAAAACAGGATCTGCATTTTGACATGATCTCCGGGTTATTGGTATGCATATTATGGTCTGAGAAGAGCGGCTCTAGGACGGAATTCTCCCTCTGCAGGAAACCTAGGCTCAGAAGTTTCGGTGACTTTTCCGATGTCACCCAGATTAAGTGCTGATTCTGCTTCAACCAGCTCACTGTTCTTGCCCGTACTCCAACACACCTGCCAACATATGATTCGCTAAACAGAACTGCTACGGGTCCTCTCCCTGACCTCTTAGTCTGAGGCTGTCTTGAATTCTATACCCTATCAAGAAAGAGGCTTTAAGACAAGACCAGAAAAAAATACCCAGTGTTTCCAAAAAAAAAAAAAAAAAGCCTGTCTTCAGCTCTCCATTGGCAAGAAATACAAAGTTAAACTTCCAGACAGTTCCTTAGGCACAGGTTGACAGCGTCCCATTAGTCCCGGGGCACCAGGTGGCCTTGTTTTATTTATGTTGGGCTAACAGGGAATCGTGTATTTTCATCATCATTACCATTATCATAGAAACAACAACAGCAATGGTGATAAGAAATGCATACTATTAAAAGCCAGTAGTGTCCTTTGGCATCCTTGGAGCTGGAATGGAAATGCACAAGTGTTAGGTCTCTCCCATATTTCCTTACATGTTGACATCAGGAATGACACACATGGCTAACAGATTTTCCACATGTTTTTCTCCTTGGCTGACATCTCCCCACTCAAATCAGAGCGAAGTCTGTGATCAGAGAGAGTGTTGATTGACTGCTTAGAGGGCATGAGCCTTCATGAAAACACCAGCATGACAGTTTATATAAATATCCTGACACTTTTTTTCTTATCTCCCCTGTCCCTTAAATTCCCATTTTTATTTTTTTTCTTTGAGCTTAAAATTAATATTTTCTTTGTGGACATGTAATATCCCGGCATGCCTCAGAGCTCACTCAAGGAGCTTGTTAGCATTTCCTATTTAATTGGATCTCTTTCTCCCTCACCCATGTGGAATTCTCCCTCCATGGGTTTCCAATCGATCTAATGTCAAAAGAAAAAAAGGAAAAGAAAAGAAAAAAAAAAAAAAGACCATCTGCCTAAATTACAGAGTATAATATATTGTTTTCTTTAGTAGGATAACCACAAAGATTCAGACTTAGGCCGATGTTATTTGGGGGGTCTAAGACTCCAAAGTTCCAATTATTTGGGTAATTTGGGCATACAGACCCTCTCTCATTTGTCCAAATTAGTTGGTTAATTGCAGCTGTTTGGTTCTAACCTGGAGGGACTTTGGCTGCTTCCAAAGTACAGGGAAATAAATGATGTCGTTTCCTTTGGAACAACATTAAAGTTGGAAAGATTTTAATACGTGCAATTTTCCCACTGATAACATTTAACTTTCTGGACCCTGAGGTGGAAGGAAGATTATACTCGATTGACAGAGGTGAAATTTTTTCAGTTTGTGATCTTGGAAATCTATCAAAATTATGTAGTATATGTTCCCTGAGACTCCTTCAAACAGTGGAGGAGCCTGGTGAAGAATACTCTCTTCTAGTCATCCAGATAATTCCAGCTGGCAGCCAGCTGACCCCAAGCTCTGTCAACATCCACCCAAGATCTTATGGGATTCAGAATTCTTCCCAGGTTGGTCCTGGAAATGGATTGTCTGTGACACCATTTCTGTCCCAGGGCTATACTTTTACCTAGGGATAGAGCTTCTCCACCCTTTATCTCTGTTTACACTGAGTGTGTGTCTCCCAGTGGTGCCGTGGTCCCTGACATTCTGGGGACTTAATTACCAAAAGGGAGATCCTTCCATCCTTTCTGAATGTGTGTTTCCTAGGTTTACTCACTCCTTCTGAGAGACCAAGAGGGCTGTCTCTTTGCAGTTCCTGATACCCAGGGAATCACATGACCCAAGAGCAGCCCTTACTGGTGAAATTCTAAACTGCTGCCCTCACCCCTATCCCAGGCCCAGGATACTTGACAGACACCTCTTAGTTCACCTCGCTTAGACACTACAGGAACAAGTCGAGTCAATAACTCTGCTTTCAAATCCCAATTCTGACTCTCTTGCTGTTTGACCTTGGGATAGTGTGTTCATTTCTCTAGGCCTCAGTTTTCCCCATCTGTGCAATGGAAGGCATTACTGAAGTCTAGGTTAAATCTAAACCCAAAAGATGAATCCATTTTAAGAGATTATCATACATTAGAATTTAGAAGATGGATTTTCCCATCTCTGCAAAGATGTCAGTTTTTATGCATCTGTAAGAGCCTGCCAAATTATGACCTGTCTTAAAAAACCAGCAGTGTAGTCATTGCCCATAACATAAATAGCTGCTATGTCTTCCCTCTGCAGTGAATGTTTTTGACTCTGCCCCGTGAATGTCTAAACACTTCTAAAGAGAAAATTTCAACTTTCGTTTTCCCCTTTGTGGGCCAGTCTTTTGAACTGCAAATAGATGAGCAGAGACTGTTTATGCATTCCACTTCTCCTGTACATGTTTGTTTGACTGGTAAGATGGAAGGTAAGGGACTATTTAAAGACATCTTTGAGAATAGTATAAGTACACAAGGGGACCAGGAATAATAGGTTAACATCACAGAAAATGTAGGTTGGGTATAAACTTCCCGGCAGTTTGCATGATTCAATTATGAAGTAGTATCCCATAGGAAGGGCTTTGATCATCTGTACGGGAGATGTTTGCAATTTCGCTGGATTTTTAAAAAATCTCTCAGAGTCATTTTTGCAAAAGCAAGAGGCAAGGCACTGAATTTGGACTCTTTCTCTGCATTAATTTTTCCTCTTTTCTCCCCCCTCCGCTCGCTAATTTCTGTGAATAATCATTACAGTGAAGTGTCACAAAGGATCCATGTAGAAGTTCAGAATAGCAGTGTTATATGTGTACTTGGTAGGGGACGATATATAAGCCTAATCTGATATTGGCTTCTATGTAAAGTGAAAATATTTTAACTTATTACTCAGGACTGGTAAGTGTATGTAATTTGCTTATCACTACTTGAGCTTTCTTGAAGACCAGAATACTCCATTTTTCTTTCTTCTTCCTTTATTTTTGGTTAACTGTTTTAAAGTAAAACAAGACACACAGAAGAAAAAGAAAACACCAAAAATGAGCAATTTAAGGAGTTCTTATAAGAGAAACATCCTTGCAGTTGCTACCCAGGTCAAGAAAGAGGACTTTGCAGACACCCTGGAAGACTTTTTATGTGCTGCATTGCAATCACGACATCTTTCCTCCCCACAGCCCTGACTTTTGTGTCACTTCCTTGCATTTCTTTATAGTTTTATTAGTTAATGGACCTCCCTTGACACTCGTTTTAAAAGACAAAACATATTTTATATTTGAAAAGTTTCTCTCAGTCTATAGGTTTTCTCTCCATCTTTTTCTAGTCTTTAACTGTTTGTGTTGAAAGAACTCAGGACATTTGACCTGAGAGTTTCACCCACCCTGGATTTTGCTGATTGCAATTCAGGGTGCCATTTAGCATGCTGCTCTATCTGTCTTTCTTGTAAGAGGACCCAGAGGCTGGTCTGGACTCAGATTTGATCTGTTCTGAAAGAATGTAGTTGGTAATGTGTTCTTTCACATGAGTGTGAAAAAAAATGCTTTTTTTTTTTTGATGTTAGAAGACATCGACATGCAATGCTTAGATCCTTTCATTCATTAAGTTTGTAAAGTGATAATACTTTGTCTGCCATTTTTCCCATGTAATAGAGGTATGAATGTTAAGAGATGATTACTCTCATCTGTATTTGATTGCCTGGTATTGTTCAGTCACTAAGTCATGTCCGACTCTCTGTGACTCCATGGACAGCAGCACGCCAGGCTTCCCTGTCCTTCACTATCTCCTGGAGTTTGTTCAAACTCATGTCCATTGAGTCAGTGATGCCACCCAACCATTTCATCTTCTGTCATCCCCTTCTCCTCCTGCCTTAAATATTTCCCAGCATCAGGGTCTGATTACCCGGTAGCACAGTTTATATATGAAAGATTGGTTAAAGGCTTAATTTTCCCCTTATATTTATGAATTTTCAAGATAATGAATTGGCTCCCTACATTCCAAAGATGACCAACCAGTGTCTTTAAAAACATCATTGTGAATTGTCATCAAAAAAGAGAGGAACAAATTAAGCACCAGAAGGAAATACAGAAGGGAGGGAGGGAGGAAGGGAAAATGGAAAGAAAGAAAGAAGGGAAGAAGGAAAAGGAAGGGGAGGGGAAATCAAATGAAAGAAAAAAGAAATACTTAGGTATAAATCTAACAAAACGTGAAGGATCCATATGCAGAATACTGTAAAACACTAATGAAGGCAATCAGACAAGGTCTAAATAAATGGAGAGAGAGTTCATGTTAGTGGCCTTTAGTTTGAAATAACATGTTTGTATCAGTTTATTCATTGTAACAAATGTGTTATACTAACAAATGTATTATACTAATGTAAGCTGTTAGTTAGGAGAAAGTGGGTGTGAGGAATATGGAAACTCTCCAGAATACCTCTACAATTTTTTGTGAACAAAAACTATCCTAAAATAATTATTTGTAAAATGTCATTATGATCTTAAGAGTTTAAATTTATTGGAAGAGATTCAGACAGTTGCATTTGTTTCTTTCTGAAGCTTAAGTTGTTCTGTTGTTGGCCTCTTCAAATGTGGCTCTTGAGTGCTTTTCACATAACCCAAGTCCTTGAAAGTTTTTGGGTAGCTCGTATGACAAGGTATTCCTGGCTTACCTTTTATACTCCTGCTCCAGCCACATAATCAGCCATTTCTCCAAGAAGCTATGGTTTCTTCTATTTGTATGTTTCAAGATCACAACCTTCATGCTTGGGATAGGCATCTTTAGAACTCATCAATAGCGTTCACGAGTTTATACTAATGATTCCACTCCAAATTCAAGACCCCAGTTATTGTTTCTTTTTTTTTTTTTTAAATAACTTACCCTCTTCTAGAATATATCAGTAGCTCCTTTTTCTCCACACTGAGAACCTTGGTTCTCAGGGACACATGGAGTGATAAGAACCAGAGCATCTCATGTTATTTACTTACCCCAAATTACACAACAGTTTCAGGACAATACTGTACCACCAATATAATTATTGAGAAAAGTCTAAAGTTTTTTCCATATGGTCTTCTCATTAATCCTATTTTATAGTTGAGCTATAGATAGCCACAATGCCCGGGCATAATAGCCCTTCTAAATTATACTCTTTTCCTTGGAACCCTCATTTAGTGTTAATTCCACAAGTAACTATATGTTAAAGCTTATAAACAGTCCTTGTGTTGATGCCTCTCAAGATGGTTGTCTAAAGCTTGTGTTCCAGAAGTTTCCGTGGGAAGGGTACTTTGAAGCACTATTATTTGGGTTGGTAACATTTGTCTGTGTCCTTTGAACTTTAAAGGTACTATTATTAAATATAAAATTTTGACTCATATTTTCATTCCTTGAATTTCTTAAATATTTCACTCTATTTTCTTCTGTCATAAAGTTGTTGACATAAAGTATTGAACTCACGTCTAATTTTCTTTGCCCTATAAATCACTTGTTCTTTTTCCTAATTGTCTAATGGATTTTTTCCCTTCCTTCCTTCCTTTTTTCTTTCTACGATTAATTATTTTACTAGAGTATGTCTTAATGTTGATAGCTTTGGGTCAAGAGTCTCAGATATATGTACAGTTCAATATATAGTTTTAAATCTTTATTTTCTAAAGTTTTCCTGAATTATAATGTTTAGCATTTGTTCTCTTTCCTTGTTTTGCTTTTCATTTTTGAAGGCATTCCTCTTATTCCTGTGTTGGATGTCTTTGCCTGTTTTAAATATTTTTTACTTTATTTAAAACTCTTTTAGTTCTTACTTAATTTCTTTTATATTTTTAATGTTTTGTTTATCTTAAGGCATAATCTGTCCTGTTTATTCATACTGCGTTCCTTCTAGTTTAATTTTCGTTTCTGAAAATTATTTAAAATTTCTTCTCTTCTTATATCTGTGGTGTCATCTCCAAGTTTTTCAAAGTCTAATCAATACTATTCTTTCGTGTCCTGCTGATTTTCTTACTGTGTCTTAGCTCTTTTAAAAATAGAAATGTATAGTTTTGATCAGTTTTGTGAGCATATTTTTCTGGCATGATTTCATTGTCTGCAAGATTGTTGTTCTGCTCCTTTATTCTTTGTAAAATAATTTTGTATGGGATTTATCTTTGGTACATGTCTGTTGCTCACTTTTATATCAGATTGTTTTTCTGAACTTTTGGAAAGAAGTATAGTTTAAGATAGCTTTTGTAACTTAAGAGAATTGCCTTTCCTGATGTTTTTGTATAGTATTAAGAACTTTTCTTGACTCTGTTTCCCTTCTTGACATGTATCTGGACTTTCTCCTCCCATTGTGTGTGTTGACTCCTACTTAATTCTGAATCTGTTGCTGTTTCTACTAGTTGTTCCTTGATGTGGAGTCCTCTCCTGAAAGGGAGTCCTGGCGTACTGGTTTCGGATGCTGAAGGAAACTAGATTGTTACAGAGTCTTCATTTCTTACTGTGGACTCTTCCTACACACCCACAATTAGATTGGGCAGATCTTGACAGGATTCCCTGGTGGCACAGATGGTAAAGAGTCTGTCTGCCATGCAGGTGACCTGGGTTCAATCCGTGGGTTGGGAAGATCCCCTGGAAGAGGAAATAGCAACCCACTTCAGTATTCTTGCCTGGAAAATCCCATGGATGGGGGATCCTGGCAGGCTACATACCTGTTGGACACAACTGAGCAACTTCAATTTCATTTGTGAGGTGTCTTGATATTCATAAATAGTCCCTCTCAGCCACCCCTAACTTTCTACTGATATAGAAAGCACTACAGCTGATTGCCAAGGGAACGAACCATGTAATTGGAGGGTTGGAACTTTTAGTCCAACCCATCTGACCTCCAGGGAGGTGAGGAGGTCAACGATTTTATTAATGGTGCCTATAGAATAAAGCCTCCATAACAGCCCAAAGGGATGGTGTTCAGAGAGCTTTGGGTTGGTGAATGTACGGAGATCTTGGAAGAGTGCCATGCTTAGAGGGAGCATGGACGCTCTGCCGCCCTTCCCACGTGCCTGTACTGTGCATCTTTTCCGTCTGGTTGTTCCCAAGTTATATCCTTTTATAATAAACTGGAAATATAGCAAGCAAAATATTTCACTGAGTTCTGTGAGCCACTCCAGCAAATTAATCAAACCCACGAAGGGAATGGTAAAGAAGATGTAGTATATATATACAAGGGGATATTACTCAACCATAAAAAGGAATGAAATTGGGTCATTTGTAGTGATATGGCTGGACCTAGCTTCTGGCGCAGGGAGTGAAGTAAGTCAGAAAGAGAAAAACAAGTGTTGCAAATTCACACACACACACATATATAGAATGTAGAAAAATAGTACAAATGAACTTATTTGCAGGACAGGAATAGAGACACAGACGTGAACAGACACGTGAAGACATCCGTGGAAGGGCAGGGTGGGGCACACTGAGGGATCAGCATCAACGTGGGTGCACTACCGTGCACAAACTAGATAGCTAGTGGGGCGCTGCCGTGCAGCACAGGGAGCAAGCTCAGCGCTCGGAGATGACCTAGAGGAGAGGATGGGGCTGCGGCAGGAGGGAGGCTCACGAGGGAGGGGGTTTAAGTATACATATAGCTGCTTCACAGTGTTGTACAGCAGAGACTAACACAATATGGCAGAGCAGTTATACTCAAAAAAATAAACAAGAAGGGGCCACTGAAACCTCCAGTCTGTAGCTGGTTGGTCCAAAGCACAGGTGACAGTCTGGACTTCCGACTGACTTCTGAAGTTGGGGGTGGTGGAAGTATCAGTCTTGTACAGCTGAGCCCTACATATCTACCTGTGGGATCTAACAGGTATCTCCAGGTAGGCAGTGTCAGAACTGAGCTGAACTGAGGACACCCAGCACGTGTTGCAGAATTGCTTGCTGGTGTGGGAAAAGCACGCACATTAGAGCTGGTGTCAGAATGTTAGTGTTTTATCCCCACCTGTTAGTTTTGGGGGCTTCTTGGGAATACTAGATGCATAGTGCAATTACAAATATAGTTTATAGGTCTTTGATTTTTTCATCTAGTTGCTCTAGTTTTGTATTGGGAATTGGGGAGATTTAAAAACTATGCCACAGCTGCTCTCTCTTTTTCAGAATTTCCCCATTTTTTTCTGACCCATTACTACACTGATTTCCTCTTTTGATACCAAAGCAGTAAGTTTTAATACATGCAGAATATGAAACAGAGGACATTTTTCTAGTTATATTTTATTCAGAAATATTCACATATAAGAATTCTTAACTTGCTTTGTTGTTCATTCACTAAGTCATGTCCAACTCTTTGTGACCCCATGGACTGCAGCATGCCAGGCTCCTCTGTCTTCCACTTTCCCCCAAAGCTTGCTCAAATTCATGTCCATTAAGTTGGTGATGTTATCTGACCATTTCATCCTCTGCCACCCACCTTCTCCTTTTGCCCGAACTTGCATAATCTGGCATTTTGGGGAAATTTTTTTCGGAAAAAATAAGTCAACAAAAGGAAAATAGACTCACAAGATTTTTACTAACCATACATTTGAAAAGCAGTTCATCTTAAATAATTTGAAGAGACTTTAAGAAAATTGGAAAAGCTGGTAAAATAAGAATGCTGGCAGGACTTCCCTAGCAGTCCAGTGTTTAACACTTCACCTTCCAATGCAGAGGATGTGGATTTGATCCCTCATCAGGGAGCTAAGCTCCTACAGCCTTGTGGTCAAAAAAACAAAGCATAGAACAGAAGCAGTATTGTAACAAATTCAATAAAGACTTTAAAAATGATCCACATTTAAAAAAAAATGACTTCCTTAACTCACAAATGTGGTAATTGAATAGTCTCTGAAGATCTAATTCCAGATACTTCTTCACTGAGAGCTGTGGTGGTCACGGATAGTCCGCCCAGGTTGCAGTCTGAAGCCTTGTTTCTTCATTTTTTTCTCTCCATATGCTCCCTTAGCCTGATTATTGCCACTAGCACCATCATGGATATGCGTGCTCAGTTGTGTCCAACTCTTTGCGACCCCGTGGACTGTAGCCCTTCAGGCTCCTCCGTCCTTGGGATTTTTCAGGCTCCTCTGTCCTTGGGATTTTTCAGGCTCCTCTGTCCTTGGGATTTTTCAGGCAAGAATACTGGAAGGGGTTGCTTCCGTCTCCTCTAGGGGATCTTCCCAACCCAGGGATCAAACCGTCGTCTCCTGCCTTGGCAGGTGGATTTTTTACCACTGAGCCACCAGCGAGGCCCAGCATCATAACTGTAATGAATATTCATTTAGACTGCACCTGTTTCCAAAGTGCTTCTCATTCATCCAATTCTCCTGAAGCCTTATGACTGTAAAGATGTGTATCAGTTAGGAATACGCTCAGTTGCAAGTGACGGGAAGCCCAACTAAGACTGACTTCAACACGTAGGAATTTATTTTCCTATAAACCAAAACCCAAAGATAGGTGATCCCGGGTTGAAAAAGCTGCTTTGCCTGACCATCATGGACCCCATTCTTTCTACTTCTACCCTTTCCCATTCTTAATGTGTAGCTTTTGTCCTCATGGCTACAAAACAGTTGCTACCTTTCTAAGTATTATATGAACCATTGTCAGGATTGGGCCTTTGATGCTAAATGATGATAAAAGGCAGTACACATAACAATACACATAATTCAAGTAAATATGGAAATCACGTAGTCACTAGTCTTTAAATACTTGAATCCTAAGTAGAATGTTCTCGTTTGTCAAGATACTCTCATGGTGTTCTTCTGATAGTTTCATAGAAATATTCTGGGAATTTGCACACTGAGTTCTGGGAACATCTTATTCTACCGTTTATCTTCTTGCTTTTGTCCTGGGAATTGGCCAGGGGCTGCATATACTCCTGGGGCTGTTACAGTGGAACCCAAATTTCACTTTTCTGTTCTCCCCATGCATAAAAACCACGTAGGCTGGTGACATGCCTGAGTCCTATTGCTATGCAGAATTTTTCTCCTCTTCGCTTGGTGACCAGTTGGGTGCTTAATCTTTGCTCCATGGACAAATAATTGTTGGAGTTTCATCCTCTGCTTCATTTATTCAATAGGCATGGATATTTGTTGGCATAACATTTTGCCAGTGGTAGCTGTTCTATACATAAGGCCTGGTGCCTATCATCAATACCATTGCTGCTAAGTCGTTTCAGTCGTGTCCGACTCTGTGCGACCCCATAGACGGCAGCCAACCAGGCTCCCCCGTCCCTGGGATTCTCCAGGCAAGAACACTGGAGTGGGTTGCCATTTCCTTCTCCAATCAATACCATTAGAAATAGTAAAAGTACCCACATCCTATAGATGGGAGTTTATATGAAGAGAACCACCAATTCTCTTGTTCAGTTGCCATGTCATGTCTGACTGTTTGTGACTAACCCCATGGACTTCAGCACGCCAGGCTTTCCTGTCCTTCACTATCTCAACTCATGTCCATTGAGTCAGTGATGCCATCTCTAAATAAGACCAAATTCTGCCCCATAGAGCTGGTTAGTGGCACAAAAAGGTGATTAGTGTGGGTCATCCATTCTGATCTTTAGAATCGCCTCTCTTTGGGGCCATCAGCTGATCATGTCACTACCACCACCACACTGGCACCCCAGGGCTACCCCTCCCCCTCCCTAAGGCCTGGACTATGTATGAACAGCTCTCTCTGACCCTGATTCTTCATCTGTAAATGGAAATGACATTCTTTAGCTCAAAAGGTTCTACGACTTAAAAGAGAAAACCTCTATAAACCCAGCTGTTCTCCTGTATCCACAGGTTCTGCATCTTCAGGGTCCTCATTCATGGATTCAACAAACTCTGGATCAAAACTATTTTTTAAAAATTTCCAGACGTTCAAGAAAGCAAAATTTGAGTTTGTCATGCATCAGCATTTATTTACATAGCATTTATATTGTATTAGGTATCATAAGTCATCGAGAGATAGCAAAGTAGATGGGAGGATGTGCATAAAGTGAAGTCGCTCAATCGTGTCCGACTCTTTGTGGCCCCATGGACTGTAGCCTACCAGGCTCCTCTGTCCATGGGATTTTTCCAGGCAATAGTACTGGAGTAGATTGCCATTTCCTTCTCCAGTGCATAGGTTGTATGCAAATACTATGCCATCTTATGGGCTTCCCAGGTGGCTCAGTGGTAAAGAATCTGCCTGCCGATGCAGGAGACACCAGAGATGTTGGTTCAGTTCCTGAGTCAGGAAGATCCCCTAGAGAAGGGAATGGCTACCCACTCCAGTATTCTTGCTGAGAAAATCCCATGGACAGAGGAGCCTGGTGAGCTACAGTCCGTGGTGTCGCAGAGTCAGACATGACTGAGCACACGTGCCATTTTATATAAGGAACTTGAGCATCCCTGAACTTGGGTATTCACGTAGGGTCCTGGAACCGGTCCCCTGTGGATGCTGAGGGACAACAGCAGTGACACCTCTATAAATAATGCAGAAACTGTTTAAGGCTCCAAACATGATATCTAGCTCAAAAGAAGTACGTACTCAAAGTTAAGTTTTATTTTGCTCTTCTGTATTATACATGAGTATTTGACCCAGGTAGTTTAAAAAGACTGGTCCAAGGACATTTGGTCATAATTAGCAGGGCAGGAATTTGAACTGAAGGTTTACTTGGCTCTCATCTTTAGTGTGAACAGGGATGCTGAGGAAGAAGGACAAACTTCTGAAAGGACAGGGGACTATACCCCACCCACTTCATCACCAGCATCTCAGGGCTCAGGTATGAGAGTACAGGTTATTTGCAAAATATTTTGTGGGCTGTGCTTGTAAGATACTCAAACACCTGGTCAGTTTAGACACCTGTGGAGGGGGGTGATGGTGGAGAATGTTTAAATTAACTTTATGACTGCTCTGGTATAGACAGCATAATCCGATAATTGGCAGATCCGCTGGGAGGGATTGGGGGTAGGTGTAGAAGGGGACGACTGAGGATGAGATGGCTGGATGGCATCACTGACTCAATGGACGTGAGACTGAGTGAACTCCGGGAGATGGTGATGGACAGGGAGGCCTGGCCTGCTGCGATTCATGGGGTCGCAAAGAGTCGGACCCGACTGAGCGACTGAACTGAACTGAACCCCTATCTTGCTCCAATTTTTTTCTCTGTTTATCCTACTTGTTTTTTCCTAATGATGAACTCCAGCAGTTTTAAAAAAAATGACCCTCCTTCCTGAGCGTTTTCTTCGTAAATGGTAAATCAATGAGTATAGATTAAGATATGAATATTATGGATATGAATGGAAAGTAGAAAATCAAATGCAGCATTTTGACGTTCTGTTGAGCAAAACCTTGGACTATTTTACTTCCCTGGTACTCCTTCAGTTGGGTGTTACATGAGCTCAGAGGTCTTCCTTTTTTCTAGTCACTTCAGTTCTTTCCCTTTGACTAATGATGTTGATGTACAATGCAGGAGAGACTCAGAGACAGAGAGACAGATAGCAGGAAAGAGAGACGGTGAGAGAGAGAGAGAGAGAGAGAACACCCCTGTGTGTCCATGGCTTGTACATATAGAACACTTAAAGTGTATATTTTTCCCTGTGACTTTTGTGACTTCAGGGTTGGGAGTGGGGAGAGGTTGGATAGGGTGATAGGGAAGTGTTCATCCAGTCCCATTTTTGCCTGTCTCGTCCTCTCTGATTGCTCTGATTCTAAAAGTGGTTCCCTGATGCATGGAACTTTGCCTTATCCATTCCCTGCCCATGCTTCACTTAGAAATTCTCTGAGGAACTCTGCTGGTCATGGATGACAGTCCCCCTCGGTGTCTCATTGTTCCAGTCGCTACAGGAACTTGGCAGTCACAATGAAGGATGACTCCGGTGCCTGGTGGCCACACCAAGCAAGTCTCCTATCAGTTTCCTTGCTCTTGGCTCAGTTATGGGCATCTCTGTTGGAAGCAGGAACTGGAACAGTGCTGGTTCTCAGGCCGGGCACAGCTTTTGTGTCTCTCTTTGGCTCTTGATAACCTTTGCTTCGGCTCTGTCTGTTTATCTTCCTCCGGAGGAGTTCTTTGATTCCCCATGTGCCTGATAACAATACCAACAACAGTGATGACTCCTGCTGCCGTGTCCTGGGCACCCAACCATGTGGCACGTACTCCCCTGGTCCTTTTCTGTACCCTGTGCCCAAGCTTAGGGCAACCTTTTAAAACCAGATTGTGTTATCTTCATTTTGCTGATGAGACAACCGGTGCTGATGAGACAACCGTGACTTTCCTAAGATTACTTATCCATTCTGTGACCATTTGGGGTTTCAGTCTGGTCTCATGTACTCTGTAGCAAGGTCCTTTCCAGCATATATCCCTCCTCCAGATGTTGGACATGAAGAGCAGGGAACAGACTCAACTTTCAGGCCTCTGAGTGCACTAGGTAACCTTGAATCCATGGTGACTAAGCTACTTCCTTTCATATTCTCCTTCAATACCACTGGTTACATGAAGCAGGAACTCTGTCTGCTGATGGTGAGGCTCTGACACCTGTCTGACATTTGTTAATCTCCCCTTTTAATAAAGAGACAGCGGCCTCCAGCACTGAGCTTTGGGCAAGCAATTATGTCCAACTAGAATTTAATAGTACTGTTGTTTTTATGCTTGTATTTGTTTTGTATGGCAACTTTCTTTTAATTCCAAGTGATATTAATTTCCCATTTATAGTAGTGATGAAAAGTTTTCTTTCAAGATACATCAATCTAGGTTTTAACAAGTGAACCCATTTGAAGAAAAATGTGAAACAAATAATGGTATGGATCATAGGAGGATAGAGAAATTATGGAAAATTGATACTCAGATGATTGAAATAGTAGAAGCAGCACTCTCCTCAACATTTCACTTGTTTGTGACCCACAGGAAGCCAAGCCCCCGTGAGCCACAGACGGACACAACACGTTGGTGCTTATACTTCTGATGCACGGGCACTATTCAGTGATATTGTAGCTCTTTGACAGAAGTGAGTCGTATAGCATGTTTGATGAACATATTCCCAAGTCTCCATCTTTTGTGGAAGGGAGAGGAGGTGGGTGCACAGTAGAACCATCAGAGAAGGTGGAGTATGAGAAAGACTGGAAATGGGACACGGACACAGTGTGGTAGAGTCTCCAGGTATGTGGGGTCACTTTGGGAAGTAGGAATTAGGAAGGCTTCCTTGTGGCTCAGCTGGTAAAGAATCCACCCGAACTGCGGGAGACCTGGGTTTGATCCCTGGGTTGGGAAGATCCCCTGGAGAAGGGAGAAGCTACCCACTCCAGTATTCTGGCCTGGAGAATTCCATGGACAGTCCATGGAGTTGCAAAGAGTTGGACACAACTGAGCGACTTTCACTTTCCCTTGAGGAAGAGGCATTTGAGTGAGGAATAAGTAGCCATTGATTATGTGGATATGCTGTGGGAGATGGGAGCAGAGACACAGAGTAGAGAAGTGTAATCTGAGTTGGGGAAACAGCTAGTATCCAGTTTGCTTCGAGCACTGGGAAATGGGACTGGAAATATAGATTGGAGCAAAATCATTTAGAACCTAAAAGATAGGCCAAGGAGATGGGGCTTATTTTACAGTGGAATCCACTGAAGACACCTCAGTGGGGACTGGAAATGAATAGGATCAGTTACTCAGAACACTCCGGTGCCCTAGGAACCTGTGTTTCCCCAACTTTGTAGGTGAGCTGCTTCTGAGACCTCATTTCCGTTGGAGAGTCCTGTCCAAAATGCCCTTCATGCTGCTTAATATTCTGTCAATATAAATTCATCCCTCTAGGACCGACCAGTAGGTTGAAAACTGTAGAAGGGGCAACATTTTCAGTTCTTGAGTGCTGCACTTGCAAGTGGGCAGTAACCCAGGATTGGAGAGTTTGGAGATTTGGGCTTCATAGTCATCTTTCCATCCACAAAAATGTGAGAGTTTCTCCTTTTCTCTGTTTCTAACCTGACTCCTTGTGTGCAGATTGTGCAAGGTCCTCCACCAAAAATCACATTCATGGGGAAAGCAAAACAGTCAGCAGGGTCTGTATAGCCAAGTGGTACAGAGATTGTCTCTTTTGAGGCCGTTGGCCTGTTTCTCCCTTACTGCTAGAGGAGAAACTTAGAGGCCCAACTTCTTGGGTACCCAGGGGGCTGATTTTCTTTTCCCATGTTTCGTAATTTTTCATTGTGACCTCATCATTAGTGGAGGGAGCCTTGTGGGAGTTGGTTTAGGAGTATATATTCTTCTATTGTGCTTGTTTATATCTGCCAGCTGACCCTGGAAAGATTTCCAAGCCAAAACTACTGAAGTTGCAGATTCCAGGGAACCCCAAACCAGAGGTAAGAAATGTCATTGTGAATTCTACTGGGAGGTGGGGCTTCCCAGGTGGCTCAGTGAGAAAGAATCAGCCTGTAATACAAAAGACATGGGTTCGATCCATGGGTTGGGAAGATCCCCCGGGGAAGGAAATGGCAGCCCACTCCGGTATTTTTGCCTGGGGTATCCCATGGACAGAGGAGCCTGGTGGCTACAACTGATGAGGTCACAAAGAGTCAAACACAACTTAGTGGCTGAGCACACACGTACTCATGGGAGATACTGAATGTCTTTTCCCACCCAGGGCCAAGTGTAGACGATCACACTGCTTTATTTCTTTTTGCTGAAGAGATGACCTAGTCCATCCTGTAGCTGAGGATGCAGCTTTTTGAGTGTCCTGGCTTGATGTCTACATAAAGCCTTGACGCCCATCCCTCTATGGTGTAAAAGACCAAGCTCCTATTTTGCCTAGACTGGTGACCATGAAGCCTGCCTGGGGGCAGCTACAGGATCATTTCACGAATAACCCTCAAGACTTCTAGTCCATTTTCATTTTAAGCCTTTTGGAATTCCCCTGGTATTTTTTTTCTTTCTGCAAGTTCAGTTTTGCTGCACTTAAAAGGATGTTCAGTATATGTCAGCCAGTAGTTCTAGAGGCTTTGTAATCATAGACTCTTCAGGTTATCTAGTCCAGAATATTCCTAGAGATAGAGATCTGCCAAGGAAATTGAAAGCCCCCTCTTCATAGCTATACCTACCCTGCATGGGCCATGGCTGAGGTTTCACAGAAAATAAACATTTTAAGGAGATTTTGCAAGAGTTACGAAGAGAGATGAGCAAATATGATAATCTCTTTTTTAAGTGAAGACATAAGTGAGAGATGTTGCAGGCAACTGCACTCTCTGAAGGAACATTGGCATCCTTGGCAGGACATCTCATGATGTGATGTGATGTGATGTGATGTGATGTGATGTGATGTGATGTGATGTGATGGTTTCTTTTTCTTAAATCATGGAAGGATAATGCAATCGAGAGGAGGATATTTCATTTTAATCTTTTACATCTGTTCACCAAGTATAAAAGGATAAAATAAGATAAAGCAATGCTCTCTTGAGAAGTCCATATTTTCAAAGGCTTTTGGCATTAATGTGCTTATTAATTGTCATGGATAGTCACTGTCATCAGAAGAATATTATATAATATATAGTGGCCTTTATAGGACTAAGAGGGAAAGAATTTCAAGTTTCTCTCTTAACCTGAGCCACTTAAAATGAAAAACAAAGACCATTAAATCCTGTTCAGTTGAAGGGGATCCTAAATATAGTTTATTGGGGCTCTTAATTCACCCTGAAAACTGCTGTAATTATTAAAAGTGTCCAAGCTGTTAACTCGAAAACAACATATGCCACATTTACATAATGATTTGCATATAATTTCCATGTAATTCTTTTAATGTCAAAATGTACAATTATGCTTCCAGCCCCTCTACCTTTTGCCCCATGCCCCTTCCTGGCCCCACTGTGTTAAATCAGAATCTCTTCCTTGTTGAAAGCTATTTATGAATGGGTTTAGAAGAGATGGCTAGATGGAGGTCGTCTGTTGTTTTAGTTCAAAAAGATCTTGGCCAAACATACTCCTTCTCTCAGACTGGATTGGTTGTACTCTCTATTGTGAGTACATTATGGGGACCAGTTACTCAGTTCTGCTTGAGACATGGGCTCATTTTACAGATGAAGAAACTGAGGCTCAGAGAGGTTCTCTCTGATGCGCTATGGTGTTCACTTGCTTTCTCTGTCCCAGCAATCCAAAGTCCCTCACCTGCCATACAGGAGGCTTTTTTGTGTATCTTTTACAAGAGACAAATATAATTCATTTTAAAAAAGTCATTTGCCATAGCTCATGTGATTATTTGCTCTTGGGTTTGCCATCAAGGACAGGAAAGAATTCTTCCATCAGATTCCAGAAACATATTTATCCATTGTGGGTGAGCTCTCTTTCTGTCTAAACTAACTGCAGCCCCACAAGCATGTCATGCTTTTTCTGGCTCCTACCTGTGTTTTCAGTGTGGGCCCCTCTCCCTACATCTCTGTTTGCACCCAACATCCGGTCTCTCATTTACACATCACCAGGATGCTTTCTTCCATGTCCTGTGACTAGGTTCGATGCCCTTTAAGTGAGCTCATAAACCACTCTGTTTAACTTGAGCTCCCTGAAAGCAACCCTTGAGACAGACTTGAGTGTAGGGACTTTCCTGGGGGTCCAGTGACTAATACACTCCCCACTCACAGTGCAGGCAGCCTGAGTTCAATCCCTGCTCAGGGAACTAGATTCCACATGCTGCAACTAAGAGTTTGCATGCCGCTACAAAGATCCATGATCCTGTGTGCCACAACTAAGACCCAGTGCAGCCAGATGAATGAACATTTTAGAAAGAGACTTGGGTATAGGTACTGCATTTGGGAAGTGACCCCCGGGTGCAGGGATGAGGGAGCTGGGAGAGTGAAGCCAGGAAGGAAAAAGTTAGGGGGCATCACTGAGGATGCTGCTATCAGCACTGGGAGCTCAATTCCTCTGGGTCCTCCTGGGAAGCGTCTGGAATGATTCCAGTATAACTGCCTGGAGGAGGGGAACTGGGGGCATTTATTCACTGACTTAGTCAGCATTGGCTGAGGGTTGCCCCAAGAGTTGCCAGTTTCCGTGCCCTTCCTAGCTGTGCAACTGCACAGGCTGACCAAGCTCTCCAGGGCTTCTGCCGTGTCTGGGTCATCCAGAGAATGAAGCTGTGTGTTGCTCAGGCTGGTAGCAACATGCCAGGCTCAGTCTTGGCTGAGATCGGAAGTAAGGCAAGCAAGTGTGTCCCCACACGTGTCTAGTACTGCACTCACCGCTCTGTTTTGCATTTGTATTCTCAACTAGACCATAAGCACTCTGAGGACAGGGGTTGGGTGACCACTGGGTCCCCAGCTAGACACTGTTTGATAATAATCTGTCACACGAATACATCAGGTCCCAAATTCAGTTCAGCTTCAGCAAAGCTAGCTATCACTAAGCTTAGCAAAGTCAGAAGAGCTGCTTTCTTTAATTAGTCTTTTTTCCTCCCTAATTCTGTCCATCCTAAAAAGTTGGAAGAAAGTAAATGAATCAAGGGGAATATTTCGCATATACATTATGAAATTGCCAGAAGCAAAAAGAAAATCAGATCCATCACAATTCTTCACTTGAAGATACCAGCAAATTCTGAGGCAAAATCATAGCTGATGTTTGGTTTCATTCAAAGGAATAGCATCAAGTAAACTAAAGTTAAATGGATAACAGCAAAAGCCATGGTTCGAGACACTTAGGGCCTTTTCTCCTGGAAGTAGCTCCATCTTTTCTTTTTATCACTTCGCTTTGTCATTTCTACTCACCTCTTTGCTACGTTGTCTCAGTGGGTTTCCATTCTTCTCCTTTCTTTCTTATCCCTCATGTTCTTCCTCAGGTCTAGGACTCCAGCTGCCACATGGTGCCAAGCATGGTGACAGAAACACAGAGGGCAATGAGGCCCGTTTCATTTTCGACTGCACAGTTTATCAAGACAGAAAGCTGGGTGCCCAGGTGCTGTGCTTAGTCGCTCAGTCGTGTCTGACTCTTTGCAACCACATGGACTGCAGCCCGCTAGGCTCCTCTGCCGATGGGGATTCTCCAGGCAAGATTCCTGGAGTGGCTTGCCATGCCCTCCTCCAGGAGATCTTGCCAACCCAGGGATTGAACCCAGGTCTCCTGCACTGCAGGTGGATTCTTTACCAGCTGAGCCACCAGGGAAGCCCAAGAATACTGGAGTGGGGAGCCCATCCCTTCTCCAGGGGAACTTCCCAACCTAGGGATCAAATCAGGGTCTCCTGCGTTGCAGGCGGATTCTTTACCAGCTGAGCTACCCGGGTGCCTGTGGTTCCTCCTCGGATAAACATGATGATCTGCCAGCCAGGGAGTTGAGAGGAGGCTGTGCGAGAAGCCTCCTTATCTAGTAGGAATCTGTCAGACAATGTCGGGTCAACAGAGACGGACCTCGCAGTTACCACTGGGGACGGGGAAGGGGGAGGGACACGAGAGGAGTAGGGGACTAAGAGGTGCAAACTATTGGATATAAAATAACTAAGCTGTAAGGATATATTGTACAAATAAACAAAATAGTAATGATAGATACATTAAAGCATTTTTAAATAAAATCCCTGGAAAAACTGGAAAAAAAAGAAAATGTCAAGGAGTCGATGGGCCCTCAGAAGTGGTATGGCAACCCCCATGGCCGCCCCCATGTTTCCGGGGACCTCTGGGCCATGAAAACCTTGCCCTCCAGCGATCCCTAGGAACTGCCCACACGCCAAGGGGGTAGGCAGCTGCCAGACTGGACAGGAGAGGATCTGAGAGAGGAGGGGACATCTGGTCAGGAGGCAGAGCGGCAGCCTCTCTTCCCGCCTCCTTCCTCCTTCTGTAGCTTTCAGATGCTCCGAGGGAATCCCTGTTGGTCCAAACACCTGTGCCTGATGCATCCCTTTCTGGAAGCGCCACCTACATATTCTTGTGATTGACACTGAACTCTGTGTGTGTGTGAGAGAGAAAGACACAGACAGGGACACACAGACAAAAGAGATTGAGAGAGATAGAAATATTATATTATAAATAATAGTTGTTCATAATAATGATGGGGCTTCCCTGGTGGCTCAGACGATCAAGAATTTGCCTGCGGTATGGGAGACCCAGGTTCAATCCCTGGGTTGGGACGATCCCCTGGAGAAGAAAATGGCAACCCACTCCAAGACTCTTGCCTGGAGAGTCCCATAGACAGTCTGTCCATGGGGGTCGCAAAGAGTCGGACACCACAGAGCGGTCAAGTAACACTGTAATAAAGATGATAGCTGAATTTATCAAGATGTTTACCAAGTTCAGGCACCATGCTGAGCTCTTCCCAGGTATCCTGTCACGAGTTCCGTGAATATTCCCACTGCACAGTTGGAGGACTGAGTCTCAGAAAGGTTAAGTGACTTTCCCAGGGTCAAGCTGAGTAAGTGGAGTATGCGGGCCTCGCACACAGGCTTGTCAAACTGCAGAAATAGAGTTGGTCATCATCATGGTAGGAGATTAGAGACACTCAGGATGTGTTCTGGGCAGTGCATAAGTGTGTGTGTGGAGTGTATGTCTGTGTATGAGTGTGTCCTCTTGTGTGCACCTGTATAGAGAAAGTGGTGGTTGAGAATACAGAACAGACCCAGATGGCACGGGTTTGCAGCCCAGCCGTTCTCTCTCGTGGGTGTTGTCTCGGGCAGGTCACTTAACGCCTTTCTGCGCCTCAGTTGCATCCTCTGTGCGTTAGGCACAATAGTACCGCACTCACTGGCTTGTGAGTGCTTTGAAAGGTGATGTGTGTGAGTTCTTATGTAAATGCTGAATATTTGTGTTACTAGTAGTAGTCATTACGTATCAGTGTTCAAGTGCATGAAGTGTTAGTCACTTAGTCGTACCTGACTCTTTGTGACCCCATGAATTGTAGCCCTCCAGGTTCCTTTGTCCATGGAATTCTCCAGGCAAGAATACTGCAGTGGATAGCCATTCCCTTCTCCAGGGGGTCTTCCCAACCCAGGGATCAAACTTGAATTTCCTGCATTGGCAGGCAGATTCTTTACCATCAAGCCACCTGGGAAGCCAGTGGTGAGTAACATTAAATGTTTACTGATAAGAATAATAATAAGAATGTTTACTGGGTGCCCACTTTGACATAGTGCTCGGAATACATTCCCTGATCTAGAACTCCCAGCACTACCATGAGGTCAGTATCATTAGTTCCACTTATACAGGAGCAGTCGAGTCTCAGGAATATTAAACAATAGTCCAGAGACATGGAGAAGGCAATGGCACCCCACTCCAGTATTCTTGCCTGGAAAATCCCATGGACGGAGGAGCCTGGTGGGCTGCAGTCCATGGGGTTCCTAAGAGTCTGATACAACTGAGCGACTTCACTTTCCCTTTTTACTTTCATGCATTGGAGAAGGAAATGGCAACCCACCCCAGTGTTCTTGCCTGGAGAATCCCAGGGACGGGGGAGCCTGGTGGGCTGCCATCTATGGGGTCGCACAGAGTTGGACACGACTGAAGCGACTTAGCAGCAGCAGCAGGAGCAGTCCAGAGACAAATATCTAAGAGAGGTCAGAATCGAGATGCAAACCTTGATCCCTGTGCTCTCCTGTCTTAAATACTTTTTGTGGGCTCATGTGTTCATCTGAACAAATACCTTTCATTCAGACTTAGATTTTTTTTTTCCACATTAGGAACTGTGCCCATCTGCCTGCATGAGAAAAGTTTGCACAGAGCTGCTTTTAAATGGTGACCCCTTGCAGCTTTTTAATTGCCACTATCTCTTTGAACATTTGGAATTTGTAATGAAATCACTTTCCACCCCGATTCATCCCAAATTCAATATTCTGTTTCCTTTCAGCTTTTGTGTGTGTGTGTTTCCCGAGCAATGAAAAGATTGGTAACTTTATAAAACATCTAAAAGCGCGGTGGAAGTTTCCTGGGGCTTCAAGTGTTGTGTTATGTTATCTTTGGAATAACTTTGAAGTCCCACCGGTGTAATAGAAGCCGTTATTATGTCATGGAGCTGATTAGCATGCCTGTGGGAAACATTAATTCATGCTGACATCATAGCTGGGTTTGCAATCAATCAGTGTGTTTTGCTTCTCTTCGCTCCCCGCCTACCCCACAAGCCACCCCCCAGTGCTCTTCATGTAAAGGTGATGGCTGACTTTCTGAGGATAATGGGGGCGTGTAAGGATGCCCCCAGATGAGGCCGAACTGAACCACAGAAGCCACCACCACCTCCTGACGGCCCGGGGAGGAAATGGCGAAACAAAGCTTTTGGCAGAAGCAGGGAGAAGGCTGTCGGCCTTTTGATTTGCCTCGAAAGGTTTTGATTTAGTTGGCATTCAGACTCTTGATATATAAAACTTTTTAACTCAGTAGTCAGCATGGCTGCCTGAATCCATTTGGTTCCGGTCAGTTATGATTAAGCTGATTGCTGGTGGCTGTGGTGTGGCGGGCAGTGGGGGGCAGGGCTGGCCTTCACTGGATAAGACCAGCACATTCCAGACTCTCTCTTCCTCCAACACAGAGTACATTTCATTGACAAAGAAAGCCGTAAAGAAGAGACATGTAGATTCCTATTATCTCCAATTGTTAATATTTAACATGCATTAAAGAGCTATCTTACTGTTCGCCACGTGCAATTAATTTAATCACCAATGCGCTGTTAAGTATCTATCAGAAATGTGAATTTTTTCACGATGTATTAATCTGGTAATGATGTCTTTCCTTTTTACCTTTAGATTTAGTATTATTGTTTTACGTTAACGTGGCGTATCCTCTGGGGAACTGGGGAGAAACTATAGGAAGTGTTGGGAAGAGCCTAATGATGGCTGATGTGGGGTGGGGAAAGTTCAGGGCGTTTCTATTTTGAACACAACTCGGGGCTCCCTTCCTCCCTCGAGGGCATGTGTGGCCTGCTCGGCTTCCTCTCTTCTCTGACCCTCTCCACCTACAACCTACGTAGCTTGGAAAGCTGGGATGATCATATCCCTGAGTCAGGTTTTGGCCTGGAAGATGAAAACCCCGTTGTCTATGGTGAATCAAGGAAGGAGGAAATTGGGGAAGGGAGGTGTTATTTTAGAAGTATATGTAAATAGCTGGGGCTATTCATAGCTGGGGCCGATTTTGCCACAGTTATAAGTGCCCCCCTGCCACAAGCTCCCTGTGTTCCCCTTATGAAAAGCTCTTCACATTCACAACTGCCCACTCAGAATCTATTTTCCCTCATTAGATTCAGGCTGTCTGAAGGCAAGAATGTGCCTGCCTTGTTCACCAAAGTGAGAACCTACCACATGTTAGATACTGTTCTAGACCTCAGAATTGTAGAGGTGAGTAAGGTATGGTTCCTGCCCTACAGATGTCTTATCTTATTAACAAAACATTCATTTTGTTGTTGTTCAGCTGCTAAGTCATGTCCGATTCTGTGACCCCATGGACTGCAGCATGCCAGGCTTCTCTGTACTTCACTGTCTCTTGGAGTTTGCTCAAATTCATGTCCAATCTTTCTCAGCATCAGGGTCTTTTCCAGTGACTTGGCTCTTCACATCAGGTGGCCAAAATATTGGAGCTTCAGCTTCAGCATCAGTCCTTCCAATGACTATTCAGTCCTTTGGGATTGACTGGTTGGATCTCCTTGCAGTCCAAGGGACTCTCAAGAGTCTTCTCCAACACCACAGTTCAAAAGCATCAATTCTTCAATGTTCAGCCTTCTTTATGGTCCACCTCTCACAGCCATACATGACTACAGGAAAAACCATAGCTTTGACTAGATGGACCTTTGCTGACAAAGTAATGTCTCTGCTTTTTAATATGCTATCTAGGTTGGTCATAACTTTTCTTCCAAGGAGCAAGTGTCTTTTAATTTCATGGCTGAAGTCACCATCTGCAGTGATTTTGGAGCCCCCGAAATTAAAGTCTGTCACTGTTTCCATTGTTTCCCCATCTATTTGCCATGAAGTGATAGGACAGGATGCCATGATCTTAGTTTTCTGAATGTTGAGTTTTAAGCCAATTTTTTCACTCTCCTCTTTCACTTTCATCAAGAGGCTTTTTAGTGCTTCTTCAGGTTGGCACTAATTCAAAAGGTAACTTGGGACTTCTCTGAGCAAATGAGGGATGGTGAGCACTTCAGTTGGAAATATACATAGAAAATCATGGAAATGTCAGGGGGCGCATTTTTGTTACCTGCAAAAAATCCAGAATGGTTCCATTACAGGGGTTACCTGGGGGAGAGTAACGGTAAGGAACGGATACAGAGTGCTGAAGTTTGAAAGGGCAACATGACTTACCCATGGTCACATATAAAGCCAAGTTCACTCTAAACCCAGTGCTCTTTTGGCTGAATTACAGTTCACACGTGCTGCCCATGGTGAAAAAATACAGCCCTGGTATCAGGAGTCTCCCCAACTGGTCCTGTTTGGCTGCAGTGAACTTTCAGTTAATGTATAACTTTTTTAATTTATTTTTTTTTATTGAAGGATAATTGCTTTACAGAATTTTGTTGTTTTCTGTCAAGCCTCAACATGAATCAACCACAGGTATACATATATCCCCTCCCTTTGAAACTCCCTCTTAAGCCCCAAATTCTAAGTGTCCAACCTATGAGACAGACAGAGGGTTAAACAAAGTTCGTAAGTTATCATGTTGGGGAATGGGACTTTTGCTGAAAAAGAAATGCATGATATAGTTAGAAACTGATATAGAAATCCCCCTTCCCAGTTGAGCTGCTGGTCCACAATGATCTATTGGCCTTATTTTACTTTTTCCCTTCAGTTTATGCCAGGTGTTCCTTTATTTTATTTTATTTTTTATATCCTGTTCTATATTCCCTTCTGCATCCTAGCCTTACTTCAAATCTCTGACTTCCCCTACATGCATCCTTGCTGGTGAGTTTCACTGAGGCTCTTCTACTCTGTGCCTCTGCACATTGATATGTGCATCTTCTAGAAATCATTCTGTATAGTTCTGTGTGCTAACATTAGGTGGTGTTGGACGCCAAATTTCATTTTGCAAGCCCTAGGTACCACTCTTTAATCAAACACATTAATTTGATTTCTGTATCTAAATGTATGAACATTCACACTAAGTGGAATGTGAAGAGGCCTATCCTCCTGCCCGTTCAGGTCAATTTCTGCTTCCAAAGAAGTTTGTGCCAAAGTTATGAAAAAATTCATATTTTCAGAGGTTTTTGTACTTAAGAATTGCAGATAAAGGACTGGGGACCGTTTTACTCCTCCATTCTGCCTCTGATGGACCCCTCTGCATTTCCAGTTCTGCCAGTTCAATCAATGCCTGGCATGTACCCTGAGAAAACTATAATTCAAAAAGCACATGTACCCAATGTTCATTAACAGCAGCTGGGACATGGAAGCAAGCTAAATGTCCATCGAATGAATGAATAAAGAAGATGTAAATATATACAATGGAATATTACTCAGCCATTAAAAAAATAATGAAATTGAGTCATTCGTGGTGATGTGGATGGTCATAGAGTTTGTCATACAGAGTGAAGGAAGTCAGAAAGAGAAAAACAACTATTGTATATTAATGCATATATGTGGAATCTAGAAAGCTAGTACAGATGACCCTCTTTGCAGGGCAGGAATCGAGAGGCAGGTGTAGAGGACGGGCGTGTGGATGCTGGGTGGGAAGGGAAGAGTGGGGCGGGTTGGGAGAGTGACACAGCCAAGTATACACTGCCTCGTGTGTGACAGCTAGTGGGGAGCAGCTGTATCACACAGGGAGCTCAGCTCAGTGCTCCGTGATGACAAAGAGGGGCAGAAGGAGGGCTGGGGTGGGAGGAGGCTCAAGAGAAAAGGGTATCTGTAGACATATAGCTGACTCACTTCACTGTACACCAGAAACTAACACAATATAGTAAAGTGATTACATTAGAATTTTTTTAAAAAGCAGGCCTTATCCGTGTCTTCCTGTGAACCTTTGGGAGAATGTCTCTGGGGTACTCACCCAGAAGAGGGTGTCCTAAGATCTTAGGATCTGTGCGTTTTTACTCCCACTAACTACTGCCAGATTCCTCTGCAAAATACCTGTAGCAGTAAACCCCCCACCAGCAGGACATGAGGGTGAGTTCCTATTTCCTAACACCCTCAGCATCACTTAATATTATTACCTGATTGTCTAATTTTTTTTTTACATTGGAGGATAACTGCTTTACCATGCTGTGTTGGTTTCTGCCATACAACAACTCAAATCAGTCAGAATCATACATATGTCTCCTCCCTCTGGAGCCTCCCCCGCCTCTCGCATCCCACTCCTCTAGGTCGTCACTGAACGCCAGGCTGGGTTATATAGCAACTTCCCACTAGCTATCTGTTTTACACATGATAGTGTATATAAGTCCGATTGTCTATTTTTTTCCCCAATTTGATACGTAAAAAGTGCCATCGCAAGCTTGTTCTAATTTGCCTTTCACTATCAGTGAACATGAGCTTTGTATATATGTTAACTGTCCCTGTTTCCCCTTTTGGGAAACGCCTACTCATATCTTTTTAGTTTTCTGTCTTTTCCCCTTCACTATATAATTTGTTCTTTTGGATTTTGACTACACAGTGATAATCCACTCCAAGGTCACAAATACATTTCTCTTATTTACTTACTATGTTTCTTAAGTTTGACTCCTCATATCTCAGTCTTTAATTCACCCAGTTCGTCTCTTGCTTATGTTCTTGTATATGCTGTGAGGTTCCAATTCAATTTTTTCTCTGCTCTTTGAGGCAGTTTTTACCAAATAATCTGTACTTTCTCTATCCATTGGTGATGCTGCCTCTCTTAGATACAAATGAAATATAAAGTCCTGCAAGGATATTGATTGAAATTACAGTTGAACGTTGAACAACACAGAGATTAGGGGTACCAACCCTCCCCATAATCAAAAATTCACATATAACATTACAATTGGCCCTCCAATACAGATATCATGGTTCTGCCTCCATGGATTCAGCCAACCATGGATCATATGGTACTGTAATATGTATTTAGTGAAAAAAAAAAAAACTGTGTAAGTGAACCTACACAGTTCAAACGCATATTTTTCAAGGGTCAACTGTATCTATTTGGGGAGACTCAACATGTTTTATAGCTCATTTAGTCCTCACAAGAAACACAGTGAGTTAGATCTTATGTCCCCGATTTACAAAAAAGGAAAGAGAAGTTCCAGGAAGCTAAATAAGCCAGTTATTAAGTAATAGAGCAAGGATTCAAACCTAGATCTGTCTGACTTTCCGAGGGTTTTTATTATTATTATTGCACCCTTCCGTCCTTGTGAATGCATATCCTTGCTTATTTATTTATGACCAACTAACCCTCATAACCTGCTTTCCTTTAGCTATAAAAATAACCCAACCCGAGGCTATCAAGCCTATAAATGTTTTTTCTTTCTACCTTAATCCCAGGGGAATCTCTTGGCTGGCTGCCACAGGAACCAAGAGCAATACCTCTGAGATTCTGTCTGACCTCAAGTAGGATCAGGGTCTTGGAGTAGTGACCTGTTTTACAAGTAAAACAAAAATGAATAGACTGTAGGTAATTCCCATTTTCCATTTTTATATCTCTGATGAATGAAAGAATATCTGATGATTGAATGTAAAGAAATTTGAAGTTTGTAAAGAATCTCTTTTAACCAAATTAGGTCAAAAAATCATAAAAGGTTTATGACGTATAGATAAGTATGAAGTGATAAGAACAATAGTAAATCAATAGTCATCGTTCTTTGTAGTTTTCAAAACATACTAATGGTGTTCATTTGTTTTGGTTCTTTCAATGATCTTTTAAAGCAGGTAAACTGAGCTTGAATGTTACAGACAAAGAAATTGAGGCATGGAGTTTTACCCAAGTTCAAGTGATTGCACGAAGTCCCCCAACTTGTCACCTCTAACTGTATTCATTCTGCTAACAGGATGTTAGCAGGCGTGCCTGAAGCAGAGGCTTGAAAGTGCCTGCATGCTTCTGATTGATCTCTCGCTCTTCAGACGTTACCATAAGGACAGTCCAGGCTGGCCAACTGTTCCAAAGAGGAAGGTAAGAGACACCTGGAGCAAAGTTCCCCAGAGCAGATGCCACGGCCAAGCTCAACCCGGAGCAGAGCGTCCTTTGACCTGCAGATTCCTGTGTGCTGTGCTCAGTCACTCGGTTATATCTAACTGCAATCCCATGGACTGCAGCCCACCAGGCTCCTCTGTCCACGGGGCTGCCATTTACTCCTCCATAGGACCTTCCCAACCCAGGGATCAAACCCCTGTCTCCTGCTTTGGCAGGTGGATTCTTTACCAGTGAGACACTCGAAAGCAAATTCATGAGCTTTCATTAAATATAGTTGTTGACTTAAGCCATAGAGTTTGGATGATAGTTTGTTACATAGCAATAGCTAGCTGATACAACAAGATAAACCAGTTAGTAATTGTAAAGCTGGACTTGGAATCTAGATCTTCAAACGTATAGTTCTACACACTTTCGACTCTGCTAAGTTCCTTTTCATGCAGACAGACATTTGTTTAGATTAAAAAACAAAAACAAAAAAACCTCAAGCTGGAGCCTTTTCTGCTTTGTGTCTCAGGGGCCATGTCTTCTCTGACTCCTCACAGCCCAGTCCCATATCTTGCACATTGTAGGTAGTATGTTCATTAAATAAAGAAGCTATAAAAATACGAAGGTCATACCTCTATCCCCGTCATCTTATTTTTACAAATAAAATTTTTAATAAAAACAAAGTTAAACTGGAGGGTATATTGATCAGTGAGAATCAGCTTCTAAAAACTGGTCCCAGCAACTGCACAAAGAGAACACAGTCATCATTTTCTTTCTCAGACATCTGTCCATATGCAGCGTATTTCCTCTCTGAAGAAAGATCAAACCCCATAAAATGTATCATTTATATGCCACTCCCCATTATGAAACAGCATGGAGACCATTAATGAGAAGCAAAGGCTAAAAGAAGAGCCTACGAGTCGGGTTCAGGCAGACTGTGGCGAAAAGGCACCATCCTTTGGGAATTGCACACAGGAAAAAAGAAGAAACATCGTGCCTGATTCCCTGCCCACCGCCCCCCCCTCCCAACCCCCATCCTCACCTTCATCCCCACTTCCCCCGTTGCTTCAACAGCTTGAGGTGGAGAATTTGCAAAACCCACACGGAGAGCTTTTTCCTCTGATTTTTTAATCTCAGAAGTCCGACAGTGGCGATGAAGGTAGCTGTGACATTTGCAATTTTCCATGCACCAGCCCATTCCATTTTCTTTCCTGGTGCTGCTGCCATGGTACAGTAAACCTCCAGCTCTGACAATAATTATAGCCGGAATAAAATGAAGGGAGTAATAGGAACAAAGCGTCGCTGTAATTGCCTTTTCATTATTTGCTAACAGTTAGTTATTCAGTCACAGGGAAAAATTACACAGTAATTGGTTGACAATGGGGAAGCAATCGCTGAATCCCACAACTATGATATTTTTGCTTGTTGGGCTTTAGACCTTTTATTCATATTTTGATTAAACAGCTGGAGCATTAAACTGACATGGAATGTATCCTTGGTCAAATTCCGATGTGATTGTTTCTACCCCATTCAAAATGTTGAATTTAAACTAACACCTACAGTAGAGCTGTAAATAGTCTATTGACTTTCAAATAAATCCCTCCTCTTTACTCCAGTTCATAAAGAAGGCACAGTAAGTGTAATAGCACAATTTTTTAACACATCAGTTTTCAGTTGGGTGTTTTCAAATGTAAAAAAAGTATATGGAATCACATGGTGCCTTCTTCCGGCCTTCAGATTTTTCTTGAATTTAACTTTCTAAACTCAAGATCTTTACGTGTGTGCTGTCGCTCAGTCATGTCTGACTCCTTGCAACCCCATGGACTGTAGCCCACCAGGCTCCTCTGTCCATGGCATTTTCTAGGCAAGCATACTGGAGTTGGTTGCCATTTCCTACTCCAGGGGAATCTTCCCTGACCCATGGATCAAACTGGTGTCTCCTGCATTGGCAAGTGGATTCTTTCCTACTGCGCCACCTGGGAAGCCCCAAGATCTTTATGGAGTCCTGAAAAACATTCACTGTTACTTGCTCCTACAGGTAGAAAAACTGAGGTCTGGAAAGGGGACTGAGCTGTTCAGGTTCATCCAGCTCTCTACTCATTTTAGGACTGGAAACCCAAATGATGACTCTTGGTCCTTCATTTAAACTGTCTTCTGGCTCCACATGTGCATGCAGAAGGAGAACTAGAACAGCACAACAGGTAAGATCTATGCCTGCATACGCATACATCTCCATATGCGTTTGTGTGTGCACGTGCATGCATGCGTACACACACACGCACACACACTACATGGTGTCTTTCTCATATTGACAGTCTTTGTGGGTAAGCTTCACGTGTACCACTGTTCCTTGGCCTCCTAAGCAGCTAGACTAGGGCCATGTGTGCCTTGATGTCTTGGGAAATGTCCATTGGTGATAATAGAATGAGAAGATCTAATTCTTATGGTCCAAGCTTAGGAACCTCTTTACTCTAGGTGATACAAATGTTATGTCGGTTAAACACAAGAGTGTTGAGTTGGCGTCCATGTTGCGATTGCAAAAGGAACTGAGAAAGCTGCCTTGTAAAGAATGCATCCATGTTTGTATGTATGTGTATGCATGTATCTATATCAGAGCTGGTGATGAAAGATGCTGCCACAAAGTCTTCTTTGAAAAATGGAGATTTTCTGTGTAAGGGGTGGAATGCCCGGGATCATATGCATGTGGCCTTGAATCCACTTCAGTAATTTTAAGAGAACCTTAAAACCATGACTCCGAGAAAGTGGTTATGGGAGGAAAGAGGTGAAGAATGGGATATTTGAGGACAGAATGTGTCTAAAGCTGTAACTAACACAGAAAGCCAGGACATAAGCTTGGTGATTCACACACATGATAATGCTCATAGCAGCTCTAAGTGGCAAAGTTTCTCATCTTCATTTCATAGAGACTAAGTCTTAGACAGATGAATGGATTTGCTCAAGATCACCAAGCCAGTGGGAGAGCCAGTGAATAAAACCCAGAAACTGGGCTTTGACCTTGAAGTCATTGGTGACCTTTAGCTACATGCAAGTAATTGCAACTTATCTAATTTTCCAAGTAAATCCACAATCAACCTTATTTGATGTCTACTGCCTAAGTGCCCATGGGCTTCCCTACTGGCTCAGCTGGTAAAGAATTCACCTGCAATGCAGGAGACCCAGGGATTGAACCCGGGAAGATCCCCTGGAGAAGGAAATAGCAACTCCAGTACTCTTGCCTGGAGAATTCCACGGACAGAGGAGCCAAAGAGGCTACAGTCCATGGGATTGCAAAGAGATGGACTGTGTGACTAACTTTCACCTTCTTTTTACTTCCTCTAAGGGCACAATGGGGATTCAAAGGCCAATGAAAAGTTTCTCTCCTTGAGATGTTTAACCTCTCCCAGTGGAAACCATGAGCCAAATCCAGCATGAAGGCCACTCCTATGTCTATGGTGACCCAGTTTGAGTTGCCCCAGAAACAGACCCTGAGACAAAGATTCAAGTGAAACTAGTTGATTTGGAAGGTGATGCCAAGAAACATGGTTACAGGGTAAAGAGTGACACAAAAATGGGCAGGACGCTAACACAGTGCATTAAAGATTACTGCTGGGGACTTCTGGACCCCATTTTCCCAGGGGAATTGTAGGACTCATTGGAGAGCATATGCATTGGAGAACATACTTCATTGTTATCCTGATCTGAGGGTGCAGGAATTGGGATATTTATCCTCAGTGTCCTGTCCATCACTGGTTAAGGGCTACTTCTGAGGGTATTTAACTCTTTGCATTTCCAGGTGACTTTGTGCACCAGCCCAGGGTACACCAGCAACCAGAAAGAGCCTTTGGTAAAGATTTGCAGGTGTTCTCACTGAGCATCCTTCTATATTTACAAATGAGTGCCAAGGTGATGTGGGGGGGCAGCTGACAGTGTCTGTCACCATGGTGACAGGCAAAGTGTGTCCCAGAGTGGGTAGTTATTAATGATCAAACTTTGAAGGTGAAGGACAAGGCATTCTAGAGCATGGTCCCCATCAAGGGGCATAACTTAACATCACCCATCTCTAAAAGACCTGCCAGGCTTTGTACCAGAGGCAGAAATTGGCTGAGATGCCAGATTCAACTCCAGTGAAATCATCTCCTTCTCATAACAGAAAGCCTGTATTCTTGTCCTGGCATCCAAGGCTATTCACAGTCCAGCTTCAGTTCACCTCTTGACAAGTTCCGAGCCATCTACCCGGGCTTTGATTCCTGCCTGTTTTTATTAGTAAGTACCAGTGTTGCCGCCTGAGTCCTGCCTTTGAGACCTGCCAGTCCTTGAGAGTCTCCACTCCAAATCTGCCACTTACACTGTCTTTCCCAACCAACCTAGGTGGAAGAGACCTTCCTCTGCCCCCCTACTTCCTGGCCCAACACACTTATGCAGTCTCCATCACTTCCAGTGATAAAAGCCACAATCTCTTTTTTGCATTGCTCAAATCCTCAAAGCCCTAGAAACTCAAAGTTTTATTTTTGTTATCATTTGTTTGCTTTGCTCTTTAAAAAATCTTATAAGGTAGCAGAATCTGACCTGAACTGACATGAAGCTATTTCTAGTTCTTATTTGATCTAAATATTCACATATTTCACCACATAAATATTCATATATTTGGTTAGAGAATAAAACCTCAGATCCTACTGTGCTTTTCTATGTACACCATGTTTCTTCTCTAAAATCTTTATATCTGCACCATATTTCTTTTGTACAATTTGTATATGTGCATTCATATTTCTTTTCTAAAATCTGAAAATTCTGAATTATAAAATATATCTCCAGCTCATGTGATTCAGATAAGGGCTTGAGGCCTGTAATATCAATAAGAAGAGTAAGGACTTTCCCTGGTAGTCCAGTGGCTAAGATTCCAAGCTCCCATTGATAGGGGCCCAGGTTTGTTCCCTTGTCAGGTAACTAGATCCTGCATGCCACAGCTAAGACCTGGTGCAGCCAAATAAATAATAAAAATAATGTTAATAGGTAGTACTGAAGTCCATTCGAAGTGCTTTACATATTTAACGATTTTAATTCTCATAAGCACCTGAGAAGGTAAGTTCTAATAATAACCCTATTTTCCTAACTTCCCTTAGGAAACTGAGGTTCAGAGCTGTTATAATAACTTGCTGAAGGTCACACAACTTGCAAATGCCAGAAGCCAGGGTTTGAACTTAAGGCAGTCTAGCAGAGTCAAAGCTTTTACTTGTTACACCGTGCTTCTTCTAAGTCTAAATGCCCAGCCTTGAATTGTACATAACTCCTAGCTCAGACTTACCATCTGTCTTGTTCATGAATGTTCTCTGAGGGACCCTCTCTCCTTCTGAGTCTGAATTTTCAGTGTCCAAGCTTTAAACCACCAGCACTGAGTTGCTGTGGATAGTATTTATCTCCCTGGTATGAGTCTCCAGAACTTGCAGACTTCAGTGGTCCTCATGTCCATGCTCAGTCCCTAAGGCATGTCCAGCTCTTTGAAACCCTGTGGACTGTAGCCCGCCAGGCTCTTCTGTCCATGAGATCTCCCAGGCAAGAACATAAGAGTGGGTTGCCATAACCTCCTCCAGGGGATCTTCCTGATCGAGGGATCCAGCCCACATCTCCTGCGTTGGCAGGTGGATTCTTTACCACTGAGCTAGCTACCTGGGAAGCCCTCCTCTCAAACTGCAGCCTCAGGAGGAGCAACATGCCTGTTGCAGCCCAGCCCCAGAAAGGGCTCTGTGTATACCCTGGATCCGTAGCCCCTCCTCGCGCATCTCCTCTCTGCCCCCAGGGCCTCACCCCCACCTCTCCTGTGTCTTGGAACCCTTCTAAGATTAGAGACCATGGAAATCTGTGTCCCGAGAATTATCCCAGGACCTTGCCTAGCACAGGGCCTTAGTGATGTATGGAGGCAAGAATATATAGCTGAGCCAGGAGATCCAGATTTACGTTTCTTTGCTAGCATAGACATGTCTTGGTTTTGAAATTGCTCTCACACTTGACTCTCCCCACCAGCCTGATCTGTAGCAGATTCATAGTGCCAGCAGTTGAAACTGCCCACCACCAAACTGGATCCAGAGTTCATTCTTCTAACTGTGATGACAAACTATGCTTAAGTGCTTCTGCGTCATTCACCCCTATGAGCTACTTAAATGCCTTGTCTCTGTTGGTCCTCACAACAGCCCTATGAAGAGGTGCCTTTGTTGCATCCTTTTACTATATGAAGAAGGGCTTCCCAGGTGGCACTGGTGGTAAAGAACCCACCTGCCAGTGCAGGAGACATGAAGGATGCAGGTTCGATCCCGTGGACAGAAGAGCCTGGCAGGCTACAGTCCATGGGGTCGTGAAGAGTTGGACGTGACTGAAGTGACTTAGCATCCATGTACTCACTATATAAAGAAACTAAGGTGGAGAAGAAGGAACTTCCCTGAGGCCTCATACCTACAATACCCATCAAGTGTTGTCACAATAACTTTGTAACAAACCCCTCCTAAACTCAGTGGCTTAAGATAGTCCTCATCTACTCTTCGTGCTTACCTATCTGTTAGCTTTCTTGGTCTCATCTGGGCTCCTGCAGGCTTAACTCCAAGCGGCTGTTGAGTTCAGGTCTGCTCTTGTGCCTTTTATCCTCGCTGGACCAGAGGCTAGTTTGGGCATGTTTTTCTTGTAGTGATGGGAGACACAGTGGGCAAACCCGATCTCTCAAACACAGTTTAAACCTCCAGCTGTGTCAAAACCACTAATGTTTCATTAACCAGTGCAGGTCACATGGTCAGACCCAACATCAGCGTGGAAGGGAAATATGCTCCTTCCAAGGACATAGGAACATAGGCACTCAGAGAGACTTCATCAAACAGTAACCTAGGACTTCCCTGCTGGTCTCGTCCTCAATCTGCCTGCCAGTGCAGGGGACACGGGGTCAATCCCTGGTCTGGGAAGATGCCGCACGCCACAGGGCAGCTAAGCCCCTGTGCCACAGTTACTGAGCCTGGGTGCTGCAACTACTGAAGCCCGCATTCCCAGAGCCTGTGCTCTGCAGCAAGAGAAGCTACTACCACAAGCAGAAGCCTCCCGCCTGCAGCACCTCAACTCGAGAGAGTACCCTCTGCTTATCGCAACTAGAGAAAAGTCTATGCGCAGCAACAATCACCTAGCGCACCCAAAATAAATAGATAAATAAAATTTTAAAACCCAGTAATCTAATCCACCATACTCACTAAAAAGTAGTCAGAAGTCCCTCCAGGGCTTCCAACTCTGAAGCCACTTTTCTTAGCACTCTCTTGAGTAACACCAAATACCCAGGGCACAGCTTTCGGACATATAGAAAAAAAAAAAAAAAAAAAGCCTGTTTAATCAGTCTATTGGGATTTTGGCTTCTGATTTGGAAGGCGTAAGGCTGCTCCTAAAGCTATGTGAGAGATGGTGGGAGAGCCTAAGCAGTGGGGTGGGGAGGGGCAGGTGAGTGCCTGCTCTGCCAAGCTGACATCCCCCTGCCCCCACCTACACACATGACCCTGTGATGAGGCTTCCCTCTGGGCCTTAGACCTATCATTAGAGGATTAACTTTCTCATCACTCTCCTTACACATGTCTCCATGCAGCCTTGGAATGCATCATCAAAGTCCAAAGCAAGGGCATTTGAATTCTTTGCCTGGCAGACCTGTTTTCTGGTGTTTAAAGAGATTGCTAGAAATTCCTAAATTTTGGAGCTGTTTCCCGCCCCGACCCCCACCTCCCCCGCCCCAGGAGAGAGAAAGGAATAGGAGAAGCTCCCAGTGGATTGATTTATTTGTATTTTATTCTAGCTCCTGACATTTGGAGAAGGCTTGAAGAGCTTCCTGATGTTTGCTGGTTTTGATTTGCTTTGCAGGATGCTAGATTAAACCTTAGAATCCTGGAAAATAGACTTGCTATTTTCCTTCGCAGAGGTGCAAGGTCTGAAACTATCCTCTCAAATGCCAGGGTGGCCAGCCCCAGCTCCAGAGCTGTGGCTTGTCTCTACCCTCACTGTTTCACACACTGCCAATAATGACCCCAAATCCTCCCAACACAGCCCTCCAGGCAGCCAATACTACTTGATCCAAGTTAATGCAAATGAGTTCCCATCCTTGCTCTAAAGCTTTTCCATTTTTAACATGCTGGGCTTCCCTGGTGGCTCAGTCAGTAAAAAATCTGCCTGTAATCCAGGAGACCTGAGTTCAACCCCTGGGTCAGGAAGATCCCTTGGAGAAGGGAATGGCAGCCCACACCAGTATTCTTCCCTGGAGAATTCCATGGACAGAGAAGCCTGGTGGGTTACAGTCTGTGGGGTTTCAAAGAGTCAGACATGACTGGGTGACTAACACTTAAAATAATTTTATCCAACTCTCCTGTAGAGTTCTGATAAAGGTACTGCCTTTTCCTGTTCTACTTCTCATTATGCTACTATTCAACCTGAAAATCCTCAGTCTCCAAACTCCTTGTCTTGCCGTCAAGGTCCTCCATCACGTGACACTTTCACTCCCCACAACTTATCTAATGCCCCTCGAATCCCTTTATCACCCCTTGTGGTAGGAAATATTCTACTTTGGCTGCCAACATTCCTATACCTGCCTCCACCCCTGGTATATGTGCTTGACATAATTTTCTCCTTTTAAGTATGGGAGAAACTGGAGAATGTGTTAGGTTACTAGTCAGCTGACTCGGAATTTGTCAAAGGAGAGTTATCCTAGGTTCCATGGGGCCGTGCTCTGTGGCTAAGTCGTGTATGACTCTTTGCGACCCCATGGACTAGCCCACCAGGCTCCTCTGTCCATGGGATTCTCCAGGCAAGAATACTGAAGCGGGTTGCCATGCCCTCCTCCAGGGGGTCTTCCTGACCCAGGGATTGAACCCCAGCCTCCTGTGTCGGCAGGTGGGTTCTTTACCACTGAGCCACCACGGAAGCCCTATGCCAGGTGGGCATGACCTAATTAGGTGAGTCTTTAAAAAGAAGGACAGATCCTTCTGGAAGTCAGAAAAATTTTGCTGGCCTTGAAGAAGCAAGCTGCTGCTGTTGTGAGAGGGTCTTTGGAGGCAGCCATGAGGAAAGGATTTGAGGGTGGCCTCTAGAAGCTAGGAAGTGTCCTTACCCAGTAAGTAAGAAGAAAAACAACAGAATGGGAAAGACTAGAGATCTCTTCAAGAAAATTGGAGACACCAAAAGAACATTTCATGCAAAGATGGGCTCAATAAAGGACAGAAATTATATGGACCTAACAGAAGCAGAAGATATTAAGAAGAGGTGGCAAGAATACACAGAAGAACTGTACAAAAAAGATCTTCATGACCTGGATAATCATGATGGTGTGATCACTCATCTAGGGCCAGACATCCTGGAATGTGAAGTCAAGTGGGCCTTAGAAAGCATTACTATGAATAAAGCTAGTGGAGGTGATGGAATTCCAGTTGAGCTATTTCAAATCCTGAAAGATAATGCTGTGAAAGTGCTGCACTCAAGATGCTAGCAAATTTGGAAAACTCAGCAGTGGCCACAGGACTGGAAAAGGTCAGTTTTCATTCCAATCCCAAAGAAAGGCAATGCCAAAGAATGCTCAAACTACCGCACAATTGCACTCATCTCACACGCTAGTAAAGTAATGCTCAAAATTCTCCAAGCCAGGCTTCAGCAATATGTGAACCGTGAACTTGCAGATGTTCAAGCTGGTTTTAGAAAAGGCAGAGGAACCAGAGATCAAATTGCCAACATCCCCTGGATCATGGAAAAAGCAAGAGAGTTCCAGAAAAACATCTATTTCTGCTTTATTGACTATGCCAAAGCCTTTGACTGTGTGGATCACAATAAACTGTGGAAAATTCTGAAAGAGATGGGAATACCAGGCCACCTGACCTGCCTCTTGAGAAACCTATATGCAGGTCAGGAAGCAACAGTTAGAACTGGACATGGACCAATAGACTGGTTCCAAATAGGAAAAGGAGTACGTCAAGGCTGTATATTGTCACCCTGGTTATTGAACTTCTATGCAGGGTACATCATAAGAAATGCTGGGCTGGAAGAAGCACAAGCTGGAATCAAGATTGCCGGGAGAAATATCAATAACCTCAGCTATGCAGATGACACCACCCTTATGGCAGAAAGTGAAGAGGAACTAAAAAGCCTCTTGATGAAAGTGAAAGTGGAGAGTGAAAAAGTTGGCTTAAAGCTCAACATTCAGAAAACAAAGATCATGGCATCTGGTCCCATCACTTCATGGGAAGTAGATGGGGAAACAGTGGAAACAGTGTCAGACTTTATTTTTTTGGACTCCAAAATCACTGGAGATATTGACTGCAGCCATGAAATTAAAAGATGCTTACTCCTTGGAAGAAAAGTTATGCCCAACCTAGACAGTATATTCAAAAGCAGAGACATTACTTTTCCAACAAAGGTCTGTCTAGTCAAGGCTATGGTTTTTCCAGTGGTCATGTGTGGATGTGAGAGTTGGACTGTGAAGAAAGCTGAGTGCTGAAGAATTGATGCTTTTGAACTGTGGTGTTGGAGAAGACTCTTGAGAGTCCCTTGGACTGCAAGGAGATCCAACCAGTCCATTCTGAAGGAGATCAGCCCTGGGATTTCTTTGGAAGGAATGATGCTAAAGCTGAAACTCCAATACTTTGGCCACCTCATGGGAAGAGTTGCCTCATTGGAAAAGACTCTGATGCTGGGAGGGATTGGGGTCAGGAGGAGAAGGGGACGACAGAGGATGAGATGGCTGGATGGCATCACTACCTCGATGGACGCGAGTCTGAGTGAAGTCCGGGAGTTGGTGATGGACAGGGAGGCCTGGCGTGCTGCGATTCATGGGGTTGCAAAGAGTCAGACACGACTGAGCAACTGAACTGAACTGAGCTGAACTGAACTGTGTATCTTCAGTGTCTTTAGCAGTTGCCTAAGTATTCTGTTATAATGGATTTATCAGAAAGCAGTTAATAAAGATTAATTGCAATTCAATTATTTATTTTACTTATTCTTTCTTTGTTTTCTCTTCCAATGTTATAATGAACATCCTTATACATTATTTGTGAGTGCTAATGCAAGTCTGTCTGGCTTCCCAGGTGGGATTATTGGTAAAGAATCCATCTGCTAATGCAGGAGACGTAAGAGACGCAGGTTCAATCCCTGGGTTGGGAAGATCCCCTGGAGGAGGACATGGCAACCAACTCCAGTATTCTTGCCTGGACAATCCCATGGACAGCGGAGCCTGACGGGCTACAGTCCATGGGATTACAAAGAGTCGGAAATGACTGATGCAACTTAGCATGCACACACACAAATCTGTCTACAAGATAAAAATCTCAGAAGGTACGCAGCTAGGTCAAAAGGATATAGATATTTTAGCTTTAATAGTTATTGGCAAGTTGCTGTCTGAAAAAGTACCAATATGCGTTTCCATCAACAGTGTATGAATGTCTATTTGTTTTAAAACCATTTATAAATTAAGAAGAATTTCAATATCCTGATATAGAAATACATTTAAGAATGAGGGGAGTAGTCACCACATTATGTATATAACTCTGACTTTGGTTCCTTTGGAATTAACCTTTAATATGCTATATTTATCTAATGTGAATCTCAACTGATTCAGAAAAGTATTTTGTAATATACATTTTAAAGTCTGAATTGGGCTATAAGCAGTACCGCATGGCTCATATGAAATCAGATCAATATACTAGCTTACTCTACCTTTAAACATGACAGCCACAAAAAAGGTATATTAAATGTATCTATCGTGATAAATGAAATGTTTTCTATTAAGAAGTGTCTACTACACTTGGTTCCATTGCAATGCAAATTTTACGTTATGGCTCTTAGTAACAGTTTTTCTTTCAGCTAGATCTTTATTAAAGTCAGTCAAAGGCTGTGCTTCTCATGTTATGAATAGTCATCATAATTATCTAATGCAGCTACTCCAAAAATCAGATTAGTAATTAGCTGGCCCAACTGATTGGTATGACTTCCTGGATGCAGCTCTTTAATGTTGAACATTTACTTTGTGCTTGAAGGATTTGTTTGTGTGTTTCCTATGTGTGATGAGAGCTTTTCGATAATTAGCTCCTAAGGGATGTCGTATTCCAATAGCTAAAGAATAATTACGGCCTTATGAAAAGTGAAATGACTTCGGCTTCCTTTTGTTGTGGTTTAATTGTAGGCAACAAGTCCAAGAGGCTTCTCGTTTCAAATTGTGATAGTGAAGATGTTGCTTTCATTTAAAAAAAAAAAAAAAAAAAAGGATGTGAATTTGGTAAAATGGCAAATTGGTATAATTTTGAAAACAAACAAGCAAACCACCCTATTTAAACAAGACTTGTGTTATTTCATTAGTTCATAATTTTGATTACAAATTAAACTGTGGCAGAGTGAGGAGTTGGAAGGTTTTCACAACAAAGGGGATGGAACTTGAAAAAAGTTCACATCAAAAGGCATCAGCTGGGGGGACGCCATTGTAATGGACTGTTAATTAGTGCCAACCACTAAAACAAAGAATAGAATGACAGGTCCATTCTCACAGAGTGTATAGTTTGGGGTTGAAGTGAGAATAGAACACACTAAAAAGAATATATCTTTCTTGAGTGCACTTCTTGTTAACTTTTGAAAAATTGACTTTTGGGGGAAAATGTTTCAAATCCAACTATACCAAGGTTATTTTTCATTCTAAACAAGCACGAGGAGTTAAAGGATGTTTGTTTATCCAAGAAAGTAATACGTTAGCCAGTTATTGCTGCAATAAATGCTGTATAACCAACCACCCCCAAAATCAGTCTCTTAAAATAAGAAGTGTTTATTTGTCACCCGTGGGTTTGTGCATTGGTTGCCATTTTTTACATATTTTTGCACAAATGTTTTATTGATGCCTTTCTTTTTTTATAGACATTATCTCTGTTTGAATTTTCATTTTATATTGGACTGTAGTTGATTTATAATGTCGTAGTAGTTTCAGGTGTACAGCAAAGGATTCAATTATAAATATGCTTATCTATTCTTTTTCAAATTCTTTTCTCATATAGCTTATTACAGAATATTAAGCAGAGTTCCTTGTGCTATAGAGTAGGTTCTTGTTAGTTATGTATTTTAAATATAGTAGTGTTTTTATGTCAATCCCAAACTTCTAATTTATCCCTCCCTGCCACCTTTCCCCTTTGGTAATCATAAGTTTGTTTTCTAAGTCTGTGAATCTGTTTCTATTTTGTAAATTAGTTCATTTGAATTGTTTGTTTTAGATTCTGCTTATAAGTGATGGCATGGTACTTGTCTTTCTCTGTCTGATTTACTTCACTTACTATGATAGTCTTCAGGCCCATCCATGTTGCTGCAGATGGCATTATCTCATTTCTTCTCCACCGGGTGCAACTTAATTGGACTAGGTTGGACTTCAGGCTCATGACTCCAAGATCCGAGGTGACACTTAGGGGTTCTTCCATATATCCTCTTTGGACCAAAGGCCACCCACAATGTAATCTTCTTATAGAGAACAACAGAAGCCAAGAGCCAGGCCAAGAGGCACAAGACATAAGGTTTCTGCCGGTGTCGTGTCCAGACTTACGCTTGCCGAAGGGAGTGACATGCGCCAGCCCGAGATCAACGCGATGGGGAAGTGTGCTTTGCCTAGAATGCAGCAAAGAAGTGCAAGTCGCTCAGTTGTGTCTGACTCTCTGTGACCCCATGGAGTATACAGTCCATGGAATTCTCCTGGCCAGAGTACTGGAGTGGGTAGCCATTCCCTTCTCCAGGGGATCTTTCCAACCCAGGAATCAAACACAGGTCTCCTGCATTGCAGGTGGCTTCTTTACCAACGGAGCCACCAGGGAAGCCCTGTGCTAAACAATCCTTCAGGTTATCAGAGTAACACGTGTTGATCATCATAGTTGAGATTATTTCCTCCATCAGTAAGAATTGAGATCTTCCAACGTTTTGATCCATATACATTGATTGCATCAGGCCACATCTAAATTGGAAAGTATTAAAGAAAAGAAAATATGATAAGACCACTTTCCTTGCAGCATGGATATGACAGAACATAGTATAAAAAGCCATCCTTCTTGTGCAGTGAGGTTTGGACCACTGGAAACATGAAGTCAACAAGTCAAAGGAATATTTTCCATCTGTCCCTCTTGAAAAAACCCTCTAGTCTGAATGATGTTAAGTGGAAAGTAGACTTGTTTTGAATGTACTAGAACTTTACCTAAACTTGCATTTCTTGTTAAGTCACTAGGTCGTGTCTGACTCTTTGTGACCCCATGGACTGCAGCATACCAGGCTTCCCTGTCCTTCACTATCTCCTGGAGTTTACTCAAATTCATGACAATTGAGTTGGTGGCGCTATCTAACCGTCTCATTCTTTGCCGCCCCCTCCTCCTTTTGCCTTCAATCTTTCCTAGCATCAGGGTCTTTTTCAATGAGTCAGCTCTACACATCAGGTGGCCAGAGTATTGGAGCTTTAGCATCAGTCCTTCCGACGAATATTCAGGGTTGATTTCCTTTAGGATTGACTGGTTTGATCTCCTTGCAGTCCAAGGGAAAACCTGCCTTGTTTCAAAGCACCCTATGAGACTGCTTATTTCAGCATCCATGGAAAAATCTACATAGTCGCCACAGCCTTGTTGAAGCTATGTGTCTTGGAAAGGGTTGAGCTACAGTATGGTTTAGAAGGAAGAATAAAACTGTAAAACTGCTTTGCTCTGACAACATCACCCATTCCAGAATCACGGATCCACTTTCCACTATTTCAAAGCAGATCCTGGAGGGATCTGTGTCCCTCCAGTCACTCTATGTCCCTTCATCAAACAACTGGAGGAGATTAACGATGTCCTCTGTACAGCCTTGTTTTGGTCCATTATGTAGAGAACAATGTCAACAAGGGAAACACATTGCTGGTGAACCTTTTAGAAATTGCAGCAGCCTCTTGGAAATGGTAAAAATGTTGTCTGGAAGGAAGCTCAAAGTATCTGTGTGTAGCAGACTCTGTCAGAGTCCTGCCGGTATCTCCTTGCCACTCACCATCTCCTTAATTCCGATGGCTTCTTGCTATAAACACCTGCCACTCTCAACCTAAAAATATTTTCAGAATGCTGGAATAGGCTCAGCGCATGCACCAAGCAGGACCAAACTGCTGGAAAAGTTAATATTTCCGGGGAAGCAGCCCCCAACCAGTGATGAATGGGGGTTGATGCTGAAACATCTCTCAGTTGGGATAATTCTGAAGCATGTTCTTCACTCTCTCCCAGGAGGTGCCAGCAAGACTGCACCCGAGTGGCGCACACACCCTTTAAAATCTTCTTCCCACTTCCTGACTCACTTCCTTACTGCCCTACAACAGCTGCTTCCTGGAATCACCTCCAAAATAAACTACTTACTGTTATATTCCCGTGTCATGTCAAGGACTGTTTTGGGGAAAATCCAAGCTAAAACACTGTACACCTGCAAAGCTGACATCTCATCTGGTTTTGCTACTTGAGTGAATAAAGAAGTTCTGTACATTACCCTAACTTGCTGCCTTTTTTTTCCCCAGAGGATTCCACTAGTGTTAAAACAGTCTGCCAAATATGCTGACAGGCAGCTGGCAACTACAGGGTAGGGTCTCCATGATATTAGAACTAGGTTCTGTTCACCATCTTTCCATGGGGCTTGTCAGAAAATGGAAACAGACTGAAGGCTTGCTCCAAAATCCTGAAGTTCCCTGGTTTTCAGGGGATAATGCACTTGATTGACCACTGGGCAGAAGATAATGTCTATTCTCAAAACAATTTGGTAACATTTAAAGCTTGGCATTCTTGGCAGATTTTTTTAAAAATCAAATGAACAGGATAAATGTCTTAATTCAAGGTCTTGCCATCCTTGTTATGGAAGCTGTTGCAAAAAAAAAAAAAGCTCAGAACCCTTTAGCCTTCATACTTTTACGGTGGGTGAGACTGGTGGTGGAGAATTTACCTCTTTCTTCAATTTTAAGAGGAAATCTACTATAAAATATACAATTACTTTACTAACAGTTCAAGTGGACACGGGGATACTGCCACATCCAATGTGCTCATCAACTTTAAGAAGGACGATTTTAACGTGTACATCTGAGAACAGAGGAATTATGAGGGAACACCTGGTTATTGCTAGTGGAATGACCTCACAAGTACAGTTGACGGTGGCAAATCCCTGTCAGTTTGAGGGCAGGTGCACATTGATGGACACCTGGACGGCTATAGGGACTTTTAGAAATTTTCTGATGCTCAGGGAGAGAGACTTAACGTTGAAATACATACCCTGCTGCTGCTGTAGATATTGTCAACATAGCAGGCCCTGGCACACATGCCCTGTCCAACCTGAGAAAAAGGGATTGATGTAAAACACATTCCCCTGGATGTCTTGGGGAACCCTGGGCTGCTCTGGCCACAGGAGCAACAGGAATTCTGTTAGTGCCTGGGCACCTGTGTTGTCAGTCCCTCACAGAATGGACTAGAAATGAAATGGGTCAGATGTCAGCGATGGCCTTGCCAAAGACTTATCCACAGACTGACTCTTCCAGTCAATCCAAACCAAAGACCCTTCCAGTGGAAATTTACTTTCATGCAGAATTATAGTTGCCTTTCTGTTCTATTTGTGTAATCTGTAACCGTTTCCTTCTGAAGGAGGGGGAAGTAGCTGTTCATTTTTGTCTGGAAAGAAGTGAAAGAGACAACATTTTGACAAAAAGTGATCTTACTGATGACTATATGAAAGGAATCTATGTCCAGTGAAAAAGAGTGATATGCACAATTTTGCATATATGTGGATTTTTTGGAGGTTCATGGATTCCCTTAGACTTTTGAATGACTTTACAATCTCCAAAAAAAATTTTTTTAATTACTTTGGAAACTGAGGACTGAAAGAATGTAAGTGATTTACTCCACCATAATTATATAGTAAGATATTTTTGAAGTTATTTTTTCTTGCAGTTGAACAAGTCCTTCTTGCAGTGTTGACCTAACTATTAATTATTTTAATAAGCCTCACCACTCTTCTTATACAGTGGAAAAACACAAAAGATCACTGTTTGGTCTAATCACAGATGCTCACTTAGTAATGGATAAATTAAGCTAAATAAGGTTTTGTAGTCCCTGTCTTATTAAACTTGCATAAATCTCAATTTCAATCTATATCTTTGTAAACAGTGGCTAATCTTGTAGCACATTTCTCTCTCTTGCTTAGGCATGATTTATCTCTTCCATCCACAGTGTCTCTCCTCACCTCCACCCCCCAACTCCAAAAGCCTTAACATATTTCCTTTCATTCAGAACCTATATAAATAGATGTTTCTTTGTGATGCTAAAGACTAATCTTTGTTTTTTCAAGCTTTTAGGAGGGATACTTACCTTAATCCTCTTAGGTCCCTGTGCCTTGAAGTGATAGCACTTGACAAGTTTCAGGTTTCAAGGAGCAGACTCTCCTAGGACTCCAGTTGAAGTGACCTTCCCTGAGATTCCATCCCTATCACCCTTTGGGGGAACACTTTAAAAAGATTTGTGGCTCCCATTATTGCTCAGTGCTTGGATATCTACCAATGGTGCATTGAACAAAGAGGAAACAGAAAAAAGAGAAAAGACGCAAGGGGAGGGGAGAGGAGGAAAGAGGGGAGGGAGGAGGATTCAAATTGTTTGCTTTCTTTTCCTTTTCTTCTCTCTTTTTAAATTTTAGAATACACTTATTTCATTAAAATACTATATTCCCATTATAAGACTCATACTTTTGGTAATAAGTTACAGTGTTTCTGATGGCATTCAAAGCTGTCTGTAAATCCCATATGTCTTTCTGTTACTGGCAGGCAAACCAGCCCTCAGTAAGTTGCCTTGATGAAGATGCCCATTTCCCAGAGCCTTTTGTGAGCAGCTGGCACCTGGCGCTCGCTGCCCAGGAGGTCGTGAGAGGTGAGGTAACAGAGAGAGATTCACAGAGAGCAAGTGTCAAGATTTATTTTCTTTGTTTTAAAAGACTCCCTCTGGCTATTATTTTGGATTTAGTGAAATTCACTTAATACTTAATAACTGGTCTACCTTCCTAGGACCTAAACCATGTCTCTTGAAATACAGTTCACAGGTCTTGACCTACATTACATTTAGGGGAGCAGTTAAAAATGTGAATTCTCATGCTTCAGATCTGCTGAATTTCTGGGCATGGAGTATAGGAATCTGCCTTTCTAACAAAACACCCCTGTTGTTTCTGTAATAACTGAAGTTTGAAAACTACATCTCTCAGCTTCCCACCCCTGACTGTTTTAGCTCCTGCGTACCCTCTCTAGTCCTTGTTATGTCTCAGAGACGAAGTGTCTAAGAGATGGGAGATGCCTGTGAGCACGTGTTGATTTTTGCTTGTTTGGCGCAGATTTCCCACCGCTTCCGGTAACAACGCTCAGATTTTCCTCCAGAGGAAGCGCCCATCTCCTCCTCTTCATTCATATGACCAGACAGGATCCTAAGTCGTCACACATCGTGGGCATGTGACCCAGATCTGGCCAATCAGCACACTCCATCCCTATGGCTCCTTTGTGATTGGTTCAGTGGTGGACACACGACTGTTAGGCCTATGAGACCCAAACTGAGGCTGCTGTTGGAAAAGTTTAGCAACTCTTTTTTTTGCAGGGGTTATTGGCAACCAGAACGATGTAAGGATGGAAGGGTTGGGGGTGGAGCTCCGTGTGGACGGTTTCCACTTAAGAGCCGCACCAAAGAGCTTACAAAGGAAAAGGGAAGGACTGAAGTCCTGTGGTTTCTGTTTGAGTGCCAGGATTCATACATATCTCCAGACAGATTTGCCCCAGGAGTTTTCAGGTCGCTAAGACAGTATATCTCTTTTCCGTTTCTGCTAGTTTGACTCGAGTTTCTAACACTTTACACAGAAAGAGCTTCATTAAGGAAACACAATGAAAATAAGTGATCTCTTCCACGTTCAGAATTGATTTTGTTTAGATCAGACATGGGGTGTTTGGTGTGGGGCAGGCCTTAGACTAATGGTATTCAGTAAAGTATGCTTGGAAGTCGAGGGGTATGGATAACTTTTAAAATTGTTTATTTTATTATTATTATTATTTGGGGGGTGAGGTGGGATGCTGTGCTAGGTCTTTGTTGCTACATGCAGACTTTCTCAAGTCTCGGCAAGCAGGGGCTTCTAACTGCAGTGGCTTCTCTTGTTATGGAGCATGGTCTCTAGGGCACACAGCCTTCAGTAACTGCAACGCAGGGGTTTAGTTGCCCCAGGCATGTGGAATCCTCCCAGACCAGGGATGGAACTCAGGTCCCCTTCATTGGCATGTGGATTCTTAACCACAAGTGGATTCTTACCCAGGAAAGTCATGGATAATTCTTGAGTTGACTCCAAGAGTCTCAGACTAAGTCAAGGCCCTGGACATTCTGTAAAATAATTCTGAACATACATTTTGTCAAGAATGAAGGTCATTATAGGGACAAAGGACCAGACTATTTGAATCGAGTCTCTTGAAAAATTCCAGACCATTGTCATTATACCCTTAGCCCTGATAACAGACTCTCTCCAGACTCCATGGCTTAGATGTGACCGGTAGCTAATTCAGACCCTCCAAATCATGATCATGGTAGATTTCTCAAGTTATGATTGTCGCTACTTGAATTCTTGGAAAAGAAGCAACCTCTAGAGTCATCAATATTGGGAGGATGTTCAGCATGTCCAGCATACAGTTAAGAATAAGAATTTTGAGTCAGACAGAACTGACTCCAAATCTTGACTCTCTCAATTGCTAGCTACCTAAATTGGGCAAGTAGCTTAGAGATTTTGTCTATAAAAGGGGATAATGGCATCCTTGTGCAAGAAATAAATGAGATGATATATGTAAAGTGCTTGTCACAATGCCTGACCCAATTAATTCGAATTACCCAATTATCCTAGGGCTTCCCAGGTGGCACTAGTGGTAAAGAACTTGCCTGAAATGCAGGAGATATAAGAGATGCAAGTTCAGTTCCTGGGTTGGGAAGATCCCCTGGAGGAGAGCATGGCAGCTTCCTTCAACATTCTTGCCTGGAGAATCCTATGGACAGAGGAGCCTGGCGGTCTACAGTTCATAGGATCACAGAGTTGTACATCACTAAAGCTACTTAGCACACACACGTACAATTAACCTTAGTTTCTCTTATTATTGACCTCAGTATGCACCTTCAACATTTTTATCCCACTTTCACCATATGTTGATATGTTTCATGAATGTTTTCCCAACTACCCACCCATCAGCTCAAACTTTTAAGCTCTTTGCAGTAGGCGCTTCTGTTAACCTCCTGTGGTTGGCTTTAGGTCTTTGGATCTCAATTTACTTATCCAAAAATGGAGGGAGGAAGGGCAGTAGGGGCATTGTTAGACTAGATGTTTACTAATTTTTTCCTACTTTTAATACTTCTTCTGTGGTTCTGAGAACTCTATGCACTTGGTAACCAAAAAACTAAAAATTCCTAGGAAAACATCTCAGTGTTGTGTTGCTTAATCACCGATTTTGTCAAAGTACTTTAAAATATGCATTTTATTTTTTGTGTGAGGAGCTATAGGTGTGGTTCTATAGGTAAAAATTTGGTCAAGAATCAGAATGACTTCTACTCTATACTTGTAGTTTTACTGCAAATGCTATCAATTGGTAAGTTTATTCTTTTGAAGCTTCCAATCCACAAGATAAACTGCATTTTTAAAATGCTTGAAGATTCCCCCCATTTTTTCATTTCTTTGATGCATATAATTATTTTGACTTCAGCCCAATTCTCATCTTTTGGCAGATGACCAACTCGCAGATTCCAAGCAATATTCAGAATGTATTCAGCTAAAACAAATCAAGTCAGACAGTTGTCACAGAAGCATTTAACCAAAATTACTTCAACATTTTAACAATGCTTGACGTTTGCAGAGATGTCTTTGAAGTACAGATATCCCCAAATATTTAGTGTTAATAGTTTTAGACAGGTGTTTTGCCAAAGACATGTAAAGATGTGTTGAGTGAAAACTATTATTTTGCAGTGAGCTTAGCCTCTGGAAAAATATTTATGTCTTAATTGGATGGAATTCCACCTGTCATTTTATCAAACACTTTGCTTATGGTCCATTTTGCTTAGAGTCCAAGAAAAATGAAAGTATTTTAGTTGTGAGCATTAACGCAACACATGTTTGGGCTTTGTGGAATCACTGCGTTTGTTTGGTGATAATTATAAGAGAGTGCTTCAGGAACTTGAACTGGAGTTTGCAATTAGAACATACAGAACTGGGCCTGAAAAGAAAGCTTAAGAAAGAAGAAGTGTGACAAAAAATGTTGCCAGGGTCCTTTTATAGCTCAACAAAGTTATCGAACAGAAAAAAAAAAAAATCAATGAAAACTCCAGTGGAAAAAGGCAATCAACACATTTTCTAGGAGCATCTCTTTATTCTAGGGATTTCTTGTCTTACTACCTGGTACGTAAAAGAGAGAGAGATTCCTGCCTTTCTCTGCCTTGCTGTTCCCTTCTTTCACTTTGTCATACTTCCCTCTACAAGGTTTTTGGTCATTTACAGCATGATTTCAACAAGGGATACTGAAAATAGGAAACAGAACTCAGCCGATTTTGAATCCATCTTGAGATCAGAGCTAAGAAACATCCCTCCTATTCCTTAAAAAACTGGAACTAGAACTGCCATATGACCCAGAAATCCTACTGCTGGGCATACACACCGAGGAAACCAGAATTGAAAGAGACACGTGTACCCCAATGTTCATCGCAATACTGTTTATAATAGCCAGGACATAGAAGCAACCTAGATGTCCATCACAGATGAATGGATAAGAAAGCTGTGGTACATATACACAATGGAGTATTACTCAGCCATTAGAAAGAATACATTTGAATCAGTTCTAATGAGGTGGATGAAACTGGAGCCTACTATACAGAGTGAAGCAAGCCAGAAAGAAAAACACCAATATAGTATACTAACGCATATATATGGTATTTAGAAAGATGGTAATGATAACCCTGTATGCGAGACAGCAAAAGAGACAAAGATGTATAGAACAGTCTTTTGGACTCTGGGAGAGGGCGAGGGTGGGATAATTTGAGAGAATAGCATTGAAACATGTATATTATCATATGTGAAGTAGATCGCTGGTCCAGGTTTGATGCATGAGACAAGGTACTCAGGGCTGATGCACTGGGATGACCCTGAGGGATGAGATGGGGAGGGAGGTGGGAGGGGGGTTCAGGATGGGGAACACATGTACATCCATGGCTGATTCATGGCAATGTATGGCAAAACCCACTACAATATTGTAAAGTAATTAGGCTCCAATTAAAATAAATAAATTAAAAAAAAAAAGAAATCTCCCTCCTTTGCTCAGAGAAGTTCTTCATGAGAATGTAGCTGATGAAGTGTTGGCATATTGACTCCATTATTGGGATGAGTAAATCTGGGTCTCACGATGGGCCAAGAGAGACTGTGAATGCACCTGAAATATTCTATTTAAGCCCCAATAACGTATTGGATGAATGTTAGCTCTGGGCAGGTCTTGGTGAGCTGCATTATCACCTTAGAGATGAGATCCTGAAGGGAGAAGTGGGTCATAGATGAGGTGTTCGGTGGTGAGGACAAGAGATTGTTGGGAGGTACTTTCTGAACCTCTCATTTTGGGTTGTTGTTGTTCAGTCACTAAGTCATGTCTGACTCTTTGCAACCCCATGGACTGCAGCATGCCAGGCTCCCCTGTCCTTCACTATCTCCTGGAGTTTGCTCAAACTCATGTCCATTGAGTCAGTGGTACCCTCCAACCATCTCATCCTCTGTCATCCCCTTCTCCTCCTGCCATCAATCTTTCCCAGCATCAGGGTCTTTTCCAATGAGTCGGCTCTTTGAATCAGGTGGCCAAAGTATTGGAGCCTCAGCTTTAGCATCAGTCCTTCCAGTGAATATTCAAGATTGATTTACTTTAGGAAACCCATTTTGGGTTGTAGTGTGCCAAAACCCAAGCAATAAAGGTCCAACTTTAATCAAAAAGCAAAAACCTCACTCCTGTATGGTGGGATCTAAAGAAACAGAGTGAAGGACAGATTCCACTAGCGGGATGGGTTCGGAGATTCATAAAGCCTTGTAACGGCACACGCACCCCACCCCTACTTTGTTCTCTGTAGACAGTCATTCTCAGATGGTCCCCAGATAAACAAATGGAGAAGTTGTCATTCACGAGATCTCCTCTCTACTTTTCTTGTATCAAAGACACTTAAAGTACTTGGGCTAGAAATTGAGGCTGAGTAGGTTGTCATGGAGAAGTTGTCATTCACGAGATCTCATCTCTCCTGTGCCCCTTTTCACCAAGGAGTGAGCCTCTAGATCACAACCAACTGTGGAAAATTTTGAAAGAAATGGGAATACCAGACCACCTGACCTGCCTCTTGAGAAATCTGTATGCAGGTCAGGAAGCAACAGTTAGAACTGGACATGGAATGACAGACTGGTTCCAAATTGGAAAAGGAGTATGTCAAGGTTGTATATTGTCACCCTGCTTATTTAACTTATATGCAGAGTACATTATGAGAAATGCTGGGCTGGAAGAAGCACAAGCTGGAATCAAGATTGCCGGAGAAATATCAATAACCTCAGATATGCAGATGACACCACACTTACGGCAGAAATTGAAGAGGAACTAAAGAGCCTCTTGATGAAAGTGAAAGAGGAGAATGAAAAAGTTGGCTTAAAGCTCAACATTCAGAAAACGAAGATCATGGCTTCTGGTCCCATCGCTTCATGGCAAATAGATGGGGAAACAATGGAAATAGTGACAGACTTTGTTTTCTTGGCCTCCAAAATCACTGTAGATAGTGACTTCAGCCATGACATAAGAAGATGGTTGCTCCTTGGAAGAAAAGTTATGACCAACATAGACAGCATATTAAAAGCAGAAACATTACTTTGCCAACAAAGGTCTGTCTAGTCAAAGCTATCTATGGTTTTTCCAGTAATCAGGTATGGATGTGAGAGTTGGACTATAAAGAAAGCTGAGTGCTGAAGAATTGATGCTTTTGAACTGTGGTGTTGGAGAAGACTCTTGCAAGTCCCTTGGACTGCAAGGAGATCCAACCAGTCCATCCTAAAGGAAATCAGTCCTGAATATTCAGTCCTGGAAGGACTGATGCTGAAGCTGAAACTCCAATACTTTGGCCACCTGATGAGAAGAACTGACCCATTTGAAAAGACCCTCATGCTGGGAAAGATTGAATGCAGGAGGAGAAGGGGACGACAGAAGATGAGATGGTTGGATAGCATCACCGGCTCAATGGACATGAGTTTGAATAAATTCCAGGAGTTGGTGATAGATGGGGAGGCCTGACATGCTTCAGTCCATGGGGTTGCAAAGAGTCGAACACAATTGAGCGACTGAACTGAACTGAACTGAGCCTCTAGCTTCTCCTTGATGTGGGTAATGTCCTTCTCAATGCCCTTTCTCATTCCCTGGCCTCTCATGCTATGATTTATTTTACTGTCCAATTTCTTTTGGCTGCTCTATGCATAATCTTAGTTCTCCAACCAGGATTAGGATGGATCCTAATCCTATATTGCTGTTGTTTAAACCACTCAGTCTGTGGTGCTTTGTTCTGGCAAGCTTAGTGAACTGACACACTCCCCTTGGTAAACTGACCATCAAACAGGTAGATGGTCTACAAATAAAGACACATGACTGTGCAGATAGCTGATGTTTGGGGGGGGGGGGAAAAAGATACAGTCAGGAAAGGAATTCCAGCAGCATTAAGAGCTCCAGCAAAGATCTGGAGGTAAGGAAGGAGGAAATTATATTTGATACTGGAATGTGGAAAGGAGTAAAGAGCAACAGAGCTGGTAAGGTGAGTTGGTCTCATAGGATCAAGGTCAGTGTATTCTAGGTGGAGAAGTCTGGTCTCCCCAGCCCTCCTCTGGACCCTCAATAGGCCAAGAGAACCAGGTAATAGATGTTGGGTGAAAATTCAGGGCATGTGGAAAAGTCCAGCCTTTTTTTTTTTTCCCTTGCCTCCTCTTTTCCCATACAAGCTATTACTTTACAAGTTGAAAGAGATTCTAAAAAATGCCTATAAAATGAAGAGAGAAATCGAAAGAAGGTTTCTTTGCTTCAGGGGCTTTGGGTGGAAATTTTTGTTGGCTTAAAACTTTTATGGACACAAAGGCATTTCATGCCCATTGACTTGAGTGAATCTGGGGGCATTCTCCCACATGGGATACATTGGCTGGGAAGGGATGAAGCTTCTGACTGGGTCCCTGCAGTGCAAGCAATGAAATGACTTCAAGTCTTTTTGCACAGTGAAGAAAATTGGGATGGGTCACTTTCCACTTGCAGTGGTGGGGGAGGGGTGCTGCCCATGGCTCTCGGGGAGGGGGGGCTTCTCACGGGGCCCCCTACACGGCAGGCTTTTGTGTGCTCAGAGGAGAGAGCTTGGAGCATAGGCACAAGGTGTGGCTGATGCGACCTGATAAACCCCACACAAAAAGCCAACTGTAGTGCTGAAAGGGTCTCCAATGTAGCTCTTTAATTTCCTCGCTTAGAAATGTCTCTCCTCTTTTCATCCCCAGCCCTTATCTTAACTTCTAATCGGAGCAAAGCGGCAGCCTTTCAAATTGAACAAATAGGTTCTTCTGGCCGTGACAAGATGTACCTCATTTTCTCAGCCAGCCTTCAGCAAGGTCACACCTTTTTAATTTATTTTCTGTAAGAAAAATCTACTTGCTGGATAGAACAAGGGCCAGATCTCGCTAGAGGTCATTGCTCGAGCTAGTCATAAAGTAGAATGGGATTAGAACCGTTTAATATCCTCGCCCTCACCTTGCTGCCCACCGCCAGCATGGAGGGAGCCGGTGGGAGCTGGCCGGGCGACAGGGACATTCCGCGTGGATTGTTCTGTTGTCCTCTTGTGCTGGGGGTCTTTCCCCTTGTAAATTATTTGTTTTTCCCACATGACTTTTACTCTCCAAAATGTACTTATTTTAAAATGTTAATGAAAGATCACTGGTTTAACATCTTCTAATATGAAAAAAGAAGAGATGGGAGATAGTTTGCATTTAATTTATTTCAGCTAATTTGTTCATTAATGGACCTTGTCCACCACCCCAACTTTAAACACTGTTCCCCAGACACTTTTTTTTCCTGTTGATTTAAAAATGGAAGTGAATGATTTTACTGTGAAGTCAAGGCAATCTTCAGTCTTTAAGTTTTAGTGATTGGATAATTTACTAAAATATCCATCTGTTTTGTTTTGTTTTGTTTAAGTAACTTCGTTTTTCTGATTGTAACATTAGTTGCCATGTACATTCATATATGTAAATAGAAAAATATCTGGAAGGATATATGCCAACCTTTAGTAGTAATTCCTCCTGGGGAGGCACATAGGGATGGTAGGGGAAAGAAGACTCCATATATAAAGGCATTACTTGAATAGTTTACAATGATAATGCACTTATGTTAAAAAAAATTGAAATAAATGAAAATAAATTTTTAGAAAACTAAGACCATGTTACAATTTATAGCAAGTGAATTTGTTGTTGTTGTTCAGTCACTAAGTTGTGTCTGACTCTTTTTGACCCCATGGACTGTTGCCCACCAGGCTCCTCTGTGCATGGGGTTTTTCAAGGCAAGAACATGGAATGGGTTGCCATTTCCTTCTCCTGGGGATCTTCCCAGATTAGGGATCGAACCCGTGTTTCCTGCATTGGCAGGCAGGTTCTTTACCACTGAGCCACCAGGGATGTAAATTCAAGTCACCTATAATCTTACCTTTCAGGAAAAATAGTTGATGACATTTTGTTGTAGTCTTTCCTACGGTTTAATCCTGTATATTTTTCTAGCTCTATTTCTCCATTTCATTAAATGTTTAAAATAGTGTATTCAGTGCCTGCAGAGTATTCCATCATATATGCATACCTAATGTGTTTAGACATTTTAAAACCTGCTTGCTGTTTTCGATTTGTGGCTACTATTAAAAGAATCACTGTAATAAACAGCCTATCGAGACACATTTGGGTATATCTCAGATCATTTTCTTAAGCTGGAGAAAATTCCTAGAAGTGGAGTTACAAGTTCAAAGCAGAGAACATGTTCAAGAATATTGATTCATTTTGCCAAATTAAACTCCAGGAACATTATATTCATTTAAATTGCTACCGGCAGCATTTCAAAGTGTCTATTATCATTTTTCCTTTTTCCAAATTCAAACTCTTTGAATTTGATAAGAGAAGAAGTACTCATTGTTTTAATTTATATTTTTTGATTATTAGTGATATAAGCACTTTCAATAGTTTATCAGTTATTGATATTTCTTGTGACTCAGCTATGTGGATTCTTTAACCATTTGTTTACAAAGTTTTCATGTTTGCTTACTGATTTGTAAACACTTTTTAAAGTTTAAAGATATTCAGTTCAGTTCAGTCGCTCAGTCGTGTCCAACTCTTTGTGACCCCATGAATCTCAGCACGCCAGGCCTCCCTGTCCATCACCAACTCCTGGACTTCACTCAGACTCGTGTCCATCGGAGTCAGTGATGCCATCCAGCCATCTCACCCTCAGTCGTTCCCTTCTCCTCCTGCCCTCAATCCCTCCCAGCATCAAAGTCTTTTCCAATGAGTCAACTCTTCGCATGAAGTGGCCAAAATACTGGAGTTTCAGCTTCAGCATCATTCCTTCCAAAGAAATCCCAGGGTTGATCTCCTTCAGAATGGACTGGTTGGATCTCCTTGCAGTCCAAAGGACTCTCAAGAGTCTTCTCCAACACCACAGTTCAAAAGCATCAGTTCTTCAGCACTCAGCCTTCTTCACAGTCCAACTCTCACATCCATACATGACTACTGGAAAAACCATAGCCTTGACTAGATGGACCTTAGTCGGCAAAGTAATGTCTCTGCTTTTGAATATGCTACCTAGGTTGGTCATAACTTTTCTTCCAAGGAGTAAGCATCTTTTAATTTCATGGCTGCAGTCACCATCTGCAGTGATTTTGGAGCCCCCCAAAATAAAGTCTGACACTGTTTCCACTGTTTCTCCATCTATTTCTCATGGAGTGATGGGACCAGATGCCATGATCTTCGTTTTCTGAATGTTGAGCTTTAAGCCAACTTTTTCACTCTCCTCTTTTACTTTCATAGATATTAACCCTTGGTATATATTTTGTGTTCTAATGTAATTTGATACCTACATTTTGACTTTTTAAAAAAATTTGTTTTTTTCCATTTTTGTCCTAGGTGGTATTTTCATTTACATTTATGCTTAGAAATGTGTTTTCTATTCTAAAAACATACCTATTTCATATTCCACTCAGATACTTATCCTTTCATGTTTTTACATAACCCGGTATTGGTTCAGAATTTATTTTTATATAGTATAAAATAGGAAGCAAACTTTATTTCTCTAACAGAAAACTAATTTTTCTAAAACTGCCAAGTGCATTAATTTTTCTCAAGAATTTAGAATTCTTAAAATCTATGTTGATTTCTTTTTCTGTTGTTACACTGACAACATGCTGGTTTAATAATTGTATTTTTATTCTATATTTTCACATTTGTCAGTTTATTAGTCATTTTCTTCTTTTTCACAGCTTCTTCCATAGTCTTGCCTATTTACTTTGCAGATCAATTTAAAAATTTTCCTGTCATTTGGTGCTTACCAATAAACAGTACTTAACCAATAAAACATTTTTTATTTTGCAAATGAATAATTAACTTCATTTGAACTGAATTAAACCTCTAATTGGGCTTCCTTGGTGACTCAGTGGTAAAGAATCCTCCTGCCAGTGCAGGAGACCCAAGTTTGGTCCCTGGGTTGGGAACATCCACTGGAGAAGGAAATGGCAATCCACTCCAGTGGTCTTGCCTGGGAAATCCCATGGACAGAGGAGCCTGGTGGGGTTGCAAAAGAGTGAGTCATGACTTAGCGACTAAACGACAACAACAAACCTCTAACTGGAAAGTACTGACATCTATGCAATATTAGCTTTCCCATCTGTGGACCTAACTTGTTTAAAAAATTGTGCTCCTCAATGAATTTTTTTTTTAATGTAGGCCTCAAATATTTGTGATGGTTAGGAAGGGAATAAAAAGATTTGAAAGATAGATAAGATTCACAACTCACAGGCTTTGCTGGTAGATCAGTCATGGGAGGTTAGGGAGAAGGTTCTTGGCTTGGATCACAGGAGAATGGATGGTGTCATTCACTAAGATAAGGACCATCAGAGGAGAATCAGATTTGGGAGAGAAAGATCCAATTTGGTTTCGGACATGTGAATTCTGAGATGATCCTGTGACATCCAAGTAGAAGCATGCAGGTTAGCAGATTGCAGGTTTGGAGCTCTGTGGAAAGCGCTGAGCAAAAAATCCACATTTATGAGTCTCCTGCAAATGGGTGATAATTAAAGCCAGACATTACCCAGAGAGCAAGCATGGCGTGATAAGGGAAATATGTATAGTACTGAGCCTTTATGGCTAGGAAGATGTTGAGCCTGCAAAGGGGATAGGGGGAAACCAAAGTGAGTGTGAAGTCAAGCTAAAGCAAGATAATCTCAATTATTGGGTTGGCCCAAAAGCTTGGGTTTTTCTGTACCATCTTATGGAAAACCCAAGCAAACTTTTTCGGCCAACCCAATACACCTACAGCTAACTAATTTTTGACAAGGGAGCCAAGAGTGTTCAATGGGGAAAGAGTAGTCTTTTTAACAACTGAGGCTGAGACAACTGGATATTTACCTACCAAAGAATGAAGTTGAACTCTTCATTCCATACAGGAAAATTAACTCCAAATGGATCTTTTGTAAAACATCACATCTTTGTTTTACAAGAGAAGGAAGAGAAAGGGGGAGGCAGAAGGACCCCTACCAATTGAGTCAGCAAAATTTTAAGATGTCTCAGAAACTCTTCCTAACAATGTTCACTTACTTTTTTGTTTCTAGAACTTAGTCATGAGACAGATCCTGTCTGCAAGAGAGGCAGGGAAATGGAGCTTTTGATTGGCTACTATGTTGTCTTTTCCCTCAGATTTTCTATGGAGAAGGAGAGAGAGGATACTGAGTTGGTATCCAGCAGTTTATCTTACCAACTTTGCTTTCTTTGACATTCTCTGACATTCAGTTTCCACATTTACATTAATGATTCCCCCACAGCTGCATGCTGCTCTGTTCCCTGCATTGAGAATTATCCATTTTTGTGATATCCTTTGTTTATTCATCTAACTAATACCTATTAAGAACCAACTGTGTGGCTGCACTTGGAGATATGGCACTGAACAAACTTTTTTAAAAAAATCTCTGCTTTCACAGAGTTTCATTTTTAGTGAGAGAAAAGATGATAAATACCAAGAATACGTAAAATAAATACTCTGCTCGGTGGTCACAAGTGCTAAGGCAAAGAAAAGACATCAGGGCAGTGGGATGGGAACGAAACATTGGAGTAGTGATTGTTGAGATTTTAGATAAGAAAGCCCAAGAAGATCTCACTGATTTTTGGAACGCAGGCAGAAGGAGGTAAGGTAGCTACAGGAAGAGCATTCCAATCAGAGGAGACTGCATGTGCAAAGGCCCTGTGGTGGGAGTATCTGTAGCATGTCTGAAGAAAAGATAGGAGGTCAGTGTGCTTAAAGCAGAGTGCAGGGAAAGTTGTTGTTTTTTAGTTGCTCAGTCATGTCCTACTCTCTGTGACCCCATGGGCCATACCCCACTAGGCTCCTCTGTCTATGGGATTTCTCAGGCAGGAATACTGGAGTGGGTTGCCATTTCCTTCTCCAGGGGTTCTTCCTGGATCAAGAATCAAACCCATGTCTCCTCTGTTGGCAGGTGGATTCTTTACCACTGAAAAGTGGGAGACAGCAGAGGGAGAGCAGGAAGCTGATCACTCGGGCATCAGAGACCCTCTGAGGGACATCAGTTCATTATTTTGCCTTGTATCCCTACTTGGAATTTCTATAAACTGATAAAGTTTTAGCTTTAGTTTAATTTTCTTATTTTTTAAAATTTAGTTTATTTTAGTTGATTTACAATAATTCATTAGTTTCAAATGTTCAGTTCAGTTCAGTTCAGTCTCTCAGTCATGTCCGACTCTTTGCAACCCCATGAATTGCAGCACACTAGCCCTCCCTGTCCATCACCAACTCCCGGAGTTCACCCAAACTCATGTGCATTGAGTCAGTGATGCCATCCAGCCATCTCATCCTCTATTGTCCCCTTCTCCTCCTGCCCCCAATCCCTCCCAGCATCAGGGTCTTTTCCAGTGAGTCAACTCTTCGCATGAGGTGGCCAAAGTATTGGAGTTTCAGCTTCAGCATCAGTCCTTCCAATGAACACCCAGGACTGATCTCCTTTAGGATGGACTGGTTGGATCTCCTTGCAGTCCAAGGGACTCTCAAGAGTCTTCTCCAACACCACAGTTCAAAAGCATCAATTCTTCAGTGCTCAGCTTTCTTCACAGTCCAACTCTCACATCCATACATGACCACTGGAAAAACCATAGCCTTGACTAGACAGACCTTTGTTGACAAAGTAATATCTCTGCTTTTGAATATGCTATGTAGGTTGGTCATAACTTTCCTTACAAGGAGCAAGCATCTTTTAATTTCATGGCTGCAATCACCATCTGTAGTGACTTTGGAGCCAAAAAAAAAAATGTCTGACACTGTTTCCACTGTTTCCCCATCTATTTGCCATGAAGTGATGGGACCGGATGCCATGATCTTTGTTTTCTGAATGTTGAGCTTTAAGCCAACTTTTTCACTCTCCACTTTCACTTTCATCAAGAAGCCTTTTAGTTCCTCTTCATTTTCTGCCATAAGGGTGGTGTCATCTGCATATCTGAGGTTATTGATATTTCTCCCGGCAATCTTGATTCCAGCTTGTGTTTCTTCCAGTCCAGCATTTCTCATATAAGTTAAATAAGCAGGGTGACAATATGCAGCCTTGACGTACTCCTTTTCCTATTTGGAACCAGTCTGTTGTTCCATGTCCAGTTCTAACTGTTGCTTCCTGACCTGCATATAAGTTTCAAGTGTACAACATAGTGATTCAGTATTTTTATAGATTATATTCCATTTAAATATTTCACTATTTGTTTAATGATGCATCAGGCTTATGGACTGATTACCAAATATTCACCAAATGGGTGAATATTTCTGCTTCCATCTCATCAATTTTAATGACATTAGACTCATGCATTTAAGTGTTCTCCCACACACGTGTACACACACATTTGCAAATACTTTTTATATTGACGTTTTGTTTTGTTTTTCACCAGCTTGCTATACTGGTGCACATTTTTATATTCTCAGTTCTTGTAGAAATTGAGCAATATGGCCGATGTGGTTGACATGAGTGGGTGAGAGGATGATGATATGTGAGAAACATATTCAATATGAAGGTGATCCTTGTATAAGGGATTTTTGACCAGCGGATTTAAAGATGGGAACCAACCCAGCGGCAGATGGAGTTACTTAAAAGTAGTTAGAGAAGGAATTCAAAGTGCAAGCTGAAACACAAACCTGAATTAAACCTCCCAAATACGAAGGAACTTTAATGATGAAGTTTGTTTTCATTTTTTTTCCCCTCTCTCTCTCTCCAAATCCCAGGCCCAAACTGCGTGTCTCAGATGAATAGGGAGCAAGTGTAATTAACTGAATAGAACAGTAAAAGGAGAATTATGGGATATGGAAAGCATTTAAATATGATTCATGGGTTTGGAGAGATTGCAAACATGTGATAGATGCTCGGAAGAGGCCATCGGAGAGATTGCACTGAGAGTTCAGTTGGGAAATGACTAAAGCCTGCCCCCGAATCTTGGCAGTTCATATAATTAAAAGACTAAATATTTTATAAAGATGAAGCAAGTCAGATTTCACCAGCACCACACTGTGCCAGAAGTGATTAAACACAAACCAAAAATGCATGCTTCTTTTCTCCCTGGGTAACAGGATGTGCTTCTTCTTGCTGGAAGCTAGGACTGGAGGGGCACCCCGCTTACCTGATTGCTAAGTGGATTGCTAGTGGCAGGAATCCAAAAGTAGGTGGAAACCAAGTCCTTAGCTCCATGCTGAATGGAACCAGGATGTGAGCTGGCATTCCCCAAGGAAAAAAAAAAATTCAAAGCTGTCATGTCACTTACTCTCTCACCACCCCCAGGATATTAGCACAAGTCATGCCCACAGTGTGAAAGTTGAAACCATTTAGGCTTCTTAAAACAAAGGAGACTAACTTCATCGTCTTGGGGTTGGCCAAGATTTGTTAGATAGGATGCAAGAAGAACTAATCGTAAAACAGTAGATTTGATAAATTGAACTTGAGTCAAAATGAAAGTGTCTTCTCATTGAAAGAAACTGTTGTGAAAATTAAAAAGCTAACCATAGAGTGGGAGAAAATATTCATAAAATATCTATTCATACCCATAATATATAAAGAACTCCTATGAATCAATAACCAAAAGCTGCAAACAGTTCAATTTTTAAATTGGCAAAACAAAACAAAAAGTGGCCAAAAAGCTTGAGCTGGAACTTCATAAAAGAAGACATACAAATAAGCAGTAAAGAAAGGCGCTCAGTATTATTACTCATCAGGAAAACACAGATTAATATGACAATTGAATATCAGTGACACTTAGCTCAACTAAAGAAGCTTGGAAAGCTATCACTATGGTCATTCTCATCTACCTCCAGCTAGTGATTTTCCCTCTTCGTGTCACCACTGACTGATTCAGAGCCTTAGCTTCTGCCTAAGACAGTCTCTCCCCAACTCTCCCTTCCACTCTTGGGACAGTTTCCTTACTCCTCACCCTGCTCATCTTCCATTCGACTTCACTTTGTTGCAGATATGATCATATCCTTTCCTGTCCCATATTCTTGGTGAGTTCTCCAAGCCTACGGGTAGAACATACCCTCCTCTAAGCATCTTTGCCCCTCCAAAACCTCCACCTCTGGCTTTATCTCAGGAACCTGCTCTGTTCCAGACATATGAGAAATTACCTCTCCAGATTCCCAAGCACACTGTCTCTGTACCCATTCGTTGTTGTTGTTTCCTGGAGGTTCTCCCAGACTATCCCCATCACCTTTAGGATAGGATAGACACCAAACTCCAAGAACCTGCATGGCCCACCTCCTCAGATAGTTACCCACTTGGTCATTCTCTTTATTCCAGCCAGGGTTGGGGGTGGCTTATGCTCTGTCCTGCCCCCATGCAAAGGGACTTTGCATGTGCTAGTCCCTTTGCCTGAAACACTCTATTCCGTTCTATATATATCAAATTAATTCCTACTCAGGCTTCTGCTCTCAGCTTGGTTTTTCCCTGCCCTTACCTGGACTGATTCAGATCCCCTTTACTATCCTTAGAGCACCATGGACCTCTCCTTGCAGTGGGTGTCATAGTTACAGTTTTAAACACACAGTCTCTATCACCACATAGTAGACAGGAACAGCATGTTTTCCCACTATTATACCCAGTGCTGACAGCAATTCCTAGCTCCAGCAGAAGCTCAGTAAGCATTTGTGGAGGTATACTCAGTCTTGATCCAAATCCTGGCAGAGCCACTTAGCAGCATGTGAGCAAGTTACTAAAACTCTTGCTTCCGGGCTAGGACTAGAGAGGGGAAAGGTGCCTGGGATATAAAATATAAAGAGGTACTCACTCCAGGACCTGCCCCCGTCCTGGTATTGACAAACCAAATTCAGGTCTGCTCACTTGTGTGCAGGAAAGCCAATCTCCAGGCACCAGGCTGTGGTGAAGGAGAGTGCAGCATTTATTGCAAGTACCAAGCAAGAAGTCAGGGTAGCGAACCCTCAAAATACCTGAACTCTCTGATGGGTTTCAGCAGAACATTTTTAAAGACCAGGGGAGAGAGTGGCGTTGCAGGGTACACACATGATCAGCTCCTGCATGATTCTCTGATTGGTTGATGGTGAGGTAACAGGTGTCGTGGGGGTTAACATTATCATTCCTTAGGCTCCAGGAGGTCAGGGGGCCTGGGGTCATCAAGTAATTAACATCCTCCTTTTGGTGGAAGCTTTAGCATCTGTAAAAACAACTCAGGAAATATGGACCACATCCTGTTATCTAGGTGCTTCTGAGAGGACCTGAAGCAGAGAATATGGCGGAGGGGTCAGTCCCAGGAATGCCCTATAAGGTTCTGCTCCATTTAACTGGTTGTCTCTCAGTGTCCTCATCTGGAATAATAGCTGTTTCTGCATCACACACTTACCAAGATGAGATGATTTCCCAGATGCAAAGCACCAGTACCAGTTCCTGGCCCAGCATCTTCATCTTTGTCAAGTGGCTCAAGGCTTAGTTCACCCCTGTTCTGCCACCACTTTCTGCTAACTCAGACCCACCTCTCCCTCCCTTGGACCCCCACTGTCACTTCTGAAAAATGGCCCTCGTGATAGTACCAAGGTATGTAATTCTCATGGCACTCAACACATCGTCACTCCCTCTACTAGACAAGAGCGCTTTGAGGACATCTAAATCTGAGTATCTCCTGCACTAGCCCAGGTCCCAACAAAGAGGATGTCCTGCCTGGAAACTGGTTGAATGAATATATATTTGCTACTCTTGTTCAAGGCTGGGTCTGAGTGACCCTCACACCCTGCAGTGCATGAAAAGCTGACTCCTGGTTGTTTTAAGTTTCAGGATTTGAAACTGGCAGTAGGGGGAGGGGGAAGAAGGTGCAGATTGAAGCAGGATCTGTACTGGTCTCAGGAAAGCCCAATTTGCTGGCAAAATGAGTCTGTAACCCACGAAAGAGCAGAAATGCTCAGAAAAGTAAACATCCCCGGAGATGAACTTTTTGGCAGTGGGGTTATTGTGCTACAGAGAAGTTTATACATCAGTCCATCTAGTAGCTACCCTTTCTGCTTGTTTGTGCCTTTAGTGGCTTGAACTATCTAGGAAACACTGCATACTTTTCAAGCAGTAAACAAGCCTCTTCTTTTCTCACGTTCCCTCTTGTCACTCCTGGCCTGTCTCCCGTGCCCTGCCGTCCACACCTGCCCATCAGCAACGCTGAAGGATCCCAGATTCCCATTCCCTCTGAAGAAGACGAGGATAGGGGCTTCTGTCTCTCTGTCTGCCAGTTACCCTCACACTGAAATTCTGTGTTGCGAAGCCCTGGCCAGACCTCTCACAGCCCGTGAGGTCCGTCACGAGGGGGCTGCGGTCAGGGGGAACGATATTTCCAGGCCTGGGGGGGCTCATGTCCAGACTCGTGCCCCACAAATGGCCCGTCATCTTTAGAACCGTAGAACAGTATGTGTCTTTGTTTGGTGGAGGATAAATCCATCAGGAGACCAAGTTCTGAGGCTGACGGTGTGGTGACTCACGTCCAAATGCTGTTTATTTCCAGCTTTGTGGGAAATGCCAAAACTGACATAGGTTTTCACGCAGTCAGACTCTGGTTTGTCTCCTCCATCTGCTCCTCCACCCCTTTAGACTAAGGACAAGAAGGATCCTAAGGTCATTCTCATTGAACTGAGAGAACTATTTGGAAGGGTTAGAATTTCATAGGCAAACCTGGGTCCACTGCAGCAGGTTGGGGTCCCCATTTCCTCCTCTGTAAGCCCTGATTATTCTTGCCTTCTTAGTCTGCATCATTCTATCTGGCATCTGCAAAGGGGGAAAGCCAAGCAATCCAGAATATTGTCAGTTACCCGGAGACAACAGAGAGTTAAGAACAATCTGGAATGACATGAAATGGTACATCATACACTGTGGAGTAGATCCACTTCCAGTTAAGTTACAAAGGCTTCTATTGCAATTATGACTTTATTCAAATCAATACTTAAATGAAGCTTGGAAATAGAGATGGAGAGGCCAGAAGGCAATGCACAGCATGCCATGCAAAGCACCTTTCCAATAAATATGCAAGAGTGTCTCTGCCACGGAATCTATTGCTCCCGTGAAGTCAGCATAAATATGTGAAGTACTTAACAACACTCGCTGCATGTATATTGGCAATTTGTCAGCGTGCTAGCAGCAGGAATCGAATGCCAAGTGCCTGGTGTTGGGCTGGTGTCGTTTTTCAGAATACCAGTACAGGAAATTGCTAACTCTAGTTAATTCTTTTGAATTAAAATTACCCACATGTTTTCCTGAATGAACCACCAACGATTCGGGGAAACCTCCTCCCTACCTTTCCCCAGCCCTACCATGCACCCCAGGGTTCCTCATATTCTCCACTTCCTCTCCAAAAGCTCGCCAGAGTTTGATGGATATCTTTTGTTTCTTTTTTTCATCTTGACAACCATTTTAGTTTTCCTCCAGGGTAACTGACCCTCCCATATCCACAGTCAATGGTAGTCTTGGTGATGTTGACTCCATCCTCAGCCCGTGTTTTGATGTGGTCAATCAGATAATAACACTCCTCTGGCCCCAGTGATTGGTTCAGAGGTAGGCATGTTACTTAATTTGGGTCAGTGTGAGTCAGACCTGGGAATTTTTTTTTTTTCAAGCTGCTTGGAGAAAAGAAACTCTCTTTCTGCAGGGCTTGACGCTACAAAGATTGAACTGCCTGTGACCAACTCATGGAAAAAATCTGCCTGAAAGTAAAGCCAACACAGAGGGAAGTGAAATCAACTGAATCCTAATGACAGTGTTTGAGCCCCTGGATCAAGCCATGCCTGAAGGCAGTAATCTTAATTTTTTTTAACTATACGAATATATTTTAAAATTATTATTTTCTGTTCAGTAGATTGAGTTGTACTTTCTATTACAATTGAAGAACTTCTAAATTATATGCCTTAAATCTTAGGAACTTACACACTATTCATGAGAAGACGTCAGTATCACAAAACAAGTTAAATGTCCTCTTTTCGCAGCATAGAGGAGCTAAAACTCACGTAAAAACTCTAATTTTTTGATCCTACTCTGTCCACATCAAGTATCTTCCATGGGAAGAAAGACTTGCTTTAACCAACACTTCCTCAAATTCCCTTTAGGAGAAGCACTACTCCTTGCCTTGTTCTATTGCAGTCTGTGAGTGTGTTTTTCTGCAGAGATGGTCACTGGGGTGAAGGAGAAACTCACTCTCATTTGCTCTGTGTCACTGAAATGGCTTAGTTCTCTCAGCCACAAAGCAGCTAAAAACTCCCACGCTGGATGCACCCATCTCTGGAGCAAAATGAGGGTCTGAGTCCCGTGTTAAGGTTATGATCATAATCATAGTGAATAACTGCTTTGCTATTTTGCTGTCTGTACCGCCCCGTGTTTCAGCTCTGAGCTATCAGGTTTCCTATTACCCCAATGCCATCTCACTAACACACTGGGTTCAAGATGGCACCACACAATGAGCCTTAAGGTCGGGTCTCCACTGTTGGGGCAGATGTAACTCTTGTCCAATAACATGCATGCCCCTTGAGCTTCTCCTGGTGACTTCAGCCTGAAAGGATGGGTTAAGGACCATCACTCTTTGCAGGGAGATATTTCATCTGCTAAATTGTTTTCAGTGAAACAATCAAAGCTGCTGTGCACAGTTCCAAAGCACGGGCAGGGGTGAAGTGGGGGACGTCCTTGGGTTGATACGCAAACTGGCTTGGGTTTTAGCTATGTGTAGGCAAAATGCAGCTCCAGAAATGACCGTGAGGTCCCTGATTTTGATGCAGAAATGGATAGAAGTTTGAGCAGCTGGCAGAGCCAGTCCACATTGAGCTCACCTCCGAAGGATGTTGGTCCTTTCAGTGTGTCCATATGCAGGACCCACCCTGACCCTTTTTATCAATTTCATTTTCCCAATTAAGATGTAAGTCCCAGGGACTTCCCTGGTGGCCCAATGGTTAAGAATCTGCCTTGCAATGCAGTTAAATCGCTTACTGTGGAAGTGAGATTCCACACAGTGTAGAGCAACTACACCTTAGTGCTCCACTACGCCTTAGTGCCGCAACGACTGAGTCTGCGAACTTCTCTCAACTAAGACCCGATGCAGCTAAATTAAAAAATAAAAGTAAGTCCCACAAAGGCAGAGAATTTCGGTCTTTTTGTTGTTGACTATTATTTCCACACTGTCTGGAGCAGTACCTAGCATGTAGTCAGTGCCCACAAATTTTTGTTGAATGAAAGACTAATTCAGTTGACAGACTCAAGTCACCTTTGAGTGCTTCTAATATCGAGAAGGAAAAATACAACGCAGAAGGACTAATTATTTGACATCGCGAGAGAAGGGTAGTATCTTTCTGCAATCACAGACTTGGTTTTACATGTAGATTTCAAGACTTGAAACACTGCCATCACTCAGAAGTGCCAAGTTCACAGTCATAAATAGCATGACAGTGCTTGTCTACTGACCACACTCTGTGTTCTGGTGACCTATGGGTTGGGTCCCTCACACATGTGTGAATCCAGCCTGTGTTGCATTTACAATATAATTAAACTAGTTGACAATGTTAAAAATCTGGGAGACTTTTAAATTTTTTTATTCATTTATTTTTTAAATCTGTGAGATTTTAGATCACAATATGAATTGCTGGGTTTCCCTCAATAATAGAAAGGCATTAATCTTCCTGCAGGGCAACACTTGGCTGGAGCTGAGATGTGGATGGTCCCAGGAGATGAGCCATCCTGTGACATCCATTTGCCTAAGGTGCCTGGGTCACCTCCCTTGCTCTCATAACCTACCTGCCCCTAAAGACTTTGGACTTTGCTGCAGGGAACCCTAGGGTGTTATGCAGAGAGAATTATGTCCCTGTAGAATCTTAGGTGTGAGACAGTCCAGAAAAAATGTATCCTGAAGTAGCTTGATTATTTGTGAAAAGGCAAACACATTGAAAATTAGGAAGACAAAGCAGCAGGATTTCAGGAAGAGATGCCACTGAATTCTTGAACTAATAAGAACAAGTTTGAAACTTCAGTATGGATCTATGACATAAAAATTGAGGGCAGGGCTTCCCTGGTGGTTCAGTAGTTGAGTCCACCTTGCAATGCAGGGGACACCCGTTCCATTCCTGGTCCGGGAAGATCCCACATGCAGCGGGGGCAGCTGGGCTTGTGCACCACAGCTGCTGAGTCTGTGACCCATAACTGCTGAGTCCATGAGCTGCAACTACTGAGGCCTGGTGTTGCAGAGCCCATGCTCTGCCCCTGCAGAGGAGAAGCCCACACACCACAACTGGAGAAAGCACGTGCAAAGCAACGAAGACCCAGTACAGACAAAAATACAAATATTAAAAAAAAAAAAACATCAAGGGCAGATCTTTCTCAGGGCACTTCGAGGTCACAGTCAATGTCTCCTTCCAGGCTAGTTTGTAATAGCAAAGAAGCTGGTATGTTTCATAAACAGACACCTTTTAAAACTTTGACTTGGATATGCGCTGTGAAACACATTAATGGATTTTATTATTTGGGGATGAGAAGTTAGTCTTGCTAGTTGTGGTTGTGCACAACTGTTATATATTTTTCTCCTCCCCCTAGAACTATAACCCCTGCCAGTAGGAGCTGACTGTGTGGGGTTCAAGGTCAGTTGCAGAGTTCAGAGTAAAAGTGCTACAGGAATTCAACAAAGGTTGGAGATTGGAGTGGACCACGGTTTTGGAGGAGGCTTCAAGGGGCTCAGGAAGCTGGATCCTGAATTGCCAGGATGACGACGACTACACTAGTTGGGAGGAACAACAGGAACTGGAGAAAGAAGATAGGATTTAGTACTGCATTGGTACGCTTTTAGAGGCAGTGCAGTGCAATAGTTAAGGGCCCAACTTCTGCAGTCAGACTGCATTCAAATCTCAGTGCACATATACACTATTGATAGTATGTATAAAATAGATAACTAATGAGAACATATTGTATAGCACAGGGAACTCTACTTAATGCATGGTGATGATATGAATGGGAAGGAAATCCAAAAGAAAGGGGATATATGTATATGTATCTCGTTCATTTTGCTCTACTGTAGAAACTATACAGCATTGTGAAGTAACTATACTCCAATAAAAATTAATTAATAAAAAAACAACCCTATATTCAGATTTTCTCCTGCTGTATTACTCCAGGCAAGTTACTTAACTTTGCTGAGCATTAGCTTCCTTCTGTGAAATATGGCTCCTATCCCAAAGGGCGTTGTAAGAATCCTGTGAGTCTAAGTGCACACACTGTACTGCAAAGAGTGCCTGGCATTCTAGAAATGCCCATTACCGTTGCCAAAATACGGTAGGCTTGGGGGCAGACTTGTCCTGGGGAGCAGCTGGAGAATGCAGCTTGAGCCAGTTGTCTAATACTCTGAGAGCTGGTCTTCCTCGTGTTGCATCTTCCCTTTGGGCTGCAGATAAGGCCTTGACACAGCTTTGCTGCACTAGGTCCTGGAAGCACCTAGTCTCAGGGTCTTTCATGTCTGTCACAAGGTAATTATTTAGTACCTGTGATTTACTCACCAAATAGTGGCTAGTTGATTTATTTCAAAGTCTCCAGTCCTGTCCTAGACCAATTAGATCAACATTTTCAAGAGGGTTCAAAAATCCTAATTCTTAGGTAAAGCTTTCAAAAGTTAACAGAAAACAACAAATGTGTTATATATCAACCAAAACATACCTGCCGGCTGCGTTGAGTTTGGAATTTCTAGGCCAGCTCCTTGGAATGGATGCTAGTGGTGCTTGCGGGGTCTTATTACTTCAGGGCCCTCGGGGATGCTCAACACCTGTGTCTTTTTGCCTGGGGTCTTTCTGAGGCCAAAACATTCACTCGGCTCACAGCTCAAACACAGATACTTCAGTGCCAGAGAGCCGACACTTTTCAGAAGCAGCTCACATTAATAACTAATGGGAGTGGTGGATAAATACCCCAGCTCCCTCACCCACAGGCAGGATAACTCTGAGACCCGTGTATGTTCTACGGTAGCACTGCATACTCTCCAGCAGGACTGAGCCCCAGTTCAACTGGCTTAAAAACACGCCAGTTATTGGCTGGCTGTCTTGATTCCCGAGTCTCACTCCTCCCTTCTACAGCCCTGTTTCCTGAGCCCACTTCCCTACAGCTTACACATGAATTCTTGTCTCAAGGTGTACTTCCCAGGGAACCCAAACTAAAATAACTCTCTTGGGCACCTGTCACTTAGGAAAACTGGATCTTCCTGCCTATCTAGTCAGTGTCATGGGCCAGGCACTGCAAAATGGAATGGCTTTGGAGCCCAGGGGCCTCTTGGGGGCCACAATAAGGTTTCACGGTCAGCCTAAGCTTCTAGAGAATTCCCTCCAAATTTTGGAGGGGGTGGGGAGGGAGATTCTTTTGATACCCATACAGTCATTTGCATTTAAATTTGAAGTTGAAATTAAGGCTTTTAGAAACTTTTAATTTCTATTTAATTATAAGAATTTCACTGCAGGGTATCTATCTGATTTAAAAGAATAATTAAAATTAAGTATAGCTGCAATGATTTGCCACAGTGTATGTCTATCCTTTAAAACGTTAAGCAACAGAAAATTATCTGTGGCCGGAGGTGCTCTATATGTAAATTCCCGTAAGAATAGAATTTGGTGATAGAGAAATTCAGATTATGAAAATCGCATTGCAAGTTTGAACATCAGTGCTTAATAAGTGCCTTAGTTGTTACCATTACTTCTCTTAATATCCTCAATTAAATGATTTAAAATAGAACAATAGATAAGCAAGATCAATTAATTTTATAAGATGATCAAAGGAATGTGGTTCAGCATTGTCAAAGCTGTAAACCTGATAATGGTTTTATCAGACAAGAAAAATAACTCAAAGTGGCTCGAACCTTATTCGTTTATGCTCAGAGGGATTTTATTTGTGATTCATCAAATCATCTTTTGTCATAGGGAGAGTTTTAGGATCTTGCCCATTAATTTGAGAAAAAAAAATTCAAACATTAAAATAGATGCTATTCTCTGATGCTTGTATGTCAACCGTAATAAGTGGTAACAACCATCAAAGTGACTTGATCCTGTAACCTGTTGGAAGGAGACTGCAGGAGGGGCCAGGGAACTGCCAGTGGCAATAACATTGATCCTCCTGAGGACTCAAAGACGGGCCCTAATTCAGCTTGTGTGTCTGAGGTCTAGGCTGGAGGCCAAATGCAAGGAACAGAATCAGCCAGTGATTCTCTGCTCAGATGAAGGATGTGCCATTGGGAATTTGAGAGCGGCAGGGTGAAGGGAGGGATCGTTTCTGAAAGGCTACGTTTATCTGCAGTGTGTATTGGGGTTAAGAGTGATTTCAATTATTTATACTCCTCTGCCTTTCAAAAAGGAAATAGGTAGCTTTCCTCTCCCTCAAAAGCACAGAAACAGTAAAAAGAACAGACAGAAAGCAAAGCTGAGTAATAAAGGGGTGGTGGGTTAGGATAACTGTGGCTCAATCTAAGTTAAGGGAAAATGTTTGCAACTAAAAAAATGTTTTGGTTTTTTTTTTTTTGGTTTGGAGCTTCCTGGCAATGAAAGCAAAAAGGGAAGCACTGTGAGTGATTTCCAATTACTATCTTATTTAAGGTAGAAAAGAGATGACTTTTAATTTCTAAGAGGATTTTTTTAAACAAGAGTAAGAAAATGAACACAAGCATTTTTGTAAAATAAACAAACCCCCCAAAAGGCAAGGAATAATGTTGGAAACCCATAAATAGTCCCTCTGTAAATTACCTTAGTTCATTTGGACCAGAAGTCTTCTGTCTGGATGAGACCACGTTAGTAGTGAGAAGGCTCACAGACGATGTGAGCTGGTGTGGCTGATGACCCGTCAATATGCACTTGGCCGCAATGAGGCTGAATGATCAGATATCAGTTTCATAACTTTGAGGGGCAGTTCAGTGGTTTCTAAAGACAGGGCAGGACCCAGGGTGGCAGGCAGGGGACGGCACTGGGACCAGTGAGTGGCTTTCTGGCAGTCCGTTTGCTGCAGGAGCCACGGCTGGCTTTCCCCACCACTGCGAGTCTAAAGCTCCCTCGTTAAGTGGCTCATGGGTTGCTGCCTGCCCTGCATTAGCACAGCTATTTGGGGCTTACTGGAAGGACTTTGGCACGCTTGCTGATTAAGCAGACCATGGTGTTCTCTTCCTTCTCCACTGAAACTCTCAGGGCTAATCTCCTATGGTTCTCAGGTCTAATGGCAAAAAGGTGCAGCACACTGCCATGGACCGGTTCCCACTGGAAAATCGGCAGAGAGAAAGCTCCTGGACTCAGCTGTTATTTGAGATTTCTGGAGGGTAGATATGCCAAGGAATTTTCCTGGCTGGTGGTGGTCCCTTTTCCAACCCTTGAGGTACTTCAAATACAATTCCTGCAGGAGTGTGTCATTTTCTGCCTTACATTACATTATTTCTGGGTTTGATACAAAAGGTTTGGGTTTGGGAGATCTGGGGCCAAATCCCATCCTGCTACATACTGGGTATGAGATCCCAGACAGATTATCTGACTTTGTGGAGTTTATTTTCTCATCTGAAAAACAAATCTCCACGAGTTATTAAATGTGAAGCATCAAGATTAGTCATTGTGCATAGACAGTCCTCCGGTCATAGTTCCATTTTTAAATATGCGATAGACTCTATGTTCTAGATGTTGAGAATACACAAAGAATAAAACACAGTCCCCTGAAAAATTCCAGGTCTGTAGGGGAAACACCAAGACACAGTGGCACGCGCCAGCAAGGAAGCCTGTGTTGACAGGGCTAGACAAGGGGGAAGTCTAGGTAGGTGGTTGACCCAAAGGCTGTGGCTGAACATGGTCTCCAGCTACCTAAGGTGTGAGCCGTGGCCAGAGGTATGCACTTATATTTTAGTTGCTTCATCAATTAAAAAAAAAAAAAAAAAAGCTCATCTGCAGGTCCCTTATGTTCCTTAGTAGCCATTTGGAGGCTGACCTTCAGGATACACTTTGAGAAAATTACAGAGCTCAGGCAGATTTGAATGTTGGAAAATTTACCCAGTCTCCACCCAAAGTTCAACCTGAAACTCTTCTATGGGAGCCAATGCTTTTCCATTAGCTAATCCCTGGTACCCCCAAAAAAATCCAAAGAGGGAAACAGAGCACATAACGCGTTGCTGTAAAGTAATTACTAACCTTGCATTACGACCATGTTTACAGGGTGACTGGGATGCCATTTATATGAAGGAGCCCTTCCAGCCTCGTGGCTGTGATTTAGTTCACAGAAGGTAAGCTGCAGAGGTGCCTTGTGCTGTCTTGAGGGCCAAGCGCACTGAGTCAGGTCACTCAGCCTGCCTGGTGTGTGCTTCAGCTTAAGCGCTGAACTTCATCAGCAGTGTAATTCCATTTATGCTATTATAAAATTAAATCGAGACTTGAGACTTGAATTGTGCTTTTTAAAAGATTATGTGACCATATGTACCCTGAACGAGGGCCAACTTTGAAAAAAGTGGTCTTTGCACAATTCCTTTCTATTAGGTTAGGGCTTCGTTTTTTTTCTGGTTTCCCTTCTTTCTCCCATAAATTTGACTCAAACCCAGTCAGTAGTTAATACATTGATATGATTACAGCTTAAACTATTTTTATTTAAAAATATGCTTTCAATATGGTTTAAAACAGAAATGAAATCTCGTGGAATCCAGATCGTGTATGGAGCATGGAGTATCAGCGTTCCCACACTGAGAACAACATGAGCTAATGTTTCAAATGGCTTTTTATCAAATCAGGTTTTAAACCAAAAGTTTTAGAGTCAATACTGAGTAATTTAATTAGCAAACGGTACACTTAATTCTTAAAGTAAGTCAAGTTAAGGAAAACAAAATCTTATTTTTAGCATAAAGCTACCATTTTTTGAGAAATTATATCATATTTAGGGGAACTGATCTTCTGTACTCAGTAATACTAAGGAACTCAATTCAGATGTATAAATTAAGCCAGCAGAGATTTTTTATATAGCAATTAATTTTATTGATAAACAAAAAAAATTACTAATAGATTTAAATGAAATCCAGCCAGTATTTTAAAGCCCAATCATATCTGGAAATATTAATAAGAAAAATAACTGTACTTGAAGTCTAAGGAGATTGTGGCCAGTTTTCATTTTTCTTAATCAGCGTAAACTATTCCTTATAAAATCTGGATTGGTCTATGCATATGCAACAGCTCTTATTAAGATGCATTAGAAAACCCAAGTGCCATTAGATAATGAAACTGACCAGAGGTATTTTCTAGTGCTTCAATTAATACCCTAGTGGTTAAACTATAATGACCAAACTCAACTGCCATCAGATTCAAATGTGAATTGTACTTGAGGACCTTAGAGTCACTTTTTAGTGGATTGGTTTTGAAACAGAAAAGCACTAAATTAAAATAACTGTTTTGTCTGTAAGTTTTTTTTTTTCCAGTGATCTCCAAAATGGGCGTTCCCTCAATCTCAGACATTAGCACAGAACATGGCAGGGTATTAGCATCTTCCATCCTTATTCCGTGCCTGGCACATACTTGGTACCCAATAAATACACCGAGTTCAGTATATAACTCAATATCAATAACCTCAAATATGCAGATGACACCACCCTTATGGAGAAAGTGAAAAAGAACTAAAGAGCCTCTTGATGAAAGTGAAAGAGGAGAATGAAAAAGTTGGCTTAAAGTTCAACATCCAGAAAACTAAGATTATGGCATCTGGTCCCATCACTTCATGGCAAATAGATGGAGAAACAGTGGAAACAGTGGCAGACTTTATTTTGGGGGGCTCCAAAATCACTGCAGATGGTGATTGCAGCCATGAAATTAAGACACTTACTCCTTGGAAAGAAAGTGATGACCAACCTAGACAGCATATTAAAAAGCAGAGACATTACTTTGTCAACAAAGGTCTATCTAGTCAAGGCTATGGTTTTTTCCAGTGTTCATGTTTGGATGTGAGAGTTGGACTGTGAAGAAAGCTGAGCACCAAAGAATTGATGCGTTTGAACTGTGGTGTTGGAGAAGACTCTTGAGAGTCCCTTGGACTGCAAGAAGATCCAACCAGTCATGCAAAGAATTGACTCATTGGAAAAGACCCTGATGCTGGGAGGGATTGGGGGCAGGAGGAGAAGGGGACAACAGAGGATGAGATGGCTGGATGGTATCACCAACTCAACGGACATGAGTTTGAGTGGACTCCGGGAGTTGGTGATGGACAGGAAGGTCTGGCCTGCTGCGGTTCATGGGGTTGCAAAGAGTCGGATACGATTGTGTGACTGAAATGAACTGAACTGAAGTCCACAAAGAGTGTTTTCCGAAGCTCAGTATGATCTGATCCAAAGCATTGTGCTCTTTGCTTTGAGATCTTCAAATCCATAGGCTTAAGTTCACTGTGCTAAACTCAATCTTGGTTTTAAGTTTAAAAATCTTGAAGGTGAGGGCACACAATAATACTTTTCATTTCAGAAGTTTCTAAATAACATGCATATTCAGGTTTTTGCTTCTCACAGTGTTTCTATCCTAATTTTACATAGTGAAATTAGATGACTTCCTGAAGGTTGATGGTAGAACCAGGATTGAACCCAGTCAACCTAAAACCTAAAGCCATTCTTTTGTCCTCCACATCACAGTTCCACAAACTATGGCCCAGAGGCCAAGTCCAGGCTATTTTTATTAAGAAACTTTTCTTGGAACATATCCACCCCCTCCCCCTCCATTCCTTTGGGTTTTGTCTATGGCTGCATTCATGCTTACAAAAGCAGAGCTGAGAAGTTGCAACAGAGACCATATGGCCATAAAGCCTGAAGTGTTTTCTATCAGATTCTTTCGGAAAAAAATAGACTGACCCTTGTTCCCCACCATTTGCTTAAGAGTAAAGAGGAGTCAAGGCAATGGCTCAGAGGCTTCCATTGAAATCAGCCAGAACCCACTGTCAGGAATAACAGTCTCTGTCAACCAAGTCAAGATAGTGTGGGGTGGTGAAAGGAGAATGTGGCTTTGAGGCCAGGTCAAGTTTAAATATTAACTCCAGCAGTTATTAGACAAGTCTCTTCTCTGGGTCCTGATTTTCCATCTGTAAAACTGGGCTGGTTTATACTTCCCATGCTGAGTTGTTTTAGTGAATTAAATAAGATAATTTATGTTGAAGTCTAAATGCAATGCCTGGCACATAGTAGAAGGTCAGTAAATAGTCATGAATCAACAGGGATTTATCCTTGTGTTTCTTTTTGCCCATATCTAGCGACATTTGTATATCTGTTATCAAGTGGAGGAAGTCAAAGTCCCTAGGCTATAATTTTTCCAGAGCATTGGTGACATCTGTGAATATTTGGAGGCGCTGTCAATCATAACAGAAAGTTCTTCTTTCCCAGGGTTCTGCTGGACTTCTGGTGCTTTCCATCAGGGAGGAGTCTTCTAGAGGACTGTGTCTTCAGCTGGGTCAGGCAAAACAGAATCTATTCCACATCCCTAGATGTGACTGCCTCTTACAAATACTATTGCCACATGCTGTGATAAAGCTCACTCTGCAATAATGTGATTTCTCATTAGGGTATTCCCAGGCCCTGGAGGTCATTTAAGAGGCTTGAATTCCTCTAATCTCTGGGCTTTGGGGAAAATGCTGCCTTGGAAACTTCAAGCTGTTCTCTGCTGCTTCTCTGGCTCAGGTACCTCCACCTTTCAGTGAATGGACTTCAGTAGCTTCTTACCTGAGTTTCCAGCTTCCACCAAAGCCCCTGATGGTCTGCAGACAATGCAGCAGCCAAAGGGATCCTTTATGGCCTAAGTCAGATTTTTGTCACTCCTCTGCACAAATGCTTTTGTAGCTCCCCATATCTGTCAAGGTAAAAGCCAAGTAATTCCTTGGGACTTCCCTGGTGGTCTAGTGGTTAAGAATCCACCATCCAATGCAGGGGACTCAGGTTCAGTTGCCTGGTCAGGGAGCTAAGATGCCATAAGCCACGGGGCAACTAAACCTATGCAACAACCGAGCCCTCCAGCTCTGGAGCCCACAGGCCACGCCTAGAGAGAGGCCCGTGTGCTGCAGCTAAGACCTGATGGCCAATTCTTACATAAGCCAATTCCTCACGAGGGTGTTTAAGACCCAACACCATTTTTGTTCCTTCTCATCACTCCTCCACCCTCTCCTGTGATTCTGCTCTTGTACTTACTTTATTCTGTCGTGAGGTCTTCCTGATGCCTCCTGAATGAGCCAGGCACACTCTTTCCTCAAACACTTTGTATTTGCTGTTTCCTCTTTTCTGAACACTAGTTCCTCATTCCCTCTTCTCCTTCAGATCTTGACTCGAATGTCACCTCCTCAGGAAGACCCCTCCCCAGTCCCTCTTTCCCAGATGCCCTCCTCTTCTACTACCAAATACATAGACTGCCTGTTCCCTATCCTGATTTTTCTTTTCAGCATTTACCACCATCTAATGTATCCTTGGAAGAAAAGTTATGACCAACCTAGATAGCATGTTGAAAAGCAGAGACATTACTTTGCCGACTAAGGTCCGTCTAGTCAAGGCTATGGTTTTTCCAGTGGTCATGTGTGGATGTGAGAGTTGGACTGTGAAGAAAGCTGAGCACTGAAGAATTGATGCTTTTGAACTGTGGTGTTGGAGAAGACTCTTGAGAGTCCCTTGGACTGCAAGGAGATCCAACCAGTCCATTCTGAAGGAGATCAGTCCTGGGATTTCTTTGGAAGGACTGATGCTAAAGCTGAAACTCCAGTAGTTTGGCCACCTCATGCGAAGAGTTGCCTCATTGGAAAAGACTCTGATGCTGGGAGGGATTGGGGGCAGGAGGAGAAGGGGGTGACAGAGGATGAGATGGCTGGATGGCATCACTGACTTGATGGATGTGAATCTGAGTGAACTCTGAGAGTTGGTGATGGACAGGGAGGCCTGGCATGCTGCAATTCATGGGGTCACAAAGAGTTGGACACGACTGAGCAACTGAACTGAACTGAAATGAACTGAACTGATTGTATTATATAGGTTTGCCAGGTAGCTCAGTGGTAAAGAATCTGACTGAAATGCAGGAGATTTGGTTTTGATCCTTGGGTCAGGAAGATCCCCTGGAGAAGGAAGTGGCAACCCAGCCCAGTATTCCTGCCTAGGAAATCTCTTGAACAGAGGAGCCTAGTGGGCTACAGTCCATGGGGTCATGAAAGAGTCAGACACAACTTAGCCACTAAACAACAACAATACTGTATATTTTTACTTAATTATCTTGTTTGCATCTGCTTCTCCTAACTAGAATATAAACTCCTTGAGGGCGAGGCATAGCTTTCCTTTTATTTATTTATTTTTTTTTTAACTTTTTGGCCACACTTCAAGGAATGTGGGATCTTAGTTCACCAATCAGGGATTGAACCCAAGCCCTCTGCATGGAGTCTTAACTGCTGGATCACCAGGGAAGTCTAAGGGCAAGGCATCTTATCCAAGTTGTTTACTGCTGTTTCTCCAGCATTTAGAATACCACCTGGCACAAAGGAAATGCTCAGTAAATATTTTATTAAGTGAATGAATGTAGATAAAGTTATAGGCCTAAACATTGAGAGGCTTCCCAGGTGACACTAATGCTAAAGAATCCACCTGCCAATGCAGAAGATGTAAGAGACCCAGGTTCAACCCCTGGGCCGGGAAGATCCCCGGAGGAGGAAATGGCAACCCACTCCAGTATTCTTGCCTGGAGAATCCTAGGGACAGAGGAGCCTGGCAGCCTATAGTCCATGGTTTCCAAAGAGTCAGACACAACTGAAGCGACTTAGAATGCAAACATTTGAGAGTGGAATCCTTCAGGCTTCACCCTTAGAAAGTCATCTCCAGAAAGCTATGTGAAGTACCAGATGTTGCAAACCACAGAGGGTGGGAAATCTTCTGAATTCTCCAGAAAATAGCATGGTCATGTCACTCTGTGCATGTTGCTTCACGCTAAGGAGACTCTCTGTTCTTGATGGTGCTGTTTCTGTCTCCTGGCATTAGACGGTCAGATGAGACATCTTTAGTGAGTAAAAAGTGTGCTGGCAACAGCAATGTCATGGAACACATCTTTCCAATACCTAATGAGACAGCAGAGGTATTTTCCAAGTTGCATTTTTTTCAGAAGGAACTCAGTACAGAAGTATCACTAGGGAGACTTGAAGTTCTTGCTTTGTTTCGATTGGATACATGAAGAAGATGACGGCGGCGATGAAGATGAAAATACCTAAGAGTTACTGAGTGCTTGCTTGATGATTTTTCTTCCCTTGTTATACTGTGTGGATTTTAGTGTCAACTTACTACTTTCTGAGGAAGACTTGGAATTTTTATCAGAATTTAATTGAGTGTATTGATTTATTTAACGGTAATTGTTACACTGGTCTTCCTCCCACAAACATATTTTGAGCTTATTTAGACACTATTTTCTAATCTTCTGTAAAGTTTTTATCATTTTCCTTGTAAAGGTCCTGAATGTTTTGGGATATATTTAATCCCAGGTAGTTTGTAATGAGAATTTTTTAAATTACATTTTTAAAAGTTTGTCACTGGCGTAGAGGTACTTAACTGCTTTTGATATAATGATTTTGTACTGTGAAACGTTATTGCACTTTCTTACAGTCTATCCATTCTTTTGGTTTTCTATGTAGACAATTATATTAAAAATTGCCATATAAATAACATAATCTTATTTCTGCTTTTCAAATGTATTTGTTTATTTTTCTTATTTATTCTACTTTCTAGGACATCTATAGCAACACTGAATAAAAATGATAATAGAGGTCATTTTGCCTTGTTATGACTTGAAAATGTAAAGTTTCTTAAGGTTGACTCCATGTATAGACCTTCTTGGAAGGACTGATGCTGAAGCTGAAGCTCCAATACTTTGGCCACCTGATTCAAAGAGCTGACTCATTGGAAAAGACCCTGATGCTGGGAAGGGCTGAGGGCAAGAGAAGTGGGCAAGAGGATGAGATGGCTGGATGGCATCACAGACTCAATGGACATGACTTTGAGCAAGCTCTGGGAGGTAGTGAAGGACAGAGAAGCCTGGTGTGCTGCAGTCCATGGGGTCGCAAAGAGTCGGACACGACTGAGAGACTGAACAACTATCCCTTAGTAGCAAGGATCTTTGAATAGTACCTCTCAGTCTTTGTCTGAAGACTTTTATTTGATCCCCATTTTTAAGTAATTTACTCTTTCAATGGCTTGAAGATACTGTTCTATTATTTACTAACCTTGATTGCTACTCAGAAACCTATCATCATTCTAATTGTAGTCCATTCCCCTCCATTTGCTTTTAGGATTTTTCATTTGTTTTTGGTAATCTGCACTTTCATTCCATGTGGAGGAGTATGGGTTTCTTTAATTAATGCTCCCCAATATTTGTTTCTTTACTTGGAGTCTCATGACTCTGTAATTCTGGGAAGCGTCAGCCTTCATGTACACTTGGCACGTTTTTCCTGCCCTTCCTGTACTCATCTCTGGAGCTCCAGTTAGATGTATCTGCATCTTCTGATTCATCTTCTGTGTCTCCTCATCTCTCTTCCATATGATCCATCTTTTTCTAACTTTATAGTCCATTCTGAGAAACTTCCTCAGATCTCTCTTCTGACTCAATAATTCTCTCCTCAACTATATTTAATTTGCTATTTAGTCCTTTGAAGTTTAATTGTCCACAAGTATATTATTAACAAATATGAAGTTATTAGAGAATTATTTATAATTTAAAAATGTAGAAGCTGCTGAAATACCCAACTATTATAAACCAAATGATGATCAACTAAATCATAGTGCATAATTATGTGGCCATTAAAATTATAATTACAAAAACATGAAGTAAATGTTAAAAACAACTTATTAAAAATACAAAATTGTATATATGCTATTCTTGTGAATATATGTTGAAGTAAAGGTGAATACACAAGATAGTAATAGTTGCAGTAGGGTGATTTCATTGGAGATAATCTTTTCCTCTTCCAATCTTTGTACAATAATGTTGCATTATTTTTACTTTAAAAAGTCCCTTAAAACATATTCAGCTTCCCAGTAGAACGTCTGAGTACAGATTCTAAATATGAGGTCAGAATTAACACTTGCCTAAATGTGTCTCTCCTGTTGCATACTTCTAATAAGCAGAAATCCATTTCTGGACACTGATGGTCAAAATCTCACTAGTTGTTTTGAATCCATATGTTATTTCTGTCCCAGAGTTGAGTTCAGAAAATTGAAATTCATGTGCTTCTATCATGACTAGGATGCCCTGAATTTGCTTCTTGCTTTTCTCTCAAACATAATTAAGAGTTTGGTTCTGAATATTGTCAATTAAGAACTGAAAAATGCATTTGCATTCTACAAATGGTTCATTTTTTAAAAACAGTTTATAAAGCATGGTCCAGGCTTAAATTAACTGAGGACATGTTTTTAAAGCTTCAACTTTTGTTACTTAAAAAACAATTTTACACTTTTGAGAAAATAGCTGTGTATTTGCCAATCATACAAATTTCTTACACTGCAAACTAGGGGTTTTCCTTAGCTCATATGAAGCTAAGATTTGGCATTCAGAAAAGCTGTACACAGGTGACTCTAAAAATATCTGCAGCCTATCTGACCAAATCTTTCAATTAGGTCAATTTCCTTCTTCCTAGTGTTTGTGTAATGTTTTCTCTGCAGACTCAAGATGCCCGTACCCTGCTACATGTTCCCCAGCATCATTCTCTCACCTGATTAAACAACAGGACAGCAGGCTCCTTAAGAACTGATAAAAGGGGCTTCCCTGGTGGCTCAGTGGTAAAGAATCTGCCCACCAGTGTAGGAATCATGGGCTTGATCCCTGGGCCAGGAAGATCCCACATGCCTCAAAAGAGCTAAGTTTGTGTGCCAGAGCTACTGAGCCTGTGCTTTAAAGTCTGGAAGCTGCAACTACTGAACCATGCGCACCACAACTACCAAAGCCCGTGTGCCCTAGGGACCATGCTTTGCAGCAAGAGAAGCCACTGCAGCTAGAGAGCAGCCCCTGCTTGCTGCAACCAGAGAAAAGCCTGCATGGCAATGAAGACTCACTACAGCCAAAAATAAAATCAAAAAGAAATCTTTAGCTTCATCTTTAAAAACCGATAAAGAAAAAGCTTCTCTAAAATTTTGAGATTTTTGACTCTCATTGGCCAAGCTTCCTGTCTTCAAGATGCTTCTTGGGTTTGTATCATCCTCTGTTCTAGACCATAATCCTTAAAGACAATGATCACCATAAATGCTCTTCTGTTTCCATTTATTCTGAGAGGTCAAAAGATGCAGCTGGTTTATGAGTTTATTCTGCCATGTATCACTACAGGCAGGTCAGCCGGCCAGCGGATGGATGGGCAGTGCTCACCTCCCCATATATTACTCCTGTCAAATTGGAAGGGATTTTTTTTTCCTTTACCTTGTGAAGGGCCCATCAGCAATGAATCAGTGAAGTGAAGACGACAGTTGATTTGTGAATTTAGATTCTATAAAGTGACTCCGCTTTGGTGGGCTGTGTAGATAAAGCAAGTGTCATGATAAGATGCCAAGTGCAATTCCACAAAACCAAATTTATTGCACATTGGAGGAAATCATCCTATTTTAAAATGCCATAAATTCTAAATTGAATATTACTTATTCCCATGAATTTTGATTTATATTTTGAATATTTTTAATGGGATGCTAAATAGCTTAGGTTCGAAGTTATGAGTTTATGCATTTCCTCTTGCAGGCTATTGTGACTTGGCCCAGAATATATTGGCCATTCTTAGGATTTTATTTGTGTGGACCCTGGTGGGGGTGGGATAGAGGATTCATACTCCTGCTGAAGGCACCCTGTGGGGAATGATATGGATGCTGGTTATAAAGAAAAGGAGCTGGCTGACTGCAACCTTCCTTCCTTCCTCGAGCAGTCTCATAAGGAACCCAGAGAGAGACTTTTTGCACTAGCTCAGACATGGCTGACACAACCATGAGAAGGAGCGGAATCCTGACTGCCCAAGTGTGTTCGGCCCCCATTAGCCACCCTAATTAGGATCCCTGTACTTGGGACTTCACTGATGGTCCAGTGGTTAAGAATCCCCCTTGCAATGCAGGGGACGTGGGTTCAATCCCTGGTCGGGGAACTAAGCTTCCACATGCTGTGGAGCAACTAAACTTGCATGTCACAACTACTGAGCCTGCATGCTCTGGAGCCCAGGTGCCACAACTCCCGAGTCCACACGCCGTGAAGATCCTGCATGCAGTAACTAAGATCAAATAAATAAATGAATACATACTCTCTGTAACACTTAATGCCGCAATAATGAACGATTTCAGTGCTGACTTATTCACAAGTTGTGTCTCCTGTCATGGGTCGCATCTCCTGGCTCATGACTGTAACTTCACAGAGCTTGATAAGGAAGACTTCAGCGATGACGACAAAAACCTCCCTTGCCCAGAATGCTTTAGGCTACGACCTCTCTGGTTAATTCAGCTTTCTGCTTAACTGAGAGTTAAAAAACAAAAAACAAGCCACCTAATTTCAACCCTGGCTGTTAGAGCACTTAAAAAAAGGAACACCCAATTTACTCCCCTCCAAGGAGAAAGAGCAGGGAAGATACTTTCAGCCTGTACCTGAGAATTGACAGCTTTCCCGGGTCCCCACCAGGTAGCAGTCCCTTAGGGACCATTTCCCTGGCCTGCAGTGGAAAGACAGCTGGGTTGCAAGGCCTTGAATGGCTTCCCCATTCTTTGTGCAGACTTCACCCAGCACCTGGAACTGTGAGGAGCAGGTACTGAAACTGTCAGATCACATGGTCAGGGTTTCTCCAGCCTCGACTGGAGCTGCCTTGCCTTGAATCCCCCAGGGATTCATGACAGTTGAGAAGATTCAGCAGAACAGATTTAATATGCAGATGTGTGTGCATGCATGCTCTTCTTGTCTGACTTTGCGGTCCCATGGACTATAGCCTCCCAGGCTCCTCTGTCCATGGGATTTCCCAGGCAAGAGTACTGGAGTGGGTTGCCATTTCCTCCTCCAGGGGATTTTCCCAAGCCAGGGATCGAACCCACATCTCCTTGGGTTCCTGCATTAGCAGGCAGATTCTTTACCACTGAGCCACCTGGGAAGCCCAGATATTCAGATATGGGCCTGGTAAAGCCAGGAAGGTCTCTAACTTCTTTTAAAATACTTTAAATCACTACTGTGTTTAGAACATGGGTAGAGTTTGCATGGCACCTGTTAGAAAGGTTCTAAATCTCTGTGTAAGTTGAAACCTAACTTTCGCAACCTGAGCCCTCTTGGGCCCCCAAGCCCCCAAAGAACTGTGCTGTTTTTTCTTTGCATTTTACTGTAGTTTCTCTTCCCATGAAGCATAGAGAATAAGAGAAACACACAAATACACTTTTTTTAAAAAGATAGGGGAGTTATTTAGCATACTCTATTACCTGCTCTCTAACCACCACCTATAAGACTGTAGAGCCAAGTTTGAGTAGCTTAAATGCACAAAATAATGTGATTCCACATATGACGGCATTGACTGAGACCTGAGCTAGGGCTCTGTGTTGTGGGGAACACATGGCCTCACAGGTACCCTGGGCTTCCTTACAACATCATACGCATGCTTGCTCAGTTGCTAAGTCATGTCCGACTCTTTGAGACTCTGTGTAGCCTGCCAGGTTCCTCTGTCCATGGGATTCTCTAGGCAAGAATGCTGGAGCAGGTTGCCATGCCCTCCTCCAGGGGATCTTCCCAACCTAGAGATGGAACCTACATCTCCTGTGGCTCCCGCATTGGCAGGCAGATTCTTTACCACTGGGAAACCCTTTACATATGGTAGTGGGGTCCAAAAACGAGTGTACAGAGTGGGAGAAGATAGGAAGAGAGGGGCAGACAGAGACCGACAGACAGGCAGACACACACGGACAAGGAAACAGAGGCAAATACAGAGAGAGGGGGAGAAGAAAGGGAGGGAGAAAGAGACAAAAAGACAGAGAAACAGAAGGACAGGGGGAGAGAGAGACAACTTGGTGGAAGCTTATCCTTTATATGAAAAGCTTCATGGAGAATCCCTCTGTCCCTTCCTATTCATTAAAATTAAGTCACTACAGAGGAGAAATATTATGTGACTTTTCTTACATGCAGAATCTAAAAAAGAAATGATACAAATGAACTTATTTATGGAATACAGACTCACAGATTTGGAGAACGAACTTATGATTGCCAGTGGGAAAGAAAAGGGGGAAGGGATAGTTAAGGAGAATAGGATCAACATGTATACGCTGTTATATTTCAAATGGATAATCAACAAGGTCCTGCTGTACAGCACAGGGAACTCCATTCAATGCTATGTGGCAGCCTGGATGGGAGCGGAAGCTGGGAGAGAATGGATACATGTATATGTATGTCTGAGTCCCTTCACCGTCCACCTGAAATGATCACAACATGGTTAGTCAGCTCTACTCCAATATAAAATAAAAAGTTAAGAAAAGTAGTCTGACCCGCAATCAAGTGAAGGAAATCAGATTCCACTGTTTGAAGGGAAGAGTGTCCATGAATGAGCAGACCTATCTTAAATCCACCACATAGGGTCATTGTGGGACGCAATCTTGCCCTTGATGGTGGTGAGATCCAGTCTGGGTGGTACCTGAGACCCTGCCAAACTCAATTAGCATCTTTCAGAAGCAACCAAGGGTTTGGCAAACCACCTTCCTACCTGGATGGATACTCATAGCATCTCCCGCAGTGCCATTTTCTTGGTTATAAGGGCTTTGAGAGAGAAGTTCACAAGCGAGTCTGAGGCCTCCTCTGGCTCTCCAAATGTCATTTAATATTTTCTGGAACATCCCTATGGGGGGAGTAAAGGTCACTGTGCTGTGCCCCTGCTTGCAATGTCTCTGTCCCCTTTTCTGTGTTTGACAGGCTCTGTGCTGTGCTGTGCTTAGTCACTCAGTTGTGTCCGACTCTTGCCACTCCATGGACTATAGCCCACCAGGCTCCTCTGTCCATGGGGATTCTCCAGGCAAGACTATTGGAGTGGGTTGCCCTCTTTCAGAGGATCTTCCCAACCCAGGGATCGAACCCAGGTCTCCCACATTGCAGGTGGATTCTTTAGCAGCTGAGCCACCAGGGAAGTCCAAGAACACTGGAGTGGGCAGCCTATCCCTTCTCCAGGGGATCTTCCCGACCCAGGAATCGAACGGGGGTTTCCTGCAGTGCAGGCAGATTCTTTAGCAGCTGAGCTACCAGGGAACTAGTCATCCTTTAATGCCCACACTTCAAGCCCGTCTCCTCTTTTAAGTATTCCAGGCTGCCTCCAGGGATTGTTGAATCCCCCGGTCCCTCTGCTTGACCCCTGTCCCACGGTCTCTTATTCTCAGATCTGTCACAGCACCAAAGTGTCTGCCGTCTTGTGTCTGGATGGTAGGTTCCCCTAAGACAGTAATCCTGCCCTTCCCCAGCCACAAACACAGCTCCTGGAATGTGGTGGGCCTGTATAGTCCATAAATGTTGGCTCAGAGGGGCTTAGAAAAATGGGCAATTGTTTTAGTTCAGCATTTTCCCACATGGGACATATGCAAACTACACTTCATGAGATCCTATAAAAGGAGGGTTTTGTGTCAAATAAGTTTGAAACAAATCTACTTTTTCTCATTTTCCCTTGAAAGCTCATAATACGTATCAATACTCAAATGGTGTTGAGTGTGGTGTAGAGCTAAAAAAAAAAACAACACTCTGCACCTTGAGGTCAACTTGGATTTAAATTTTGGCCACACTCCCATATACCATATTTCCTTTGACTATAAAATAGGAATGATATTATTATTCCTTACCCCCTGGTGATATTGTTCTTGAAAGAATGAATTTGGTTCATGAAAGGTACTTAGATGGGTTAAGAATTGAATAACTATTGAGTAATATAATTATCAGTACAGGCTCTAAGAAGTCTTGTGACAATCACAGTGTTTCCCAAACTTATTTGACAGTAGACCTTTTTTTTGCTTATCACACTTACTAGTTTATACCCACATTTTAGGATATATGGCAGCAGATTTGAAAATATTGGAAATTAGTCTCTGCAAATTAGATGATACTTTCAAGCTAGAAAATCTTAAAGATACCATGATTCTTAAAGGGTTGTTCCAAGTTATGAAGCTAGAATTAGTCAATGAATGAGTAGCTGACACTTTTGTGTCATTCAGATTTCTTTAACTGGCTGCCACCCTTTGAGAATTGATAAAACTACTTCAGTTATATTTGACTACATTTTTCAGTAGCCTGCACTGTGAAAAAGGAGTTACCAGCATGGTGGGTGGTAATCATGCTGAGCTTAGTGGATGTCCTTTTGTGAAAACTCAGCACTACTTTGTCATCCTTGTGGGCATGTTCAGAAAGAAATGCAATGCTTAAATTGCAGTCAGAGACTTCCATCTTCGGTAGGGAGCTTCCTGCTCCTGCGTAACAGAAGCTGTGTTGAGTACTTACCCGTTGTTTATTAGCTCCTCACAGAGATTTGAGGCTGTCAGGGGCTTCCTCAATCCTTAGATGGCTCTGGGCTCTAGGTGGCTGCTTAAATACCTGTGGATATCTGGGTCCTGATTTGAGTCTTGTAAAGTGGTTTTAACTGTCCCACAGACATGCCTCTGTTTTCTGGTAACAAACTACCTTGTTCTTTCTTTGGGAAGCCATTCCTTTCCACTCCCTGGCTATATAGCTGAGGTAGGACTAACTGTAACCCCTGGCAACAGACTGGGCACATGCCCCAGGTTGGGCCAATCAAAACATCCCTTTTCCCTGCGTCAGAAAAAGACACGTGACCTAAGTGGGCCAATGAGGCCCCTGAGTGGAACCATGGGGTGAAAGTCTGTCTGGTCAGACTAGGACGGGGCAGGAAGCAGTGTGGGGCGTGGCAAAGTGAGTGAAGTCGCTCAGTCATGTCCGACTCTTTGCGACCCCATGGACTATAGCCCACCAGGTTCCTCCATCCATGGGATTCTCCAGGCAAGAATACTGGAGTGGGCTGCCATTTCCTTCTCCAGGAGATCTTCCCGACCCAGGGATTGAACCCAGGTCTCCCACATTGGAGGCAGACACTTTACCACGTGAGCCACCAGGGAAGTCTGTTGTCCAGGGAAACTCAGACATCAAACTTGTTTCAACCTCCTTTTTGAAAAAAATGTAGGGGAAGAGACAATTTGCATTACATTACAGTTTGTCTCCAGAATAATCATTAATAATATAATATCTCTGTTTTATTGAATATTTACTATGTGCCAAGCTCCTGTTTGCCCTCAGTTCTAACACACAACTTTTCTATTTGAAATCTTCAGAATCAGGATCCATCTTCTCTTTGATGGCCTCTTACAACTGATTGCAGACAAGCAATGGTCATGACCTAGTTGTCACTGCATTAACCAATATATCCCACTTCTGTTTTGTATGATTGCCAAGAGTAATATTTGGTGAAAATCTATGTTAAAATAAGTCTTCAAAAAGCTTTTTCAACAAAAATTTCAAATGTTAAGAAAGCTTTGGGATATGCTTCCATCACCAGTGTTTTTCCTTTCTTGGAGAGACAAAATAATATTGCATCTTGGGACTTCCCTGATGGTCTAGTAGCTAAGACTACATACTCCCCATGTAGGAGGTCTGAGTTTGAGTCCTAGTCAGGCAACTAGATCCCAAATGCTGCAACTAAGAGCTCACATGCCACGACTAAACAAATCACCACTAAAAGATCCTGCATACCGCAACTAAGACCCAGTGCAGCCAAATAGATAAAGTAAATATTTAAAATAATAATATTGCATCTTGCAACTGATGGCATCTCCATTTCTTCAAAATACAAGATTATCTTCCTTAGCGTTGAACTTGGTGTTATTTTACATCTAAGGAAAGCAACGCTTGGGGAAATTAACTAATTACCCCAATCCACCACCAAGTGCCAAGGTGAACCAGTGTGTAGAAAGCACATAAAATTGGGCCAAATTAGTTCAGTTCAAAACTCAAATCATAAATGGACTTCGCCTTCTGGGCAGATTTCTAATTTGCAATCATAGGCAGAGGTCATCTTTTCTTATTCCTGTATCAAAAGAAAAGTTTTTTTTTTTTTTTTGGTCCTTTCCCAAATCCAAACCTTCCGTCAGTGTTGCTGCTTTAGATAATGCCATCTCAGTACGGTAGCATCATGAAATAGTTACTTGTAATCTACAGGATTAGATGAAAGCCGAGTTCCTGGTCTGTTGTTTCTCTACCAGAAAATTGATACCAGGGACTTTCAGAGCTGAAAGAGACCAGTGAGCCTGCTTAAAACAACCAAAGGCCCAGTTGCCATGATGTGGCAACGATTAGAATACGATTTCCTTTAGGAAAATGACACTCAGTGCAACCAAATGCCCAGTCGTTACAAACAATTTTTTCTGCACAACCCACCCATTCCCAAATTTTTATAAATTAAAATCATCCAATTTGGCTTCAGAGTTTGCTTGCATGGGCAGTGAGTTTCATTCTGGAATAAAGCATCTCTTGGGAAGAAGGGTCTTAGCACAGAGGCAGTTTCTTGATGGGGTGGAGGGTCTGGGAGCGTTGCAAGACTTTCCTTCCTAGGTTGCTTTGAACCCTGGCTTTCATGTGAATATCAGACACTTTATTACCTTGACTCAGGTGACCTCATCTACCAGAATGAAGTCATCCATCCCACCAGGGAAGACAAACCTTCATTCCAGAGAATCAGTTGGGCCCATTGAGGGCCCTGCTCACCCTCTTATCTCCAGCCAGTGAGGGAGTGCACAGTTATAAACCTGACAGGCCCCAGAGAGCCCCCATTCTGCACATCCCACTGAATCAAAGAGGAACCCAGAGACTCATGAAGTGTCAGCTTGCTACTGGGCAAGCACTGCTTGACTGCATTTCTGACTTGGGGGGATTGTTTTGCATCGAGGTATTTCTTGAGAACGAAACCATGGCATTCCACTGAACTTTGGGATTTTCTCCTTCTTCTTATTAAAGTATTAACTCCTGCCAGATAGGAATGCCAGGCACATAATTGCTCGCCCGGCCTTTTTATCCCAGGCTGTTGCACAACCCATAAACAGTCCAATTAGGAAACCAATTAAAACCAGAAAGAGGCTTCCTGAATTACCCAGCAGTTGAGGCAGTGCTGCGTTTTCGTTGTCAAGCAGTGAAAGGTCTTTATTGCATCTGCCGAAAAGGTGAAAGGATGAAGGAAAACCGTGGCGCCCGCCCGTGGGCTGAGCTGCAGCGAGAGGGGAGCCCTGGGCAAACTCAGGGATGCTCTGGGGAATGACGAGGCCGATGTCAGAGAAAGAGGAAGCTTTACTTTGCTTATTGGAAGCGAGATAGAAATTACAAATAAGAATGAAAAACTGGTCCATGAAGTTTATTCCTTTATTTCTGCAGAAGCTCTGGTGAATATGGATAGATTCAGAAAGTGGGCACTTTCTCTAGGAAATAGATCCTGCCTTGCATTCTTGGAGGCCTCTCATGTACACTGAATGCCAAATCCTTCTTCAAGGCAGCCCTCTCAGTGGTTGAAGGAAACTTACACCACCAAGAAAGAAGCTGACCTTGGCCAAGGTCACATACCCCTTCATGCATTTCTTCAAGAGACACTTGCTGTTGGCTGACTGCATGCAATAGACACTACTGGGCCCTGGGGACCTGAAGGGTGAAGACTTCTGCCTCCCTTGACCTTGCAGCTTGTAGACACATCCACTCGCTTCTCCCTGAGCTCACCTCCAGTTTAAACCTTTAGCTTCAGCTAATCCCAGGGCATGGCACACAGTGGATGCTCAGACAAGGGGATGATGGGAGTATCCAGACTCAGCTTCTGCTCATCCCACCTGACTATCAGCATTCCATCAAGAAGCCTTTAAAAGATGGGGGCTACTGATTCCTTCTTCTGAGATGGAAGCTTGCATGTGTGTGCATGCAGGAGTACCTTTGTACATGTGTGTATGCAGGCGTGTGTGTGTGTGTGTTCTGAGGAGATATAGTTAATAAACTGAGCGTTCCTTGTTCTCCAGAGTATTGGGATCTCTGTCAATTACTGGGGCCACTCAGAACTCCAGTTGTGAAACTGACTTTGTTCTTTGCTGCCTATAGAGTCAGAAGAAGGAACGTGGATGGGGGTGCCATAGAGCTCTGAAATGCCAGGAGGTGGTGCCCTAGAAAAGCCCCTCAGTGGTAAAGAACCCGCCTGCCAATGGAGGAGATGCAGGTTCAGTCCCTGGGTCGGGAAGATCCCCTGGAGGAGGAGATAAATGGCGATCTGCTCCAGTGTTCTTGCCTGGGAAATCGCACGGGCAGAGGAGCCCATGGGTTCGCAAGAGTCAGACACAACTTAATAACTAAAAAAACAACTCTGTAATGGCACCAACAGCCTTCTCCTTCACTCTGAGAGATTTTGCTGTCTCCTTCCTCCCTGCCTGGATTTGAGCTCCTTGAAAATAAGCATGGGGGCCTCTTTGCTGCTCCAGCCACCCCGCCTCCCAGAATCTGGCTCAGGGACTGGCCCATGGTGGCTGACATCGCTGACAGGAGAACACAGGTTTCTTGAATGTCTCTGAGTTCCTCTGTCTTCTCACTCTGTTGGTCCTATAACTCTCTGAAGAAGTGAAGTGAAGTGAAGTCGCTCAGTTGTGTCCAACTCTTTGCAACCCCATGGACTGTAGCCTACCAGGCTCCTCCGTCCATGGGATTTTCCAGGTAAGAGTACTGGAGTGGGTTGCCATTTCCTTCTCCAGGGGAAATTCCCGACCTGGGATCAAACCCAGGTCTCCCACATTGTAGGCAGACACTCTATCCTCTGAGCCACCAGGGAAGCCCCACTTCATTTCCATTTTAGATGAGATGGTGGCTTCAGGACTAGGATTGAAGTCTGTACCTTCAGCCTCCTTGGATAAAAAATTGAGTCTCATCCAAGTTCCTCCAATTATGTCAAGTTGCTTAATCTCCTTAAGCCTCTGTCTCCTCATCTGTTAACCACAAACAATAATAGTCTGAGTCAGGTTGCTGGAGGATTGAACGAGTTCATATATGCAACGTGCCCAGACCAGGACCTGGCACATGGCAGGTTCTACATGATGTAAGCTGTTAACTATTTCTGTGCTCTGGTGCTTATCCAAGCTGTTTGCTTTCTCCTGGCAAGACTAGACCTTGAGTGTGCAAAGCTACACTTGCCCCGTTGTAGAGGGCTGATAGCAACATCAGTTTCAGTGGGCTTTGGGAGACTTCACGTGTGCCCAGTTTCCATGCTGCAATCCCCTGGAAAGTTGGTTGCCATGGATGGCACATCTCCTATATAGTAAGCACCATACTTTGTGTTTTCACAGGTCCTGTCTCATTTAGTAAAATGGCCAGCTTTGGCTTAAATTTCTGGTGAATGGGAGCCTACTGCATCATAAAGTTTCTACTGAAAGGTAGCATAGCAGAGTAGTTCAGAGTATGATTGACTCATGTTTGAACACCAGTTCTACAGCTGTGTGTGTGCGTGCATGCTAAGTCACTTCAGTCATGTCCAACTCTTTGTGACCCCGTGGATTGTAGCCAGCCAGGCTCCTCTGTCCATGGGATTCTCCAGACAAGAATACTGGAGTGGGCTGCCATACCCTCCTCCAGGGGATCTTCCCCACCCAGGGATCGAACCTGGGTCTCTTATGTCTCCTGCATTGGCAGGCAGGTTCTTAGCAGTAGTACCACCTGGGAAGCCCACCGCTGCGTGAACTTGAATGAATTACCTAAACTCTCTCTGCCTTATTTCTCCATCCACAGAATGAGGATAATAATAGTCCCAACCATTACAGGTTTTATTAGGATTAAGTGAGGGAATATTTATAAGGTTTCTTGAAGAGTGTCTGCTGTGTGAAGTTAGCACAAGCCTGGCTCAGAAAGGGTCTGTAACCTCTGCATTCAAGATGAGTTTGTGCATGCTAAGCCAGACCAGGGTACCCATTTTAGAGATTAGTAAAGGAGAACTCAGACAGCAGAAGTAACTTCCCAAGACAGCATGGCTAGCAAATGGTCTAGGTGATAAGGGCACCAAACCCAGAACTTTCTAAACTTGACACTTTTGCTTGGCTCCACCAAGAGGCAAATATGGATTTCAGATCAGTAAAAGAAAGAACTATCTAACATTGAGTCATCCTAAAAGTGAAATTTATTTACCATAGTCTTACATAAGGAAACATATCAAAATATTTTCAAATGAAAGGACATGATGTTTTCCGTGTGCTTTGAAGTAACTGGGAATGAGGAAGGGGTGGACAGGGCCAGACAAAGATGAAACAATGGCTAGGGCATTAAAGCTGAGAACAGCAGGCTCAATCGATTATTCTCCCTACTTCTATATACTCTTGAAAATGTCTATAATAAATTTTAAAATAAAACAGGATAAGTAATAGCACAAACAGGATTAGTGATAGAGAAATCGGGGAAATCTCGCAAGTTCAGTGGCCAGAAGTCAGCCACATGGGGAGAAAAGGCAGGAAGACAGGCAGAGGGAACAGCAAGTACATCACAAAGATTATTCAACTCTGTCTAAGAACTAACCCTGTAGAGCCTTGGAAAATGCCACTTATACATTTTCTGAGTGATCAAATCAGCCAAGAGAAGATGTCTAATTAGCAACTGAAAATATTGCTGCTTTGAAAATGATGCTAATTTTCAGTAGGGTTTCTTCCCTCCAAACAGAGATAATGTGTGCAAACCTTATGCTTTGGATTAAATTTTCAAGTGTGTTTTAAATTTTGATTAGAATTATTTCAATTTTAAAATTTTTAATTGCTTTATTGTCTTCATCACTTGCCGTCTGACTCCAGCACTGGGACCCATTCCTGCACCTGCTGGAGTTCCATAGGCTGCCAGTTCAAACAGCCACATGTCAGTGAATAAAAGGAAAAGACAGTCTTGTTTTGTGTTTTTTTATATTTGTGAAATACTGCACCAATGCATGTAGTGTAAAATAGCCCAGTGTGGTCCCAGCTGAATAGTAAGAGGGTGATTTATTCCCAAGGCTCTGTTTCCATTTTTGCTGTTTACGATAGCATATCAATGGAGCTTTTTGATTGAATTACCACCTTGTATTCAGGCTGGGACCATGCATTATTACATATGTAAGTATAAATGTTGATGCAAATGAGCTTTCCTAATGAAATGAGAGGCAGTTTATTTTTCCTTGCATAATGGGTGATTCTGAGGACCAGATTTATTTTCCGAAAGTGAGTACATGCTTATTTTTCAATTTGTCATCCATTCTTAGCATGAGCACCCCAATAATTCAGATCCACAGATCTTTAAGCTTTCACATGTTAATGTGGAAGTTTTTTTCATTTTTAAACTGAAATCAATTTCAGTGTGATTTATCATCAGAGAATTACCTTATGTAAAATGCTTAAGTGAATGAAGTAATAACTTGAAGCCTATCAGGTAGAGGGCAATTTTCAGGTTCTCAGTCCTGAATAAATGGTGAGATCTTTGGGTCACCTTTTCATTTCATTCATGACACTGTGTGCTTTAGTTATTACTGAGTTTGGGCCTGTTTAGAAGCTTCAGATGAGCTGAAAAAATTGCTTTTAAGTATTGCTGAATTTTATTTTATACAATTTGAGCTGTCCTCCTTGGGTGTTGCTTGCTCTGCTGTTATGCCCTTACCTGAACCAGCTGGCCACGTCTGGAGTTTATTTCACTCTTCATAAATTAGTATACTAATACCAAGCCCCAGGCTCTCTCTTTGCATATGAAATTAACCACAGCTTTCTCTGCTTTGAAATTTGGATTCGGTTGAGGATTTGCTTAGTAAATACTTGTCCAGAATTGCAGAGGGAGAACCAGACTGAAGGAAATGCAGTACAAAAGTGTTTCTCTCCCAGCTTTGAGGGGGTGAAGGTTCAGGTGAGCAGATGTCAAAGACAGACAGGAGTTTGCCTACCAAGGCTTCTACATGGAGTATCAGTTTGGGGGTTAAGTAGGTGGCGCCCCTGAGAGCATAATGAGTTTGGGGACAATGACAGCTTTCTTTTCACAGGTCAGACATCTCCTAATAAGAACAATAATGTTTGATTGTAATCTTGTTTCTTTATTATACTTACATATGTATGGGGCTTCCCAGGTGGCTCAGATGATAAAGAATCTGCCTGACACTGCAGGAGACGTGGGTTCAATCCCTGGGTGGGGAAGATCCCCTGGAGAAATAACTGGCAACCCACTCCAGTATTCTTGCCTGCAGAATTCCATGGACAGAGGAGCCTGGTGTGCTAAAGTCCATGGGATTGCAAAAGAGTTGGACATGGCTGAGCACACTTGCATGGACGATAAATAATATATAATAATAAATATATTTATTTATTTAGCTTACAAATAGCTGTGAAAAAAAGAGAAGCAAAAGGCAAAAGAGAAAAGGAAAGATATACCCATCTGAATTCAGAGTTCCAAAGAATAGCAAGGAGAGATAAGAAAGCCTTCCTAACTGAACAATTCAAAGAAATAGAGGAAAACAAGAGAATGGGAAAGACTAGAGATCTGTTCAAGAAAATTAGAGATACCAAAGGAACATTTCCTGCAAAGATGGGTAGAATTAAAGACAGAAATGCTGTGGACCTAACAGAAGCAGGAGATATTAAGAAGAGGTGGTAAGAATACACAGAAGAACTATGTAAAAAAGATCTTAATGACCCCAATAACCACAAGGTGTGATCACTCACCTAGAGCCAGACATCCTGGAATTCGAAGTCAAGTGGGCCTTAGGAAGCATCACTACGAACAAAGCTAGTGGAGATGATGGAATTCCAGGATGCCAGCCAATATGGAAAACTCAGCAGTGGCCACAGAACTGGAAAAGGTCAGTTTTCATTCCAATCCCAAAGAAAGGCAATGCCAAAGAATGCTCAAACTCAACTGCACTCATCTCACATGCTAGTAAAGTAAGCTCAAAATTTTCCAAGCCAGTCTTCAACAGTATGTGAACCAAGAACTTCAGGATGTTTAAGTTAGATTTAGAAAAGGCTGAGGAACTAGAGATCAAAGAGCTGACATCTGTTGGATCATAGAAAAAGCAAGAAAGTTCCAGAAAAACATCTATTTGTGCTTCACTGAATACTTTAAAGCCTTTCACTGTGTGGATCACAACAAACTTGTGGGAAATTCTTCAAGAGATAGGAATACCAGACCATCTTACCCGTCTCCTGAGAAATCTATATGCAGGCCAAGAAGCAACAGTTAGAACTGAACTTGGAACAACAGACTGGTTCCAAATTAGGAATACAAGGCTGTATATTGTCACCCTGCTTATTTAACTTCTATGCAGAGTACGTCATGTGAAATGCCAGGCTGGATGAAACACAAGCTGGAATCAAGATTGCTGGGAGAAATACCAGTAAATACCTCAAGATTGCTGGGAGAAATACCAGTAAATACCAGTTACAGAAATACCAGTAACTTCAGATATGCAGATGATACCACCCTTATGGCAGAAAGTGAAGATCTAAAGAGCCTCTTGATGAAAGTGAAAGAGGAGAGTGAAAAAGTTGGCTTAAAACTCAACATTCAGAAAACTAAGATTATAGCATCTGGTCCCATCACTTCATGGTAAATAGATGGGGAAACAGTGAGAGACTTTATTTTGGGGGACTCCAAAATCACTGCAGATGTGATTGCAGCCATGAAATGAAAAGACCCTTGCTCCTTGGAAGAAAAGTTATGACCAACCTAGACACCATATTAAAAAGCAGAGATGTTCCTTTGCCAATAAAGGTCCGTCTAGTCAAAGCTATGGTTTTTCCAATAGTCACATATGGATGTGAGAGTTGTACCATAAAGTAGGCTGAATGTGAAGAATTGATGTTTTTGAACTGTGGTGTTGAAGATTCCCGAGAATCCTTTGCACAGCAAGGAGATCCAGCCAGTTTATCCTAAAGGAAATCAGTCCTGAATATTCATTAGAAGGACTGATGCTGAAGCTGAAACTCCAATACTTTGGCCACCTGATGCGAACAGCCGACTCATTGGAAAAGACCCTGATGCTGGGAAAGATTGAAGGTAGGAGGAGAAGGGGACGACAGAGGACGAGATGGTTGCATCACATAACTGACTCAATGGACGTAAGTTTGAGCAGGCTTTGGAAGACGGCAAAGGACAGGGAAGCCTAGCTTGCTGCAGTCCATGGGGTTACAAAAAGTCGGACACGACTGAGAGACTAAACAACAATAAATATATGTATTATGCTAATGTATATAGAATTTATATCATCATCATTATCATAATACTCACTTATTGAGCACTTCCTGGGTCCAGGCAGTATGCTAAGTATCTAACACGCATTATCTGATTTAATCTCCAAAACAACCCTCCAAGGTAAGAACCGCTATAATCTCTGTTATACAGATGAAGAAGCAGAGGCTCAGAGGAGTTAAGCAATTTGGCCAGGGTCACCCAGCTAATAACGCAGCCTGGTCTGAAAGCATTCTTCATCTCACAGGCACTTGACTTTAGCGAGGTTTCCGCCCGTGGAGGAACGCTTCTCTGCGCAGTGTTTCTTAAAACCCCCATGATCTCCCGTCCTGCGGAAGGGAAAGGAGATTGTGTAGCCCGGTGGTGGGTGAGAAGGCTAACTTTAAAAGTCAGACAGACCTGGTTAAGCTCCACCTCTGGGGTTGTCATTTCAGCTGCATGGCTTTGCATAAGTTGCTTGACCTCTGTCTGCATTGGTTTCCCCGCCTAAATTATGGGGATACTAATGATAATATTGTGATGGTGAAGAATTTGTGAAGCAGGGCCCACATCCAGTGGGTCAGAACAGACTGGCACTAGCTATCCTTACACTAAAATCTTAACACCAGATTTACTCAGGTGGGAGCTGCCTCTGGAAGCTGTTTTAAAGGGGCTTATCCATTTGCATTTCTAATTACCCTCTAACTACCTGCCTGGCCAGTCCTCTGAGGACTTGCTCGGTGATTGATATGATGCCACTTAGAAATTTCTTTGAATTCCTCAGAAGAAAGGTTTTTCTGTACAGTCCAGCTGGTGGTGTTACCATTTTGAGGCATCTGAAAACCTAACTGCGCCACTGATATGCTCGTAGGGAGTTGAAAGGGGGATTATCTTTTAAGACTTGAGAATGTTGATGTTTGCAAATATTTTCTTGCTGCCTTTCCTAATACTGCAAATTGACTACAGAGATAATGGGCAAAGGATGACATCATACGAAATAGCAGCCTTTTAAGTGCAAGAGCTAGAGAAACCACTTAGAGTAATTAGGAAATCCTTAAACAAGTGTTTGCAAAGTATTGGCTCACCCTGAAGGCTGGCCTTTTTTTTTTTTTCTTCCCCTGGCATCCAACTTGAAAAATCTGACCTTGAATAATTATCTACTTGCTGGCTTTCAGCACCAGGAGAAGAAGGGCTCTGGGTCACCGTCTGGTTGCGTGCGGATGAGACTGCTGAACCCTAGTGCAGTTAATAAGCGAGGAGATGTTTTGGAGAGAGCTCTCAGACGGAAGGACTGTGCAGAGTAGAGTTGCAGGGGGTCCCTGCTGGATGCTCTGGGAGAAAGTGCCAACTTTCTTTCCGCTTGCTTCCATTCCAGAATGGCTAGCTGGCTCTTTGGAAAGCTTGGTAAAATATCTCTTCCTGTTGAAACTGGCTTGGATGCCGAGAGTCACTGTGGCCACCTGGAGAAAAGCTGGTTTTCTCAGAATGGCCCTTTGACCTATTTCAGAGAAGGGAGAGAATGATTGGAAATCCTGTCTTTTGGAGCATGTATCTTCAGTGAGATGGGGTGAGTGGGGAAGAAACTAAGCTTGGGGTTGATATTAAATCTTTTATTACCTAGGTCAATACATAATATCTTCTGGAAACCAATTTTCTTGTCCTAAAGAAAGAGAAATGCAAATCAAAACGATACTGACATATCACTTCACACTGGTCAGAATGGCCGTCATCAGTGTACACACTGCTATTTCAAAATAGATAACCAACAAGGACCTCCTGTACAGCATAGGGAATACTGCTCAATATTCTGTAATAGCATAAATGGGAAAAGAATTTTAAAAAGAATAGATTCATGTATATGTATAACTGAATCACTTTGCTGTGCATAAGTAACTTTCAGAACATTGTTAGTCGACTATACTCCAATATCAAGTGAAAGTCTTTTAAAAAGACTGCAAGCAGTCTATGCTGGAGTAGGTATGGAGAAAAGGGATCCCCTCCTACAATGTTGGTCGGAACGTAAATTCGTACAGATAATGTGGAAAACAGTGTGGAGGTCCCTTCAAAAACTAAAAATGGAACCACCATATGATTCAACAATCCTACTGCCGGGCATATATCCAGAGAAAACCAAAATTTGAAAAGATGCATGCACCCCAAAGTTCATTGCAGGACTCTTTATAATAGTCAAGACATGAAGCAACCTAAAGGTTCATCAGCAGATAAAGAGATAAGGAACAATGTCTGTTGATGGACATTCCCTATACAATGGAGTATACTCAGCCATGAAAAGAATAAAGTAATGCCATTTGCAGCAACAGGGATTGACCCAGAGATTATCATACTAAGTGAAATAGGTCAGACAGGGAAAGACATATATCATATGATATCACTCATATGTGAAGTCCTATTTTTTAAAAGAGACAAGTGAACTTTTTTGCAAAACAGAAACAGACTCATAGACTTCAAAAACAAACTTATAAGGAGAAACATGGTTGGGGGAGAGGGCTACATTAAAAGCTTGGGATTAACATATACACACTACTATATATAAAATAGATAACCAATACGGACCTATTGTATAGTACAGGGAACTCTACTCGATATTCTATAATAACCTATAGGGGTAGAGAATATGAAAAAAATTATTATAATATATGTATATGTATAACTGAATCACTTTGCTGTATATTTGAAACTAATACAACATTGTAAATTAACTGTACTTCAATGACGTTTTTAAAAATAATACATCACTTACCATAAAACCTTCAGGGGCAAGCCTTAGTCCTCAAAAACTAATAATGGTCCTTAATGGAGTTCAACGGGCTTCCCTGGTGGCTCAGAGGTTTAAGCGTCTGCCTGCAATGCAGGAGACCTGGGTTTGATCCCCAGGTCGGGAAGATCCCCTGGAGAAGGAAATGGCAACCCACTCCAGTATTCTTGCCTGGAGAATCCCATGGACGGAAGAGCCTGGAGGGCTACAGTCCACGGGGTCCCAAAGAGTTGGACACGACTGAGTGACTTCACTCACTCACTAATGGAGTTCAACAAAGAGGAGATCCACCCTCATTCATTATCTTTTCATATTCAAAGCTATCTAAATTACAAAAGAAACTAAAGGCATACAAAGAGTTGGGGGAGAAATTTTTCTAAATAAATTCAAGCACAGGAATTTAGATTGTCCATGTGTTTTTTTCTTTTTTTAATGATGCTCAAATTCCACATGGTAATTTCTTCATACTGTGTCTTGTATTTATTCCTTAAGCTCCTAGTAAAATACTCTGTGTAGGTTCTCAGCGATGTATTGAGTCTCTTTTGTGCCAGGCACTGTGCTGGCTGATGGGGCTACAGGACTGAATGCAATCAACAGTATGCCTCCTCTTTTGGAGTGTGCAGTCTCATGGAAGGCACGGGTTAGACGAACGCAATCACACACACACATATGTTACTCTAACTCTTGGTAAGAGCTAGGAAGGGAAAGTGAAGATGTTTCATTTAGGTTTGAGGTGGGATAGGGTGGCACAATGAGGACTGGTCAGAGGGGCTTTCCTTAAGAGATGGTGTTCCAGCTGACACCTGAAGGATACACATAGAACTTAACCAGGCAACGAGCAAAGGTTCTCCAGCAATGATAACAGATGCGAGAACTCTCGGAGAAGGCAATGGCACCCCACTCCAGTACTCTTGCCTGGAAAATCCCATGGACGGAGGAGCCTGGTGGGCTGCAGTCCATGGGGTCGCTGGGAGTCGGACACGACTGAGCGACTTTATTTTCACTTTTCACTTTCATGCATTGGAGAAGGAAATGGCAACCCACTCCGGTGTTCTTGCCTGGAGAATCCCAGGGACGGGGGAGCCTGGTGGGCTGCCGTCTATGGGGTCGCACAGAGTCGGACACGACTGAAGTGACTTAGCAGCAGCAGCAGCAGCAGCAGCAGCCAGGACTCTTGGAAGAGAAGACATTGGTCAACTGGAGGAATTCTCCATCTTAAGCAGCAGGACATGGAGTCAGTGAGACAGGCAGGAGCGAGATTAGTGAAGTTTGCCAGGCTATAGGAAGGCACTGGAACGTTATCCCGAAGTCAGAGGGAAAGCAGTGATGTGTGTGAGAGTGTGTGTTACATTTACTGCTTTTACTTACTTTTTATGTTAAAAAATTATTGATTTTTTAATTAAACATTTAAAAATATTTGTCTATTTAATTGGCTGTGCTTGGTCTTCATTATGACATGTAAATTCTTAGTTATGGCATGTGGGATCTAGTTTCCTGACTGGGAATCGAACCGCCTGCATTGGGAGTGTGAAGTCTTAGCCACTGATCCACTAGGGAAGTCCCTATTTACAGCTATTAAAGCAGTAAAGTTATACAATCAAGTGTGTATTTTAAGATCCTTCGGGATATATTGTAAGAGGAAGTGAAAGGTGTAAGGAGGCCAACTGATACAGAGTCCAGATGAAAGATAGTGATCTCAGATGAAGGTGCTGGAGACAGCTACTGGAGAGATAGATCAGGAAGGGACTATTTTTGCAGGAGGAACTGGCAAACCTTGGTAAGCCTGAATGGAGGTGGGGGCTGGTGACAGAGACGATGATATATCAAGGATGAATTCTGGATATCTGCCTTCAAGTGGCCATTTACATAGAAGAAAAACGCTGAAGGCAAGCAAACTTGGAGGTGGAAGATAAATATGAATGAATGAAGCATCATAATGATTTCTTTACTGCCTGTTTAAGACTCTGACAGAGGATGAGATGGTTGGATGGCCTCATCGGCTTGATGGAGATGAGTTTGAGCAAGCTCCAGGGGTTGGTGATGGACAGGGAAGCCTGGGGTGCTCAGTCCATGGAGTCATAAAGAATCGGACACCACTGAGCGAATGAAGTGAACTGAACTGAACTGAAGACTCTGACTCACTGACTATCCTGAGAGTAGAACGCAGGACCCTGGGCCTCCCTGGTGGTTCAGTGGTAAAGAATCCGCCTGCCCATGCAAGTCATGGTTTCAATCCCTTGTCGGGGAAGATCCCACATGCCCCAGAGCAACTAAGGCTGTGTGCCATAACAATGGAGCCTGTACTCCAGAGCCCAGGAACCACGACTACTGAGCCCACAAGCCATAGGGTCCATGCTCCACAAGAGAAGCCACCACAATGAGAAGCCTGCACACCACGACTAAAGAGAAGCCCCACTTGCCACAACTAGAGAAAAGTCCACACAAAGCAGTGAAGACCTGGCACAGCCATAAACAGATAAATCACATAAAGACAGGACCCATGTGGATGATTCGTTCTTGTCCTTGGTAGTTTACAATGACGTGGAGGTGTTTTCACAGCATCCACACCTGTATCCCATTTCTTAACATGTGCTCAACTTCTTCATACCTCTCCTGATGGCAGCCTAAGTGTATTCACTCCCAAATTTCTATACTATGCAATGGCTTTTGATGATGAATATAAATCATCCATCCACTCAACCCCCTGCAAAAAAATGGAGGGATTGATCTCTTTTCCATCCCAAGTTGAGCCCTGCTATCCACAATCTTCTCCTGGTAACGACGGAGGGTACAGTTCTTAAGAGATATTTTAACAAGGTTTCTTGAGTCATTTCAATAAGTTCTTTAAAAGAAACTGTATATTTTTTTTTCAGGAAGTAAACGAGGGCATTTGTACCATTATAAATCATGATGGATTTCCATATTCTCTGCCATAAAGAACCTTTTTTCTCTTAGAAAGGAAAATTAAGGTTGCTGTACCAGGGGATCACTTTCATTATCTTTAGCATACAAATGATCTTTTAAAAAGATTTTCTTCCTCTACATATGTACAGTATCAATGATATAATTTACATTGCATCCTCCATATTAACACTCTGATCCATCATCGCTAACAATGCAGGGTCTTTGTGTGAGGGGCTGTCGGACAAATGTTTTAGCTTGTGAGAAGAAAATTGTTAGCATTTGAATAGAGAATGGTACAGGAAGGATTAATAGCCTACTTTGATGGATTAGAATGTAGGGAAATTGCTCAATATTAATATGAAAATGTTTGTGAATTGGTTGCAAGGTGCTGTCAATGGAAAATGATTATGTCTCCAAGGCCTTATCAGTTGAGACTTGACTCTTAGCAAAGACTTTCATACAAAAGACTGATGAGGGGTGTGGAAGATGGCTGGCTCCAGGAACTGGGACAAAAACCCACCATTCAACCAGTGAAGTCCTCCTGTCACTTTTGGTGCCCTATCTGTATTATTGTACATCTTTATATTAACATATCTGAATATGCATTTATACTAAAAGAGAAAGGAAAGTGTGGGCAAAATTGTTATATCCATAGTTTAGCTTTTCCATCTTTGGAAACCCAATCAGAAACAAGCAGGTCACTCTCGCACAGCTAAAATTTTGGCCTGAGTACAATGGTTTCCCAGATGGTAATTTGCAAGGATGGTCGACAGTTCTGAAACCATGATATGGAAATGACTGTTTAAAAGGAGCGTCAACCAACTCAGTCAGCACCAGCCTAATTTTCGAATGATGTCTATGAGGTTTGGGAGGTGGGTATTAAAAAGTCTTATCTGCAAAATTGCACTCTGATGTTTTCAAGTATCTTAGGTGTTCATTTACCTTTGAAAATAGAGTTTGGACTGAAAGTTCAAATTTGGGCCAAAAGGGAAACTAATAAAGCTTTGTTGCCTCTACAAAAATCTGAAACAATAGCCAGCCCTTTTTGCCCGACTGATGGGGTACCCACCAGCGTATGAGGGCAGCCTCATCCTGCAGCCGTGCGGTAATGCTGTCATTCATTCTCACTGACATCAGAATAGAAATGACAGGCTGGGCAGCGGGAGACACTCCTCTAAAAATCAAGGCACTGTCTCTTCCAAGAACGGAATGCTCAACAGCATCCTTGGAATAAATTTTTCCTGTTTAAGTTTCATATTTAATGCTAGAGCAGGCCTTTTCAACCTCAGCACTACAGACCTTTGGGACGGAATAATTCTTTGTTGTGGGGCTGTCCTGTGCATTATAGATGTTTAGAAGCATCTCTGGCCTCAACCCAGTAGATGCCAGTAGGTTCTCCCCCAGTTGTGATGGCCAGAAATATCTCAGATACTGCCCAATGTCCCCTGTAGGACATTCTAATCCCCAACAGTTGAGAAATACTGAGCTAAAGAAAAGTAATTGAGTTATGTAGAAATATTATTATTGGGATGAAAAACTTACATAATGTAAAATTTTCTTTTCCTTAAAATAAAAGGTAAGATTCCAGGATGTTTATTTAAGCATTTTAAAAACTATAATACTAGCAACTATCTATTGAATGCTAGTGATTTACTGGGCATCAGATGTTTTGACATCACTATATGGTCTTTGGAATAACCTGATGAACTGGGTCAAATGATTCCCCTTTAACAGAAACTGGGGCTTAGTCATTAAACCAGTAGCCCCGCGTCAATTTGCTGTGTGTATGTGCTCAGTCATGTCCGACTCTTTGCAGCCCCAGGCTCCTCTGTCCACAGAATTTTCCAGGCAAGAATACTGGAGTGGGTTGCTATTTCCTCCTCCAGGGTATCTTCCTGACCCAGGGATCGAACCCGAATCTCTGGAGTCTCCTGCACTGACAATTGGATTCTTTACCAGTGAGCCACCTGGAAGTCAGTTTGCTAAGACAGCATAAATGATGGCCAACTCCGAGTCACCCTGGCAGCAGTGCCTGTTCATGGCTTCCAAGCAATCCTGGAGGTGAGGTCCTCCCTACAAATAGCTGCAAGGTGCCCCTACAGTCTCCTGTGCTGGATGAATCTGTCTCCACCTCTACCCTCTAAACGGAGCTCTGAGAGGTCTCCTCCATCCTAGGCTGCTGAAGGGTCACCAGCAACCTGGCAGTGGGGAAGGGGGTGGGGCGAGTGTGTTGTCAACCCCAAGGTCCTGCTGGAGAGGGAGGCATTGTTCAGCTCTCCATGATGCTTTGCACCATTCCTGCTGCATTAAGCTGACATCTTTGCTGCACATGTTCACTCCTGGAAGATGCAGAAACCTGAACTAACAGCTCTTGGAATGATATAGAAGCCTGGGGACCTGTGCAGTGCTTCCTCTTTCCCCATAGACTCTGTAACTGAGATGCCCTAAACTGGTGACATTTGATCCTGGCCTGATATCTAGTTGTTTCAGTCTAGTTGGCACAGCTAAGTACGGAGTCTGTACAAAAATAAATGCACCTTTGGAGAAATATGCAAATTGACATAAGTTTTTTGGGGAGGTCATAGAACCAGCCAAGGCTTTTTTTCCCTAGAGTCAGATTGTGGAGTCATTTCCTGATGAGTATATGGGCGCTCCAAGAATTTTATCATAACTCAGAGTAACACCTTCTTCATTAAAAAAAAAAAAAAAAGTCTGTTTTGGACACACTGGGATCTAATTTGTGGAAATGAGCAGTTAGAGTAATCAGCCAGTGTGTGCTAGGCAGACAGGTGACAGCCTCCCCGGGCCTGGCAATGTGCATTTAAGAGAGCTGACAGTTCGCAAGGCCAGCTGTGGCAGATGCGCCCGCCGCCTGCCCCCGGGATTGGCAGCTCCATTATTGCTGTTGTCAGTGTTGGTGGAGTGCTGACCCGGGCGCCAGCCAGGCCTTTCCCAGGTAGAGATGTTCATTGTCACCTATTAATTCCCAGGCGAAGACCGAGTCGCGATAGAGGGCTGGCAGCTCTTGATCGCGCCGCTGGGCTTTCTGCTTTAATTCCTCCTTGTCTGCGGTTCATGAATGCCATCCTGCATCCTCTCTGTTGTCAGCTTCGCCCAGGTTCCTCTCTTTTCTTTTTGAATTAAAAACATTCCCCCAAAGTTACATTCCTTCCTAGTTCTAAAAAAATTCCACAGAGCTCTTCTTTGCCTCCTCAAGTTCCCTATTCACCCACCCCAGTTCCGTTGTCTACAAGGGACTCATTTCTTTCTGATGTATCTCTGTGCACATATCCCTTGTTTCTAAATCACGTTTGTATAGCTTTTCCTTCATATTTAAGTCTAGGTACTGTCTGTTAACTCCCCACTGTAGAATATGAGCTTCCAGTTCTTCATGTATTTCCCTACCACTGCCCCCAGGACACACCTGCCTGGCAACACAAGTCCCTCTTCCAACCACCTTCCTCACAATAGAGTTACATCACAATTTGCGTTTAACTCAACATTCAACATTTACCTTGTTTTGATCATGTCAGTATAACCCATGACTGAGCCATTTGATTATATTATGATTACGTTTCCTTCCTGTGGAACTTTTTGTTTTCCCTGGAGTTGCCAATATCTATGTACCTGTCAGTCATTCACTTGCAGCCTATCAAAACTGTGACTGTCTTCCCAACATTTGTAAACACATCTGCCATTTGATCAGTTTGGGGTTCTTATAGCTGACATCCCTGTGGCCCCCAGCACTAGCCCGTTCTCCTGCTGACAGCCTCCCTGGTCTTTCTTCACCATCATCCCAGGGGGGGCCCTTTCGTCTCTTTATTAAGTTAAATCTTTGCTTCCTGTCGCTGTCTTTCAGTGGGCATCATCTAGAGACTTCTGACCGTAGGTTCATGTCTTATACTTCTCTGACACTGAAACTGTCTTTTCCCTAATGTGTCAAGGCTTCCCATCACGTGTCAAGACTGCAAGTGACCCCATTTCAAAACATCATAAAAACCTCTTACAGTTTCCCCTACCTTATTGCTCCCAAGGCAGCAGCATGCTTTTTGGAGTCATAGACTTTTTTTTCTAGCTCTCAGGAGCATTGAGTATATCCCTGTAATCTATTTCCCACTGACGTCTCAAGATTAATAACAGCCTGCATTGTGTAGCCTTTTACAGTGTAGCAAGTACTGCCATAGACATTCCCCACTGCAGAAGCCAGGTAAACATTAGGAATGTTGCGTCTGACAAGGCTGAGCCTGACTCGGGACCACACTGCACATAACTGGGGTCTGGGACACAGGCTTCAGGCTCTAGGCGAGTGCTTGTAAGACCAACAGCACATGTGCAGGTAGTACCAGACAATCAAGGCACCATAGAAAATTTTCCTTTGATGAGCTTAGCCAGAAGTTTGCATTAAGAAATTCTTCCAATGAGCTATTTTTTTTTTTCCTATCAGCCAAAGTGTTTTGAAAAAGTTTAGTATGTTACGGTTTTATAAGTTTTTTTATAATTTTATTTATTTATTTTTGCCTGTTGGTGGGTCTTCATTGCTGCGGGGGCTTTTCTCAAGCCGTGCCAAGCGGGCCCTACTCTCTAGTTGCGATGCATAGGCTTTTCATGATGGTCGCTTCTCTTGCTGCGGAGCACTGGCTGCAGGGTGTGCAGGCTTCAGTACTCATGGAGTGAGAGCACAGTAGTTGCAGCTCCTGGGATCCAGAGCACAGGCTCAGTAGCTGTGGCTTACGGGCTTAGTTGCTCCATGGCATAAGGGGTCTTCCTGGACCAGGGATTGAACCCACATCTCCTGTATTGAGCCACTAGTGAAGCCCCTGGTTTTATAAGTTTTTGAAGTCGATATGGTCCAACTTTTTGCCACTCTCTGGACTGCAGCCTGCCAGGCTTCTCTGTGCATGGGATTTTCCTGGCAAGAATCCTGGAGTGGATTGCCATTTCCTTCTGCAGGGGATCTGCCCCACCCAGGGATTGAACCCTTGTCTCCTGCATCTCCTGTATTGCGTCCAGTGGGTTCTTTACCCACTGAACCATCTGGGAAGCCCATATGGTAGGTCAAGGGAGCCCCGTAATATTTTCAGGGTTTAGCGCTCCTAAAGGTCTTAATCGGTTTGTTTAGATGATTTGCTCCCCCACAACTTTCCCACCCACTTACTCTACTTTGATGAAGTTAATTTCTATAATGATTCCTAAGCTAGGTTTATCCTAGGAAACTAACTTTTAGGCATTGACCAAAAATTCCTGTAAGAATGTTCTCTTGACTAAACAGCTTTGCAGTTGAAAAAGAAAAAAATTTATATCCAGATTAGCAGGAGAAAATTTTCAGCCTATGCTCTCTCTCTTTCCCTAATATTTTCCCTTGACCCTACTCTACTTCCTCCCACCATGCTGGGAATACAATGTTACTGAGCATGGTAGGCAGGAAAAGAAAAATCTAAACAAAAGAATTCCACTGACCTTTATCAGAGTTTATGAACCATTTTTGGTTAGCACATGCAAAGGCCCTGTGGCCCTTTTAAGTCTCCCCATTCCCCAACGCTCTGCTTTCTCAGGTAACAGTTAGGTAATTTTTAAAGTACTTTTTTTTTTTTTGGCTGTACCACACAGTAGATGGGATCTTAGTTCCCGACCAGGGATTAAACCTGTGCCCCCTGCAGTGGAAATGCAGAATCTTAACCACTGGCTGCCAGGGAAGCTTGGAAAGTACTTCTTAAAGTAATTTTTAAAATAATTCCTGATGAAATATTCTGGATTAATGTGGTTTAATCAGTTTGAAAAAAAAAAACATGTTCTAGAGACTATTCCTTAATCCAAAGAGGGAAGAGAAGCAGTGGAGTTTCTGATCTTGGCAGGCAGGGGACTTCTGTATTTTCCAGCCATGGAGAACAGCCCACCTGGAGAACCAATGAGGTACAGACAAAACAAGGAGATATTTGAGATCACTCCTTACTGTAAATTGAGATAATATAAAACATGCATGCCTTAACCTGTATTACAAACACAGAGGGGATAGCAAAGTGCTTGGTAATGAAATACAGTATCTGAGAGACCTTGACTCCCCATAAGCGTGTTAGTCTTTACCAAACCAATTTCATTTCTTAACATCTCCCTGCCAACATACAGCATTCTCACATAACTCCCTTGTGCCTGCATGTCCAGTTGTGCTCGACCCTTTGTGACCCCATGGACTGTGACCTGCCAGGCTCCTCTGTCCATGGGATTTCCCAGGCAAGAATACTGGAGTCGGTTGCCATTTCCTTTTCCAGGGGATCTTCCCGACCAAGGGATCAGACCTACATCTTTTACTTTAGCAGGTGGATTCTTTACCACTGAGCCATGGGAAGCCCCCATAACTCCCTCACAGAAGGTATATTCCTGTACCTCATTATTCCATACCTGCTCCAAACCAGATTTCCTTTTCCTCAGGCACAGTCTGTATAAAATTAAATGTGTGTAAGTGTGTGTATCAATGAGGGCTTAGGGTTGCAAATGGAGAGGTGGATTCTATTATCTTAAGTAGAAAGGGCAATTTAGTCAAAGTTTATCACACTGTGTAGAATTGATATTCAAAATAGTAACTGATAGGGTCTGGCACTGGCCAATCAGCAGGGGACTGGAACAGGTTCCTGGTGGCCTCCTGCTGTTCTAGGAGTTAACTCTTAGCTTTCCCTTGATGGGGAACGCTAGACAGAATGGCGAGGGCATGGGGGAGGGGTGAGAAGGGCAGGGAGTTTTTCAACTAGAGCAGGAGGAAGATGCAGTCAAGGAGCTTGGAGCCACAGCTGTTTACTGATGGGAGCAGGAGTACCTCGACATTTTCACCACTGGCACAGGCTCAGTAAGGCAGACCTGCTGACATCACTGCTGGCTGCAAAAGACACGAGAAGAAGCAGGTTGGAGAAGAATTCAGAAACCCAGATAGTAGGAATGGTGCCTGCGTATCCTTTGGGGCTTCCCAGATGGCACTAGTGGTAAAGAACACGTTTGCCAGTGCAGGAGGGGTAAGAGACGAGTGTGATCCCAGGGTCGGGAAGATCCCCTGGAGGAGGAAATGGCAACCCACTCCAGCATTCTTGCCTGGAGAATCCCATGGACGGAGGAGCCTGGCGGGCTATGGCCCATAGGGTCACAAAGAGTCGGACATGACCGAAGTGGCTTAGCACGCACGCATGCATGCTCCATATCCTTTACGAGACTTACTGGGGGGGCTCCAGTTGCTGATTCTGAGCATCACTTCCTTGAGGGAATTCCTCACTGTGCCTTCATCTCTGTGGCATTCATGCAGGAAGCAAAGTCCTGCATGGGAAAGTCCAGGCTGGCCAACGGTAGGCTTGACCCCTGACTGCCAGGGAGTGAGGAGGGCAGTGCCGCTTCCTACTACACAGCCAGTGGGATTTCTTCCAAGGAGAAAAGGGCTTTTGATGCTGTGTATCCATCCTACTAGGCTTCCCGGGTGGCTCAGATGGTGAAGAATCCACCTGCAATGCAGGAGACCTGGGTTCAATCCCTGGGTTGGGAAGATCCCTGGAGGAGGGCATGGCAACCCGCTCCAGTATTCTTGCTGGAGAATCCCATGGGCAGAGGGGCCTGGTGGCCTACAGTCCATGGGGTGGCAAAGAGTTGGATACGACTTAGAGACTAAGCATAGCCCAGCATCCCCCCAACTAGGATGAAGGTTTACTGTTGGGACAAAGATGCTTCCTATAAGATGGTCTGTCTCCAAACCTGTTTCTCTTTCTTTCCCTCATCCAAAGAGGAATTTTGTAAACAAATTTCGTAAACAAATCATCTTCGTCGTCACACACACACACAAAAAAAACCCTTAAAACAACTGTAAGGTGATCGGCAGTGTGTTGCCAAGCTCAAGGTCACCTTGGATTTTCATCCTGACTGCCATGCTTTTCTTCTCATTAAAATATTTGACAAGAATTCTTTGCATGGATGAGCAGCTCCAGCCACCCCGGCCCCACACCGTTCTCACAAAGATGTTGTCCTGTCATAGTAAATAATTGTGCCACCAGCTGAAAACCAGTATCTGTGTTATACACACATTAACACAGAAATCTGACATTCATACAGGTACTATGCCAGAAGATACCGCATGATTTTTTGATGAAATAACATGGATCCTTCCCTTTAGGTTACTTATGACTGGCCTTAAAAAGTAGGGTTTTACATCTTTATTCATTTCCAGATCACTGTTGCACTTGGCAAAAAGCTTTGATCACAGTTGATGGTTGAAAATGTTTATTGAGTTGGACAGCGGTGTTGGAAATTGCAAGAATATGACTACGTTCTAAGTCTCAGAAGCTGTATATGGGAGGAGATCAAGTGCAGTGGTTAGTATTACAGGATGACCAACTGTCCTCGTCTGCTTGGAATGGGGAGGGTGCCCAGGACACTGGAAGTGCAGGGTTAAAACTGGGAAAGTCAGGAGCTAGGGTACCTGACAACCTGGACTTGAATTCTAGTTCTACCACTTATCAGCTGTGTGACTCAGTTTTGTACCTGTAAAATGTCAATAATACCCCATTTATCACTGGGCATTGGAAATATGCTCATATGTATAACATATTTAATTAGCATATATAATATGTATAAAGGCCTTGGATTATGGTGGTTCATACTACATACTCAGCCAGTGTTGACAAGTAGTAAATTATTGTAATGCCCGACTTTAATGTCTCCCACCAGAGCCTAGAAGATGCTTCCATGAATATCTTTCTTAGCATTGGTAAGTCTTTTTACAATATTGTGTGTCATAAAAATTTTTAGATGGTTGTCTTACTAGCTGACTCTAACACATAGCCCAAAACACACATACCAGTATGCACACACACCCACAACACAATGCTGGCTGTTTTTGTACTGCCAACTTGAAGATTTCCCAAAATTATCCAGCTGAAAAGAAAAGGAAAGTTGGGGAGGTAAGGTGAGCAGAAAAAGCCTCAATAAATACCATCGAAATGCCACCAAGGCTCTGCGCTCTTTAATTCCCCCCTCTCTCTGAGGGAAGTATTCCTTATCCCCAATTTCATGGACAAGCTTCAATCAGTGTGCAAATATTTTGCCACCACTAGGACCTGATTTCTTCATCTAAGTATTCAGAAGTCTTTAGTCCACATGTGAGAGAACACAGAGGCCTTATCATCTTACATGGAAACCAGGGTATGTGCTGAAAGCTAACCCAGGAAAGAATAATCGTGGTCTGTAAGGCAAAGGCTTGCCAGCTCTCTGAGCTAGCGCTCCCCTGAGCCAACGGGGCCCAACTGCTGCTAGCCTGGCCTCGCTTTTAATTGGGTTCTGGCTCTGTGAGCTCAGATCACGGGGATGAAAAGAAGAAATGGTCAATAATCTGGGTGTTTTGTCTGTGCTGTCAAGGATGTGGGCGTGCAGCTGAGTTCTGAATTTCTGTTAGGCCTGAATCCTTTTTCTTTCTCTTTAGACTGTAAGATCTACTCAGGGTGCATTACACTCAGAAATGTAATGTAGCTACAATGTTTTCTTGTTTCCCTCTGCTTTTTATAATTTTTTTTTTTGGCCGAGCTGTGTGGCATGCAGGATCTTAGTTCCCCCACCAAGGATCAAACCCGTGTCTCCTGCATTGAGACCTCAGAGTCTTAACCACTGGACCACCAAGGAAGTCCCTCCTCTTGCTTTTTAGAAGAAGCAAAGCAACATGAAGAAAATAAATAGAAATCTTTTGTTAAAATGATGTTAAAGAAATAGGATATGATACAGTGTCAGTAAGGGCCTCCCAGGTGGCGCTAGTGGTAAAGAACCCATTTGCCAGTACAGGAAACATAAAAGACACGGGTTCAATCCCTGAGTCAGGAAGATCCCCTGGAGGAGGGAATGGCAGCCTATTCCAGTATTCTGGTCTGGAGAATCCCATGACAGAGAAGCCTAGCAGCTACTGTATATATATATATATATATATAGGCTGAGCTGTGTGGCATGTAGGATTTTAGTTCAGTCACCAAGGATCACACCCATGCCTCCTGCATTGAGACCTCAGAGTCTTCATCACTGGACTACCAGGGAAGTCCCTCCTCCTACTTTTAGAAGAAAAAAACAAAGCAACATGAAGCAAATGAATGGAAACCTTTAGTTAAAATGATGTTAAAGAAACAGGATATGATATAGTGTCAGTAAGCATTGCCTGTGTTGCTGTTTCCAGGTGTAGGACACATGTCGCTGAATGTGGGTGAAAAGATTTTAGGCGTGGCGTTAAATAACAGAGACTTACACAGTGAGAAAGACTCCCTTTTCCAGTCTTTAATCCCTTTATCTCCATCTGGAAGAAAGTCTCAGCTGCATGCTAAGAGTGTGTCTTTTAACATCTTGCCAACACTTGCTAACCTGCCCCTTTCCCAGAGATCAGTGGCCTAAGGTTCAACTCTTAACAGGGCAATAGAATCTCTTTGGAATTTAATAACATTGCTTTGCTCGCATTTTGTTTACTTTTCGTATTTGTCTTCTTTTCCACTTATAGCACTGGGTGAAGTTTTTCTTGTGGTGGTTAAATAAAAGTGTGCCTATTTAAAGAAAGTCATTAAATCATTGTAGTACGGTTAGTGTACAGATTTGTCAAAAAGACTATCATGTAAACAGTCTGTAAACAGTCCAATATTAGGAACCAATGACCAAGATCTTCATTATGAAGGGACAGTATAATTCTTTCATTCATCCATCCACTCACTCGTGCACCCATCCATCCATCCTCCACCCATCCATCCACCCATCTTTATCCACCCATACATCCACTCATCTTTCCATTCCCCCATTCATCCATTCATCCATCCATCCATCCAACAAATATCTATTGAGTATCTACTATGCTGTGTTGAACCCTGTGGATCGGGGGGGGCAAAGTCCTTGGTTTTAAGGAGTAGTAGGTTAGCTAGATGGCAATCAAATAAATAAATAAGCACATAACATAATATCAGAAATAAGGGGAAAGAAAAGAACACCAAAGGACTAGAGAGTGGCAGAAGTGGAGGTTCTATTTTTGACTGAGTGGTTAGGGCAGAGTCCTGTGGGGAGATGCCTTCCAAGCAAAGCTGGAATGAAGATAGGTGTGAATTCTCCTGTGTCTGGAGGAAAAGCATCTCAGGAAGATGGAACAGCCAGTGTGAAGTCCTGAGGCAGGAGTGTGTCTGGGCTGGAAGGGCTGCAGCGGAGTGAATAAGGGGCATGGCACACAACGGGACTGAAGACCTCTGGGCAGGACTGGAGTCTCATTGGGCCTCATTGGCCCTGGTGATAATTTTATTCCTAATGAAATGGGGGCCATTTGAGTGAAAACATGATCTGATTTACATTTTTAAAGGTCGCCCTGGCCACTGTGAGGAGAAGAGATGGGGGAGGCTGTGGAGGAGACAGGAGGAAGGCCCTCCAGGCTCTTCCAGGACGTGGCTTCTATTAATACCCAGACAGTGGTGTTGAGAAATTTAAGCCCCCTAAAGCTGGGGACCTTTACTGATCACTTCTAAGGGATGAGTGAAAACTGCATGAGAGTCTCTCGTCTTTCTCCTCTGCTTGGTCCCCACAGATCTCCCATCTCAGACACACAGTGGACTGTGCGTGTGTGCTAAGTTGCTTCAGTTGTGTCCAGCTCTTTGTGACCCCTTGGACTGTAGCCCACCAGGCTCCTCTGTCCATGGGATTCTCCAGACAAGAATACTGGAGTGGGTTGCCACGCCCTTCTCCAGGGGATCTTCCCGACCTAGGGGTTGAACTCATTTCCTGCATTTGCAGGCAGGTTCTTTACCACTTGCACCACCCCATCTCAAACACTCAGTGGACTGAACCACCTACAAGTCTAATTGTTATAGTCTCTCTGCCCTTCGCTTCTAACTAGGTGTTCAAGAGAAACCACATTCTCCTCTCATCTCTGCAAAGGCAGCCCAAACCTCACCAAGGACAGAATGAAGTTACTAGGAGACTGCATCCAGTTCCCTTAAAAGAACCTGTCATATGATCTACCATCCATCCGGCCCCACCCTCTGGCATGCCAGTCCATTCACTCCTGAAAATCACCATAGTCACTCTTGATCTACATCCTTGGACTTATCTTTTTGGCTCCATCAGCCAGTTCTTATGATCCAATGTCAAAAGCTAGGCTCTGCAAGCTGAATGCCAGAACCACCAACTCACCATGTTAAAACGGAATTCAGCCTGATAATCTGATTTCAGGCTGAAATCAGAAGCCATTTAAGGCTTCAACAAGCTCTCACTGTGGCTGTTGACTCAGGAGACTATACTTTCCCGGACTGTGGTGGTATTCCTAGCAGATGTTTTGCTTGCATGGAGGAGGTCTCTTCGGAGGAGTAATTTACCAATCTCCACTAAGGCTAAAACATCAAGAATCTGCAAATCTCTTGATCCCATTTCTTTGGAAGTCCCAGAAGACAAAAATGCACCCAAAGTGCCTTGGAGGTACATCTTATCCTTCAAGGGAGAGCAGGAGAAGCCCTCTCCATGTGTTTGCCCTGAGAGTATTCCCCAGTAAGCTCTACAATGTAGTTGCTTCTTCAGCTGGTGAACTGAAACATAATCATGACCATAGCAATGATAACAAGAGCCATTCTACTTTCAACATGGCAGCCTCAACCATCCTGGCATTAAGGAAGTCACAGCAGGTCTCCTTTATTCTCAAAGCCTGCCAGTGGCTCCCATTTTGCAGTAACATCCAAAGTCTTCCTGAGACTCCCCTGCCTTTGCAAATTCGGTCCTCTGTTGCCTCGCTGATGTCATCTCCCTCCCTTGTTTTCTCCAGCCATGGTGGCCCCATTGCAGCTCCTCAGCAACTCTGGGCGTGCTCTCACCTTAGGGCTCTGCACTGCCCCCATGCTTGGAGCAACCCCATTCACCATATCCTGTTGGCTAATTCATTCAGCATCTCCAGGTCTTGGCTTACATGTCACCACTTTAACGTGTCTGACACTGACTATCCTGGGCCCTCCTACAGTTGTTCTTCTTTTACCACAACCTTTGTTTTTTCCATACTACTTTCACCTAAATTCCATAGGACTGTCTTGTTGTTTATTCTTTATCGTCTTTTATCTGCGCTAGACTGTCGGCTCCCCCAGGTCAGGGATTCTGTCATTGTTGTTCTACTGTGTTCACCAGTGGATCCCAGGCACTTCAGATAGAGGCCAGCATGTAGAAGGAGCTCCGCAAATTGCTGCTGAGTGCTAACTGGCTCACATTTTATGGGTGCTTAGTGGGTGCTCTTATTCTATTACACTTGAAGATCCCCTGGAGAAGAGAATGGCTACCAATCCAGTATTCTTGCTTGGAGAAGTCCATGGGCTGAGGAGCCTAGCAGGGTACAGTTCCTGGAGTCACAGAGAGTTGGACATGACTGACTGACTAACACTAATACTTTACATGTACACCTATAATCCAGGGAAAGGTAATATTATTAACCACATTTACAAGTGAAGAGACTGAAGCAGAGAGAGGTAGATTAACCTACAAGGGTCACACAGCTAGTAGATAATGGAGCTAGGATTCAGACCCAAGCAGTCAGTCCTAAAACACTCGTTAAGAACTCCATCGACTAGATGAAATAAGCGATGCCAAGAAGAGGATGCGCACTCAGCAGGCAGGTTTTGCTCGTGGCAGACATCAGCCTGCTGCTCTGACATTCATTCTCTCCCTGGCAGTTGCACCGTTTTCCTCTAGGGAGTCACTCCTTCCTCTGCTTTCGGTCTATGGGACTCTATATTCCTGACCTGGAGCAAAGCACCTGACAAGAGAAAGCCAATCAGCACTTGCGGTCCTCAGGTCTTGGTGATTGGTTCGGGGGCAGTCATGTGACCTGATCAGCACTGAGAATGCTGGAACAAGCTGGCTTCCCTGCTGCAGGACCTGGAGGCTGGGAAGGGAGAAAGCCCGAGGAGGCCCTGGGGCTGCCCACTGGGCTTGGCTGAGGCCCTGAAGGGCTCTTCTTTCTACTCCAGCATCCTCTGTGAGGAACAACACCTCTCTGCGGTAGAACACCCCTTTGGTTTCCCGCTTTCATTTCTCTTTTTCTTTCTTTCTCTTTGCTTCCTTCTTTCCCCTCTTCTTTCTTTTCTTCTTTCCTCCCTCCCTCTTTCTTCCTTTCTTTTTCTCCCCCTTCCTTCCTTTTCTTACATTAACTGACTGATCACTGTACACCAGAAACTATCCTACATTTAAATACATTATCCCGTTATCTACAACAACCATATTAGATAGTAATGTTTAATATTCCCACTCTATAGAGGAAGACAGACTAGAAAATCTGCACAGGGTCACCCAGTTGACAGAGTCCAACTTCAGACCCAAGCCATCTGTCGCCAACCTGTGTGCCCTTAATCATCTGGGAACACTGCCTCCCTTGTGGAGCACAGGGGTTTGTGTTGGGCAGGCCAGAGTGAATAGAAGAAGAAAGGGTGGCTACAAAGTCAGCTAGTGTGACTGTAGGTAACAGTATAAGAGGCAGACTGGCATCATGATTAAGAACTAAGCTTTGCATTCAGGCCAGCTCTGGTTTGAATTCAGCCTCTTCCATATACTAGTTGTGTGGGCTTGGCATATTCATTAGCCTTTCTGAGTTCTTGAATCCTCATCTGTACCATGAAGGTACATGTTAATCCCTGTCTTGAAAATATGTTGTCTGATTTAACTGAAAAGATGGATACAAAGTGTGATCCCATTATTTAGTACATAAGTGAAAGCTGATATGATAACAACATGTATATATAATTTTTGTTAATATTCTGATTATTCTTAATCACCCTTAGGCTCCTCAGTCCCAGCAACAGTCATCTGAAGACAGAGAGCTAAGTCTATTTTCTCCCCTGTGACATTAGCCAAAAGCCCCCTTCTAGCTGTACCCTTGGAGTTGAAGACTACATATACGGCAAAAAAAAAATCCATTTAAACAACGCCAGTTGAATTTTGTCAACCTTGGGAGAGAAAATGTATGATGTGTAGCCTTCAGGATGTGGCTGTGTTTAAAGAGATGTTCTCAGAAATATGCATGTGCCTCAATGAGGGGCAAATTAGTCTGAGTCCTCCCCAGGTGATGTCAAGCAGACACCTCTTTCAGAACTGGCAATCTGGCTATGAAAGCCCTGGTATTGTGCCACAGGCATAAACCTTCACAAGCAGGGGGGGGATTGTACAACCAGGAAACATCTCCCAGATCTCGGATTAATGCAGCTGTGAAAAATAGCATTTTAATAAGTGTGTTCTCCGTAATGGAGGCACTTTTCTTTCAAAGCTTCTCTTTTCTATCCTGAGAAACATGGAAAGTTTGGCTAAGCAGAAGTCATGGTGAAAATATCGGTTGAGCAAATAGTTCATCTGACACAGAGAATACACACATATTTAGAAAATATTGGGATGGCCAAAAATGTTTGTACAGGTTTTTAATATTTTTTGAATACATGTGTATTCTGCACATTAGTTTCATTGCACGTTGTAGATACCTTTTGAGACTCCATGGGCATATGAGCTCCACGGAAATGCTTCTCCAACTTGAGCTACAGAAGTCACCAAACCTATTTTACACTTGGAGGTTTCAACTGGGCAGTTGTATTTACATTTATAAAAGAGCTTTATGTGTGTGTGTGAGAGAGAGCACCAAACAGCAGACTATTTGAAATTAAAGCCCTTTGCCAGGTTCCATTTTCTTCACAGCATTCCTTTCCACCTCTATTTTTTTCTTAAAACACACACACACACACAAAACTTGATTTGAGAAAACCTGATGCAGTTGGAAGAGATTGGCCCCAGCAATTCCTTCCTGTGCTCCCCAAGACAGATGGAGGAGTGGAGGCAAAAGAGCCCAGAAGATTCTGGAAGGGTGGGAGGTGGGAAGATGCCAAGAGAGGGCAAGGGTGAATGGAGCCATAGCCGCGGGGGATGTTCAATAACTCTCTTACCCTTTATGCTGTGGGACAGGGGCTCATTTGCTCAATTTAGGGTGACAGCGGCCGTTTTTGCTAGTGGAGCCAGAGTTTGAATTAAGTGCAGCTCTCAGAGGTCGAAATCCGCATTCGTTATCTTAGCCATGGGAGGGCATGGAAATCAGAGGCGTTTTGGCAAGGGCTACATAAATCCAAGGTTTGTCAGGGGCCGATCCAGCCAGGAAGGAAGGAATGCAGTTTTCCTCTGACGGTGTGACTTCCTGCTTCTTCTTGGACTGGTTGTCTGGGCTCAGGCAGAAGCAAAATCAGCATCAGTTACTTAAAAGGAAACCAACCTTATTCCTGAAGGTTTGGCAGCAGAAATATTCATTGTTGAGAAAGGGGAAGAAAAAAAAACCAGCCTAATGAACTCTCCTCTCTTCGGTATTTTCAAAGGCCTCTTGTGTGGTGGCTGCTTTTTTTTTTTTTTTTCCTTCCAGAGTTCTGAGGAACTCTCTCATTAGCTCCTCAATAAATGCTACTTTAAGGGCTTGTAGCTTTGTCATTAAATCTTCACTCCAAGATGAATTAAGGTGGCGGCCAAGAAGTGCCCTCCCCACCCCGCAGCCCCCAACGAGCTTCTTTACAATTACCAAAAAGGCAGGAAAATAGATTTGTGGGCGATTTTTAGTACTCCTTTACGCGCCTTCCTGTCAAACAGTGATTAATTCAGGGCCACTTAAGTTTTCCAAACTTTCATCCATAATGGGCACGTTGACATTTTTATTTGAATCTCTTTACGCCATCCAAAATAATCTCCTTCAGCAACAGAAACTGCTGGTTAATTGCCACAGAGCAGCTGTTACCTCTTCTCTGTCGACAGCCTCTTTGGGGATGGTTTGGAGCTTGGTGCCTGTGGAACACACGGGCCTGCGACAGCGGGGGTCAGGTGGATGGGTTGAATGGCCCCCTTGTTCCTGACTGTCTGTGTCTACACCAGTATCAGGGCCAAACAAAGCCCTCCGCATCTAAATATAGCATTTTCTTTGGCCCGAGGCCCTCACTGTCTTGTTTTTCCATTCTTCCACACTCTAAAACATATTCAAGAGAGCCCCCGCCACCCTCTTAACATGACTGATTTTTTTTACCCAGATTTGCATATTCCTTGGGTCAGACCACATCCTGGAAATAGAAGCTCATGCGCACAATTAATCTGATTTTCTGGTTAACTGAAGGCTGGCCGGAAAATGGCTTTGAAAATTCTCTATTGCTGTGAAGTCTTTTGAGAAGGCGTTGAGACAGGCTCAGAAAAGCAGAATCTCAGACCTGTAAGGGAAAAAGGCGTCCATGTAATCTGATCCCTATGAGGTAGAAGGCAGCACCTCTGGGTCCAGCTGAGTTACTTGAACTTTGCATCTTCTGCACAAGCCATTGCAGTTTTGAATGCTTTTTGTCCTTGGATATTTCTGAGAGCAGTGTTATTCAGGGACATCTAAGAATTGTGTTGGCCACACACCCCCTCTAGGCCCAGAGTTCTATCCTTGAATCAAATTCTAGATACTAGAATCAGGATACTAGAATCATGCTCGTTTCTGCTGGATTTGTTTGGCCCAAGGTAAGGAGTTCCACGACACACATGTAGTCAGTCATCTGCCCTTTTCTCTGCCTGGCCTCCGTGTGGCCTTGAGTTCTTGTTGTATTTCCTGCCTTAATGTTTAGTGAAGTCCAGTGAATGTTGTTGTTTTAATTGTTCACTTGATGATGGGGAAGCCTGCAGACCTTCAGGATCCCATATTGACCCCTGTCCTGTCAATACAGAGTTATCAGTACCTGAGTGTGACTGGGTGGCCCTTTTGGAGCCATGAACCAAGTGTACCGATCATAGACTCTCCATATTTGTTGTCTTATCATCTGCTCTTCTCCAAGAGGAGGCAGATCTATGCCAATCCAGACCCTGGGAATCCAGTTAGATGAAATTTGTTCATCAATTTTGCCTTCTAGGCCACCAGAAGGATAGCCCTTACCAAAGGTTGGTATAACTTGAGGCCAAAAAAGAAAAGCAAGAAAAATGGCTAATTTAAAATGATCGATCTACTCTTTTCAGATTGTAAAAGTAATATGTGTTATAATAAGTTCACACAATACAGAAAAGTAAGAGAAAGCCAAAGTTCCCTGAAGTCCTGCAGAAACGTTTTGAAATGAAAAAAAAAAACATCTGGCCCAGGCCAAACCCATGTGGAGGTGGTATGGCCTTGAATCTAGATGTGATTACGGGTTGGGCTTCTACAGTTTAAGCTGTCAACCCCACCACCTGCTTCCTCTGTCGTCCAAGCATTGATATAAACCCCAGGCAGCCATCCAGCTCCCCTGGAAGGCCCAGCTGAGAGCAGTGTTATTCAGGGACATCTAAGGATCATGACGGCCATACACCCCTTGAGGGCCCAGAGTTCTATCTTTGGATGAAGTTGGACACTAAAATCTTGCTCATTTGCACTGGATCAGCTTAGCCCAAGGTGAGGCGTTCGGTAGCACATGTGTGGTCAGTCATCTGCCTCTTCTCTGCCTGGCCTCCATGTGGCCTTGAGTTCTTCTCACAATAGGCTCTGTGAGCAAACCAGGCAGCTGGAGTGGGTACTAGATAGGTGCCCATTTGCTTTACTTTTTTACTCTGGCTCTGGAATTTAACAACAGCATTTGCTCTCAAGATGACGTTGAACTTGTGATTCCTGACCCCCTTATGAAACGCCCTGAGGGCAAAGTTGCTTTGACAATGAAGTGCCCGGAAAATATTTCTCCCCACTGAAGACCTGTATGCTTAGGTGAGGTGAGATTTGGCATTGGTCATCATCCCCCTTTCACTCTAGCTGCCAGGAAGCTCTGAATCAGGTCTCAGAGTTCCGTGTGTGTGTGTGCTCAGTTGTGTCTGATTCTTTGCAACGCTGTGGACTGTAGTCCGCCCAGCTCCTTTGTCCATGGGATTCTCCAGGCAAGAATACTGGAGTGGGTTGCCATTTCCTCCTCCAGGGGATCTTCCCAACCCAGGGATGGAACCCACATCTTTTGCATCTCCTGCAAAGGCAGGTGGATTCTTTACTACCAAGCCACCTGGGAAGCTACCAGCAATGAGCCTTATGATTGCCCTGTTCGCAAATTCCTTTTTTCTTGTCCAGGGTTTCTGTTTCTATCCTGTTTTTGTTTTTGTTGTTGTTGTGAACTGCCTTACATCAAAGAAACAAAAGTATAATTTTGTACACAAATTTAAAAAGTCATGCTGCCTATTGTGTGCCTTAGGAACACAGGCCTCGGTCTGGGAGCTCATCTTGTTTTCCTTCACGCTTAAAAACATATCCATGGCTTTGGACTCTAACTAAGATGAGAAATTGGTGCCAGAACAATGTAATCAGAGCTGGAAAGGGGAAATAAAACTGGGTCGATGGCCTGGATATAGAACGTCTTTATTTTCAGCCTTTAGAGGTTGCTCTTGTGACCCATTTTACAGATAAACCAGGGCAGACATGAAGGAGGATTCAGCTTCCAAGGGCCACCAGGGCCTGCCTGAGTGGCCTGTCTCTCCAGAGACCTGCCTCCAGGCCTCTCTGTCTCACAGCCTCCTGCAGCCTTGTCCATTTCAAAAGTGCTTCTGCAGGTCCTTCCAAATGCTACTGGTGAGCCCACTGAATTTCTACTTTGTTTAGCAATCAGAATCACTGTGACTTTTGAAAAGCATGAAATCTCCAAGGGAAGGAACGTCCTTTTAGGTACTTAGCTTCCAACCTCCTCTCCGCACCACACCCCCCCCCCCCGCCTCCCCCCGCCCCCGACACCGGCCGCCAACATGGAGAAACAATCTGAATACACAAAATTAGAAAAACATACACAGAATGGTTGTTTAAAATTCACAGCTGTCCACACTAAGTATTTGGTATGAAAGAAAGAAGGTAGGAAACATCGGGTTAACAAAATAGCTGCAGATGGATGGGTTCGAGGCTGGGCCGAGGCTGCCATTATCTGCACTGCGGGCAGAGGCTCATTTGCATGTCGGGACAAAGGTTCCCTGTTGGAGACCCGTTCTCTCCATCTTCCTCCTCAAAAAGGCGGCTCACCATCCAGTGAAGATCGCCTGCCTCTGTCCTCCCATCAGAAACCTACAGGAACGAACACAAATCTGTTCTTTTAACACAACGTGGGCACAAAGTGGTGTTTTCACTGCAAATAAAGCCAGGGGAAGCTGAAGAATGGGGCCTTTTATTTGCAGGAGATACTCAAAGGAAGCCAGATTGCACTGTAGGCCAGTACGTATGAATCAAGTTGTTAGAGAATTTGCAGCCTGTGGTCTGGGAGCGCCACTGTAAGTTTGGCTACTGTGAGCTTGAAGCAGTTTGCATCAGAATGCATAATTGCCTCTGTTAATGACATTTTTAGCCCAGTTCTCCAACAGAGAATAAATTCATTTTCCCTCCACTTTTCATACTGCCTGGGAGAGAAGACATTTTTTTCTTTCAATTTAATAAACATGATTGACAACAGAAAAATGCAGATTTGCTTTCATTCTATTATAACTGTATTTCGGAGGCCGGAATGCACACATGTATTCTTCCGACAATTACACAACAGCCCATTAACAATGGCATTCATTCCGTGAATTCTGAAGGCCCTCTCTTATGACTCTTGTAAGAAGTATCTGGAAAGTGGCATGAAGAAATGTTTAAAAATACACCGAGACTAAGGGCATTTTAAACACCATGTCTAATGGGAAATGCCAGGGTAGAAAGGGCATGTCAGTGGTGAAGGCCACTGAGAAGGCGGCAGCCTCTGGGGCTCCAACCCCACACTTTCACGGGCTTCCCAGGTGGCGCAGTGGTAAATAACCCACCTGCCAATGCAGGAGACATGGGTTCTATCCCTGGGGTGGGAAGATCCTCTGAAGGAGGAAAAGGCAACCCACTCCAGTATTCTTGCCTGAAAAATTCCATGGAGAGAGAAGCCTGACAGGCTAAGTCCATGGAGTCACAAAGAATTGGGCATTACTGAACGACAGGACTACAATAAAGCCCCCCTGGGCAGCCAGGGTCTCCCTGGTGGCTCAGATGGTAAATAATCTCCCTGCAATGTGGGAGACCCAGGTTTGATCCCTGAGTCAGGAGGATCCCCTAGAGAAGGGAAAGGCAAGCCACTCCAGTATTCTTGCCTGGAGAATCCCATGGACAGGGGAGCCTGGCGGGCTACAGTCCATGGGATTGCAAGAGTCGGATGTGACTAAGTAACTTAACAACAAGGTCACAAGGATTATTAGTAAGAGGTGTGAGACCAGCACCCTGACCTAACTGGATTATGTGAAGGAACCTGGGGTTTCTCCTCCCTTTCTTCTCTCTCCTCCCCTACCCCACCCTCTCAATCTCGGTGCTCCCAGGAGGAAAGGTTGAGAACCTACCTTTCCCATATGGGTGGGGAAGAACAGAAGAAAGATGACTGTCACTGAGGCTGAGAAAGCCAGAGGACAGGGTGATTTCTGCAGCCGTGGCCTGAGGCGCCATGAGGGCTGGGGGTGGTGACAGTCTAGCCCTGTTCCAGAGAGTGGCCCCATGATGTCACTGAGGGTCTTGACACCAGCTCTTTAAATCAGGGGCTCCTTTAGGCGTACCCCACTGCCATGGTTTCTTATGGCCTTAATCCCAGGCGAAGGGGCAGGTTAAATAATTTTTCTTTTCTCACCACCAAAGACACCCTCATGTTTGAGTAGAAGAGAAAAGGAAAAAAAAGTAAATATCCCAGAGCATAGATAATCTCCTCTTGATCTGGTCTCCCTGGGGCTCTGGCTGGCAAAGCTAAGCTGTCATGATGGTTCCAGAAAAATGAGCATGGGAATGCCCCTCCTTGGGTTTGGGAGAGCCTACTATGGAGGGAGGGGGGTCCCTGTGGCATCTTTGGGTCCCTAAGCCTGCACCCCCAGTGACAGCTGGGTCACCCAGTGCAGACTCTGCTGTGTGTGGGCCCTGGTACCGTGTGGTCATATATCCATGTCCAAATGAGAGGTCGGATTAGATCATTGGGGTGAAAGAGCTTTGTAAACTATGTCTGTGACAAGTGTCTGTGAGTTTTCATTATTAGTAACACAGGCCCTCTTCTGCCAAAAAGACTATTAAATGTTTTTTATCAGAGATTTTTTTAAATGGTTAACAAATCTTTATTGAGTAGGAAATGGCAACCCACTCCAGTATTCTTGCCTGGAAAATCCCAAGGACAGAGGAGCCTGGGGGACTATAGTCCACAGGGTCACAAAGAGTTGGACACGACTGAGCGTATTTATCGAGAGCCTACCACTGACTAGTCACTTCAGTACAATAAATCAGATCATGTCACTCCCTGACCTGATCCACTCCAAGGCTCCTCCTTACATGCAGAATAACACTCATAAGAGAATCCTGGCCCTGTAGGCTCTCCCCGTCCTCCCCTCCTTAGCCCCTTTCCCTCTTCTGCTCCAGCTGGGGCACCCTCCTCGCTGATCCTCAAACCTGCCAACCTCATTTCACCTTAAAGCCTTTGTACATGCTGTCAAATCTGCCTGGAAGACACCCGCTTTCATCCGTTCAGGTCTCTGTTAGATGTCACTTCTTCCAGAAGGTTGCCCTTTCTGCTGTACAGTGAAGAGAATCAGCTGTATGTATACAAATGATGGTGGTGGTGATGGTTTACTCCCTCAGTCATATCTGACTCTTTGCGACCCCATGGGCTGTAGCCTGCCAGGCTCTCCTGTCCGTGGGATTCTCCAGGCAAGAACACTGGAGTGGGTTGCTGTTTCCTTCTCCAGGCGATCTCCCGACCCAGGGATGGAACCTGGGTCTCCTGCATTGCAGGCGGATTCTTTATCATCTGAGCCACCAGGGAAGCCCAATGTATATATTTATCTCCTTGCAATTATATTCTGACATAAATAAATATATAGTAAAGAATATATATGTTTTTTAAAAAAACAAGGTTGCCCTTGACCATGCTGTTTGCAATCACCCCTTATACCTGATGCTTGTTTACACTTACCTTGCATTAAGGTTCTTCATAGCCCTCATGATGGTCTGAAATTGTTGAAGGTGTGTGTGTGTGTGTGTTGCTTGTCTTCCCTACCAGAATACATGCTCTGTGAAGTGCATTCCACTCTTGGCTCTGTGCCCCTGATATTTGGCATATAGTGGGCGCTCAGCTGGAGAAGGGAATGGCAACCCACTCCAGTATTCTTGCCTGGAAAGTCCCTAGGCAGAGGAGCCTGGCGCATTACAGTCCATAGGGTCACAAAGAGATGGACACGATTGAAGCGACTTAGCACCCACGAATGCACACAGGTGCTCAATAGAACCTGGCACATAGTGGGTACTCAATAAATATTTATGAGATGAATGCAAAGAGGATGCGAAGATGAGGAAAAATATCAAGGGACTTAGCATCCTGCCCTTTATCTCCCAGGATTTGGTTTAGAAGGGAAGCAAAGCATAAGAACACAATGCTGACTTTATGAATGAACTTGAAAGACTTAGACACCCAAGTTCTTTTTCTTTTTCATAAGAAAACCTGCCCAGAAGACCTGGTTTCTAAGGTCCCCCTGGGGCTAGGAGTTTTGAGGGGAGAGATATAAAGACCAGGGTCCAAAGAGCCAGGTCAGAGAGTTCAGGGGTGACACACACTGGGAGGGCCGCCCAGCTCCCAGTGACTCTCCGTGCCTGGCCTGGTGCCACCACCTCTCTTTCACCTCCTTCTCTGTGGGTCCATTGACAGCCACGTGGGGCCTCCTCTCTGACTGGCTAAAGAATGAGCCCCTCAATGAAGCTGAGCCCATGAGTCTCCTTCAACCCCAGACCATGGATGGCTTTGCTAGACCAGTTCGGGCCTTCCCTAGGGATCTTCTAACTGATAGTAGGGAGGAAAACTGTTTTCCTTTCTAGCCACAAAGTTATGGGGATGTGAGGCTGGAAAGAGAGAGCAGTGGAAGTTATACCTCGTGGCAACAGCCACAGGAAGCGAGATGCAGAGCCAGGCAGTGGTGGAGGTACAGAGATACAGAGAGAAGGTTCAGGCTGGCTCTACTTCCACTCCCTTCCTTGCCTTCTGCCCTGAACCACCAAATCCCGCCTGTCTGCCTACTGGCTCAAACTCGTTTTTTCTAAAATTAACAAATGTGCCCTGATGAGTCTATTTTTATACAAAAATTATTATTCAGTTATTATAACATAGGCACATACATTGAGTCTAAAAATGCAAGCCTTCCAGGAGATTATCAAATGAAAAGTGGTCTTCCTCGTGTCCCCCACTCCCTCCTCCGCCTCACCACACCACCCCCCCCCCCCCCCCCCCGTTTCATTCCCTAGAGGTAACCGGCAACCACTTGTTAAACTGATTATCCTTCTTACTGTCATTTGACCAACTTCTGGCAAGCATTTTGAAAAGCAGCAGAAAACCTTTTGTAATTTTGATTTATCTGATTGTAATATATATTACTCTTGTAGATTTTCAAACAATGGGTTATTCAGTCATTTATTTCAGTCAGCTCTGTCTGCATTAGTAAATGTTTTGACATTAGCCATTTGTTTCAGAGATGAATGATTCATTTGGGTATTTCTCAACAACATAAAAGAATACTGTGGGTGAGGGCACTGCGGACTTTTTGGCAGGGACTGAGTTATTCCTTTTCACATTCTTTATCCTGATCATGGCGTTTGCGTAGCGCAGGCACACAGTATGTGTTGGAATGGATGAAGAATTGGGTGAAAAGAAGCCCAAGACAGAAGGGGAAAGAATGAAGCTTTATTGAGTGCCTTCTAAGGGTCGCGGGCTTGGCATGCTTTATCTCTTTTAGTTATTGTTGTAACCCTGAGTGACTGCAGGCCCTATCTTTCTTCAGCTGGTTCTTCTTTTCATTTCATAATGAAATGAAACTCCGCATCTCCCCCACTAATTTGTTTGGCTAGATTGCTGCTTTCTATTGCTTGCAGTCAAGAACCCTAACTGAGAAATGGGTGCATCCAAAGTAGGGCACAATGGACTGGACAGGAAATAGATGTATGCCCATTTTAAAATGAGAAAGGTGAAGGTACAGATCCATTCAGTGCTTTGCTTCAGCCCACATAGCTAGGGAGTGGCTGAACAGGAATGAACCCCGGCCTGTCAGGGCACAAACGTTTGGTCCTTTCTACCACTCTGCAGCTAGTGCCAAGGCTCTGGCATAGGAATAAATTATTTCCAGAGGCCAAAGAAAGCATGACTGAACTTGCATGGTCCTCACCTAGAAGTCAGCCTGCATCTGTTTTGCAGAAAGTGGCCTCTTCCTCTTCCAGAAGTCTGTAGGCTTTATCCTTGGAGATTTTTCTAGACCCCTGCTGATGCAATGGCATGTTTTAGACACTTAGAAAACAGTGTTTAGATAAAGGAAGTCAGGCACTATTCTCCTATTTGTCTTCCTATCTCCAGACGTTTCATATGTGTCTCATTCCTCTACACTTCCTTCACTACATAGTTAAAAAGAAAAGAATAGGGATCTGCCAGCTGCGGTGAATAATAATCATTTGTTTGTTTTAGGTCTCACTCTTTATCTAACAAAATATTACAAAGTGGTCAAAAGCAGAGACTCCAAAGCCAGATTTCCTGTGCTTGAGTCCCAGTTCTGCCTCTTATTATGCAACTCTTTGATATGTGATAAATTACTTATTATCTCTGTGACTCTGTTTTCTCATCTGTAAAATGGGTATAATAATAAAAGTTCATGTTTCCCAGGATTGTTGTCTGGATTAAAAGGTTAACATATCTAAAAAGCTTTGAACAGAGCCTAGCACATGATAGGCATTGTGTTTGCTATTACTATTTGTCCTTAATTTATTATTTGAATTTTAAAATTATGTTTTAAGGTTTGAGGGAGACTGAACAGATGAAATGTTTTGAATTCTGCAGGTACATGTGTATGAATTTTGCAGTTCAGGACAGAGGCTCAGAGTCTGTGATTAAGGCATAGGTCTGAAAGTAACAAATGACTGGTAGCTGTAGGAGTATAAATAGAATCCTTCTTCATGGATATTCTAATTATTCTTTCCTCTTTGACATGATTCCATGTTTAGCTGCATAAGATTAAGTAATACTTATGCAGTTTGGGAAAGAGCAATTTAGAAAGATCAGACCGAGTGATCTTAAAGCCATGATATATGGTTCAGTGAAAGTATAAGTAGGTCAAATACCTCTAACAGAATTAGCTGAAATTATGCAAGCTATTATATTGGATATTACTGTTTGAACATTTTGTATAAACGGCAGTAATACACATTCGTCTTTAGAGGATGAATCAAGACTTAAAACTAATTCTGGCGAATTAAGAATTGTATTTTCCAGGAATTAACTACCACAATTTGACTGCAGCTGTAAAAATTTTATTAGGCAATACATCTGACCTCAAATTGGAAATTTGTGTTAGAACCCAGTTTAGGAAATAATTATTGCTGTGTTGTTAATTTTATATTTGCCGAATAAAACCTAGCAGGAGCAACAGGGTAGGGTGCATGTAACAAAAGAAAGCTCTGGGACATGCCTGAAACGAATGTTTTCAGCCCAGCTGGAACACCGACGAGGAGTCTATCCGATAAACGCTGTCCTGGGGAGGTCGTGGAATTAACAGTTTGTGGCTATCAGACTGTGAGAAAGAAATGTATTGATGTTGTTCGTATCATTCACACCAGCCAATAAGAAGCATCCATCCGTGTGTACCTTAAGCCATCTGCCTTGGTAAAGTTTAACTTCCTCACACAACTCCAACCTCACAGGAATGCACACGTATATGTTGACATTGACACTTGGCCTACCTACGTGTTCCTGTTGGTTCAGTTTGCACTGGGAAGAGTATGAGCAGAGAAAGGCCAGCTTCTCTTGGAAGCCTGTGGCTGCTGTCAGCGTGGAGAGAGGGCTCATTAATTCATGCAGTCGTGTGAATGTATATTATGTTTCCTTATGCTGGTATCAGCTTCTAGTATCTCCTAGTAGCATCTAGTATCTTCCCGTTTCATCTCAAAGACATAACTTGAGGTTATGAACTGTGTCCACGGCTCCTTGCTACTGGTTGCTGGTGGGCAGGATTATCCAACAGTTGGGGCACAAACTGCCTTTGAGGTGGAGTATCAAATAACGTGGATTTTCCCCATGAGAACATTATTCCCTTAACAATGCTCTCATGATCCTTCTGGTTGTATCAACCAGGATATCTCAAGTTACTGGTAGGATGTCTTTGACACCTTTTAAACTCTTGTTTACCTCCATTTTTACCAAAGTTTGGGGAGGACTTGGGCTCAAAGCCATGCAAGCAATAGTATCTAGCTATGGATTAATGATGTTGACTTGTTTGCTCTGCTTTTTAAAAATTAATTAATTAATATGGCTGCACTGGGTCTTAGTTGTGGCATAAGGAATCTTCATTGCATTGCATGGAATCTTTCGCTGCTGTGCACAGATTCCATAGTTAGGGAGCACAGGCTTAGTCGCTCTGCTGCTTGTGGGATCTCCAGTATTGTTGCCTAGAGAATTCCATGGACAGAGAGAGGAGCCTGGCAGACTACAGTCCATGAGGTTGCAAAGAGTGGGACATTACTGAGTGACCAACACTCTCACTCCTTTTTAACTTTTTTCCTGTGAAATCTTAGTTCCCTGACCATTGAAAGGCAGATTCTTAACTACTGGATTACCAGGGAAGTCCCCGCCCTGCTTTTTTTTTTTTTTTTTATGATTGTATTTGATTTAGGATAAATGGACATGGTTTTCCATTCATGATAGGGATTGTCTACTTGAAAATAATTGAAACATAAAATAGTGTAATTGATTTAAAAATATATTAGATAAATATAAATAAGTATTCTGTGGGTAAGGCAAGGACTTGGATAGGCTAAATCAAGAAGATTGTTCTAAGAGGCATGAATGACATGCTCAAAGTATTACCTGGAAAGGGATTATGAAATGACTAGTTAGAGAGTTGTGAGCAAGGTGAAGGGGACCAAAAAGAGAGGATGAACACTTAGGACTAGCAACTATGGGAGGCATTAGCCTCTGAGGGCTGAGGTAAGGGTGGGGTTTCCCCAGAGCCACATGAGACCTGGGATTTAGGACGTGGGAGACAGCTGCCTCATTGGGAAAGTGAAAGTGAAAGTCGCTCAGTCGTGTCCGACTCTCTGCAATCCCATGGACTCTACAGTCCACGGAATTCTCCAGGCCAGAATACTGGAGTGGGTAGCCTTTCCCTTCTCCAGGGGATCTTCTCAACCCAGGGATTGAACTCAGGTCACCCGCATTGCAGAGAGATTCTTTACCACTTGAGCCACAAGGGAAGCCCACCTCATTGGGAAGCAGAGAAATAAACAACCTGATGTCTCTCTGCTTCCATCTTCCAGCATGCTGCTGGTGCCTTATTTCAGTCAGCCCAACCCAACCCGAAGCCAAGGTCAAGGGAGAGTCTGGGAGATGCAGTTCTCAGAGGTCAGCCTCTCAGAGCAAAGACAGGGTGGGTAAAGAAGTCGGTGCTCAGTTGCTTCAGTTATGTCCAGCTCTCTGTGACCTCATGAACTGTAGTCCACCAGGCTTCTCTGTCCATGGGATTTCCCAGGCAAGAATACTGGAGTGGGTTGCCATGCCCACCTCCAGGGGATCTTCCTAACCCAAGGATCAAACCGGCATCTCCTGCACTGCAGGGGGATTCTTGACCCGTGACCCACCAGTGGAGCCCGGAAGGAAGGAGTACGGGCTGGCAAATGGAGAAAAGCCAGAGCAGTGGGGCTGAAATGAGTGAACTCGGGAGATGCTGCTGGGGTGTTAGAGAGAAAAGGAAGATGGTGATTAGGGGAAAGGGAACTGACTTTTGAGATTCCACCCTGTATTTTCCACGAGTCAAATATCCTTGTCCTGCTTTAGTTCATTATTTATATCATGAGTAGACGGATGAGATGAGCAAATTTCATCTCTGAAATTCTTATACTGCTAGAGAACAGAGCCAAGTGATAAGTTATTGGCAGATGAATGCTGAACTTGAAGCCCCTGTAGCACGCAGCCCCGCTCACCCACAAGCTTTGTAAAGTAGAGCACAGCAGTTGAGAAGAGCAGCTCAGGGATCCACCTGGCTGCGGTTCAAGTCCCAGCTCCATCACATACCAGCCGTTTGATAGTGAGTGAGTCACTTAATCTCTCTTTGCCTCATTTTACTCATCCACGAAATGGGAGCATGACAGTTCCTACTTCTTAGGGATGCTCTAAGGACTAGGTTGGTTAATGCAGATTAAGTTCTCTGAGAAATATCTGGCACGTACTAAATGTTCAATAAGTGTTTTGTAGCAATGTTATTGTAATTGTTTTGTTTTTGTTTCATTTTGCAGATGATAATGGTACCCCTTCTTTCTTTGGAGCATAAGTAACAGTACTAATGCTGAGGCATAAAAAAGTGGAATAAGGAAGGATCTTTCCTCCTTATTTCTTCACTTAATAGTAAGACCTTAATAGATCAGAAGGCACGATACTCCAGTAACCGAGACCCTGGTTAATCAAGGCAATCAGAACTCCCTTTTCGTTCCAGTATCTGTTGAAATAGTTTCTAAGATGGACCAGTCCGCTTAGATTACCTAGTGAAGAGAGTAGTAAACATAGCTGGAGCCCCTTGGAGACTGAAAACCCGAACGAGCTGCGATTCACTATTCAGAAGATGTGAACTTACCCTTCTAGCCTGTGGATAAAGACTAGGTATTAGGCTGAACATTCTGGGTACTAATTTAGAGGATTTGTCCTTAATCTACCTGGTGCTATTTTATTTTCATTTGCTTCTTTCTAATAAGATGAATAAACTACCCTGAAAAGTTAAGGTTCTCTTAGAACAAGCATGCTTTAAGTGGTAAAAAATTCTTCATTTAATTTGTGTGTGTGTGTGTGTGTGTTGGACAGGTTTTGCCCAGGATAAAGCATGGCTCTGGCCCTTGGGGAGATTTTGATTATAATGAGGAGCATAAGACAATATCCAGGTCAGACTCTTTTGACTGCCTTTGGTAGGCCTAGGGTACAGAGGGGATCCCCAAAAGACACGTTCCCTTTCTGCTAGAGATAGAAGGTACATTGGACCAGTGATCACCTGGGGGAGGGTCTCATTTCTGAGCTGGATTCAGAGGGATGTGACCTTTGAAGTAGGATGTTGAGAATTGGAGATGGATGAGAGGAAACCTTTATGATAGAGATAATTCTACAAGTAAGGGCTTAACATGAGGGAATGACTAAATAGGATTCAAAACCAGCAAACATCCAGCTTGGCAGCCATGTGTTCTACATGTTGTGAGCAGCCTCTTAATGTGTTTGTCTTATTGACTGTAATATGGCCTCCACAGTGAGAAATAGACCAGAAAATATGGTTGGGGTTGGATTATAAAGAGTTTTAAATGCCAAGCCAAGGAATGAACATGCAAGTTTGTGAGCTGATTTTTTTGACTTTCAATCTTGAAGTGAAAAGGTAGAGAGCGTTTTCAGTGTCCCAGGTCTTAAAGTTAAGAGATGGATGCTATGGTCTTGCCTGTATAGAGTTCACAGTCAGACACAGAAGATGGTCACTGCATGATATCATGAAGGTCACAGCAAAGGGACCATGGTGTCCAACTCAAGTGGGTCAGAGAAGCTGCTGAAAGTGGGGGATTCCTGGGTGAGACACAGGCAATTGATTCAGCAAAGTAAGGCAGAGAGAACTGTGTGTGCAAAGATCCAGAGATGAAAGAAGATGACTGTTGAGAAACAGCCAATGGGCTTCTTCCAAGGATGACTAGTTGGGATGATTTTGTTAGAAAGGCACGGCAAGCTACTCAAGTGAATGCCAATAAAAATATGGGGTTATTAGAAAAGACCCTCATGCTGGGAAAGATTGAAGGCAGGAGGAGAAGGGGACAACAGAGGATAAGATGGTTGGATGGCATCACCGACTCAATGGACATGAGCTTGAGCAAGCTCTGGGAGTTGGTGATGGACTGGGAAGCCTGGCGTGCTGCAGTCCATGGGGTTGCAAAGAGTCAGACATGACTGAGTGACTGAACTGAACTGATTGTAAGGGTACTAAAGGCTCCTGGACTCCAAGTACAATGCAGCCAGGTTTCAGGGAACTTACTGACTTTCAGGAAGCAAATATTCAAGCCCTCCCCCGTGGGCTATGTACTTTCTCATCTCTGCTTTTTCTTGACTTATCTATTTCTGTCTTTCTCTCTTCCTTGACTTTCAAGATGGCCATGAGCCCACGACGCTATCCTATCTGCACAACCCTAACTAACTCAGCCTCTCAGCTCAGAGTCCCAGGAAAGAACTTCGGCCACCTGAATTCAGCAGAGTTCTTGACACCAGACTATGTCATTGGACTGTTCAGAGATTTATTATCTTTGGGTTGGAATCTCTGGTCCAATAAGCTGTGACTGGGAGGGAAGGGACCAGGTCATACATGTCCACTCATCTGGGGCTATGGGTCTTAATGCCCAAGTCTCCAAAGATTCTAAGATGCCACAGAAGGTAGTTTGAATAAAGGACCAGCTCTTGAACTAACAACATGGCACCCTGCAAAGCCCCTCCCCCAACACCTCCACCACCACCCCCTCCCCTCCCCCATCCAATCTAAGTGTAATGACCCGAGAGCCACTTCCTTGATTGACATTCTTGTCAAGATCCACTCATTCTGGACCTAGAATGTTAATTTCATTTGGAGCAGCAAAAAAATAAATAATTCAATTAGGCGTTTTCCTGCTAGACCTATGGAGAGAACTAAGTGATAGGAATCTCTCCATCAAGTTGTCAGGTTTATCTTAAGCACTCAGGGACAGAAAATGGTGGCAAATAACAATTTGTGATCAAGAGAAAGTAGAAAGTGCAACGCTCCAGTCAGAATGTTAATTCTTAGAATTTTGTGTTTATCTTGGTGGTGATGCTGCCCTCAATTTTATTAAAAGTTTAAGACTTTCTCTGATTAAAAATGTACTAATATGCTAAGAAAAAAAAGATTCCTCTCCCCCTGCCATATTAAAATTTATTTCCCAGGAGAGAAAATAAATTTCTGTGAAACGAAAGAAAGAATTAAGATGCTTGTTTTCTGAATCAGCCTGTTTTCTTCTTGCAAAGAATGTGCTTTCAGGCAAATCCATTTGTGTGCCTCTGGAGGTATGTGATGTCAGCCGCTGTAAGACAATAGTAATTAAAAAATTAAACAATTGAAAAAGGGAAAAGTTTGTCATCAATTTTAATGTTATGTTACGTGAATTAATATTTCTTCTTATAATGCAATATTCTTCAATTTATCATGCAAGCACAGTCCTTGCTTCCTCATGGTGGATAATTAGTTTACATTGCTCTACAGAAATGAATTGTCGCTGGCGATCTCAAGAGTCTGCTAACAAATCATTTTTGTTGGGGCTTCATTGAGATTCTACTCAGGCCTTAACTATAGCTATATATGGCATTATCCTTAAATGTTAAACATCAGCTTAATTTAACAAATAACAGCAACAACCAAAAAAAAAAAAAAAAAAAGAAAGAAAGAAAATTAGACTCCTAGACCAAGAAGGCTAGAAACCTATTCTTGTGACAAATCAATACTTTGTCCTCTTACTTCACAAAAAGGATTTGTGTTCTCAAGTATAATTTTCATGACCAGTTTTTCTCCCCTCTCCCACCACCAACCCAGCCACTAAACCAACCAGCCCAGACAGTGAAGAGAGGCTTGGGACCTCTCCAGGCTGTTGATGAGACAAAATTACTCATGAGTCTTCGTGCACCTCCTCCTCTGAAACTTGATGTCACCATGAAATACTCATGGAAAAGAAAATTGATCTCTAGATCTAATTCAAAATTCCAGTCTTTGTCATCATGTGTATGAAAGCCATATTATGGATCAATTCCATCACAGGGGAAAAAGAAAATTGGATGGTCTGATCATGTCTGGTGAGCTCAGTATGGCAGAGCTGATCTGTCTCACTGAGGTTCCTAAAGTACAGTGCACACGGATAACACAGTTTGCCCACGCGGGGAGCTGAGCAGGAACTATGGGAGATGTGACCTGCAAGCATCTCGTCTTAGAGAGAAGACGATGACTTCTGAGAATCTGATTCACTATCATCTAGAGATTCTCAGGAACATGGTGGGAGTCCTCCAAAGGACTTTAGAGAAGTATCAGCCCTGCCTGCCAAGAGTTCCAAGCCTAAGATTCAACTAGATTTGATTGGGTCAACAAACATTTATGGAGTGCCTATTAAGGGCCCCATCTAAGAAGTGTGGGTTCTTAGGTAGAACTATTAAGAAGTACAAGTCTGGCCTCTGCCTTAAAGAGAGTTACAGTCTAGTTGGAGGAAGAAAAGGTGAGCATAGGGCAAAAGGAAATGAAATAAAAGGGCACAAATATTGATTATCGATTAGTTTGTTGTTCAATCGCCAAGTCGTGTCTGACTCTGAGACCCCATGAACTGCAGCACATCAGGCTTCTCTGTCCTTTACTGACTCCAGGGATTTGTTCTAACTCACGTCCATTTGATAAGTTTAGAATTTTCCAAAGTTCAAGTGACTTTGGGTGGTACAGGGATACAGCACTAATTAATGAATTAATGAGAAAATTAACTCATTTCAATCTCTTTTCAATCTTTCCATGCCAACAAGAGAAACTCTAAGTTTTGTGGCTAATATGTCTTTAATACTTCACTATGTTTTCCAAGCTTTCATTTTAATAACAAAAGAGCAGGTTCTAGGGTACAACACTAGGCACAACTTTATTTATTTATTTATTAAATTTTATTTTTTTACTTTACAATACTGTATTGGTTTTGCCATACATTGACATGAATCCACCTCAGGTGTACATGAGTTCCCAACCCTGAACCCCCCTCCCATCACCCTTCCCATATCATCTCTCTGGGTCATCCTAGTGCACCAGCCCCAAGCATCCTGTATCCTGTATCGAACCTAGACTAGCAATTCGTTTCTTACATGATAGTATACATGTTTCAATGCTATTCTCCCAAATCATCCCACCCTCTCCTCTCCCACAGAGTCCAAAAGTCTGTTCTTTACATCTGTGTCTCTTTTACTGTCTCGCATATAGGGTTATCATTTCCATCTTTCTAAATTCCATATATATGTGTTAGTATACTGTATTGGTGTTTTTCTTTCTGGCTTACTTCGCTCTGTATAATTTGCTCCAGTTTCATCCACCTCATTAGAACTGATTCAAATGTATTCTTTTTAATGACTGAGTAATACTCCATTGTGTATATGTACCACAGCTTTCTTATCCATTTGTCTGCTGATGGACATCTAGGTTGCTTCCATGTCCTGGCTATTATAAACAGTAGGCACAACTTTAATAATAGCATATTTTTCATGTTATTTTTAATTTTCTTAGATTTTTTAAAAAGTGGACTATTTTTTAAATAAGTCTTTGTTGAATATGTTACAAAGCTGCTTCTTCCTGAGATGAGAAGCAGACAGATGCACCTGGGTCCTTACAAAGATTTGTAATGACCAGAGATTCAAGCCAGGACAAAGGATTATCACTGTGGCTTGACTCCCTGTAGCTCGTAACCCATTATCCTTTGGGCTCCCATCCCTGCTGTTAACTCTGACTTGTGGAAACCCCATTTTCTACCCTGGGTACAAGGGAAGTGGCTGGTTCTGGGTGAGGTCTCACTTTGGGGAGAGAGAGTCTGGGCTTGGGTTATACAAACTCATTCTATCCCATTGTTTAAGGGTGTTGTGGGTTAAATCGGCATTTGAGGATTCACTTTGGACACTTTGGAGTTTCTGTGGGAAGTGAGCCTGGCTTCCCTCAGATCCCCAGCCGCAGTGCATGTGCGGGGTGGGATGTGGGAGCTGCCATCACCAGGATGCACCCGTTGGAAAGTGTTTCTCCCAATCCCAGCTGTTTAAAGGCTAATCTTTTTGCCTCACATGGGTTAAGAGTGCAAAGTTGAGTCCAAAAAGGGCTCAATTCAATCTCATTTCCTCCTCCCTTTGATCTCTTCATTTCCTATTTCACTTCCTCTGACAATTTCCTCCTTCCATTCCCAGAACAAACAACTCTCACTGTGGCACTTGGCCATTTGCAATCATTTTCCCAGATCCTGATTCTCTTTTGGCCGCTGTTCACTATGGACCTTCTGATAAATATCAGAGGCAGGGTTGGGGGCACCTCATGTCATGCTTCATGGATCCTCATGCCTGAGACTTGGGTATAGCTAGAGCTATCAGCCTATGAAATCTTGAATCCCCCAACAGGTAAGTAGCACAAGTATAACCAAGAAGTTGAGTATTTCACAGTGAACAAAGATAGATTTCTACCTATGGGTCCCTCAAAGGGGCTAATGTCACGATTTCAGCCATTTGTGTTTTTTTTCCTAACTGAGCTCATGGGTGAGAACCAAATATTCTATTCTAAAAAAAAAAGAATAAGTCAAGGCACAGAATGTTCTAGAAACTTCCGTGTTTTTATTTTTATGTCTGCATCTCAATGTGAAATGGTTCCTGAATTAATCATATTAGTAAAACTGGCAAGATTAAAAGAGCCATAAACACACACACTCAGTGTTTCAACATCCATTAAAATGTATACTGCAGCCTCCCAGAATATTTAATAGGCTTATATGATGACTGAATGCGAATTCATTCATCTCAGTCAAGTCGGGTTATTAAGATACATACGCTAAGTGATTTGTCCTGTGTTTACCCTTTGCTGGGAAAATGGTATCTGATTTTGAAAAGAAAAAAAAAAAAAAAGAGTTGTTCTTTGTTGAAAGAAATGAGAGGCAGGACCCCGCCTCCCCCCCACCCCACCCCAGTTTTCATACCAGCTCTATCACAAGCAAAATACGTAGTCCCTGCGGGAGTCAACTGTCCATCTGAGAAATTAAGATTGCCTAAGTGATCTCTAATGTTCCTTCTACCGCCGACTTCTTTGAAAGTGGCATAAGGAGTAGAGGAGTGTGGGCTCTGGCATTGGGCCACCAGGGTCCATACCCTGCCTCTACCTCTCCATTTTCCCATCTGTAAAATGGGGATGATAATAATAGAATGTTAAACGGAGACGATCAATGCAGATCGTGGTACCTAGGGAATGCTCAATAAATATCAGTTAACTTTAGAAATTAACGCAACATCAGGACTTCCCTGGTAGTCCAGAGAATAAAACTCCGAGCTCCCAGTGAGGGGGCCTAGGTTCGATCCCTGGTCAGGGAACTAGGCCCCACGTGCCACAACTAAGAGTTCACATGCTGCAACTAAAACTCCCACATGCTGATGAAACTAAAAAAAAAAGAAAAGAAATTAATGTAACATCTACTGGGCAGTCTGAAAATGGATTTCATTCTTGAATTTAAGAATATCACACTTTAGCTACATTATTAAACTTAATCCTCCCCACCACCTTGTAAGGAAGATGGAGTTAACCTTGATTTAAAGATAGGAAACTGAGACCCAGAGAGATGAACTAACCTGCCCAGAGTGATACAACTATTAAGAGATAGAGCCAGGATTTAAACTCAGATCCTCACTGACTCCACTGTGGGCTCCCCTCCCACCCAATCTATCCATCTAACTTCTGGTTAAGTTCCCAGCACATCCAGCATCCCTCAGGGATTCTGAGTACATCTCTAAGTATTCGGCCTGTGGCCATAAATTTCTCCACTTTGGGAAAACGGAAAAGAGCTGGACCATGTTCTTGACCATTTTGGTTTCTCTGTTTAGGTTTTTCAGTTTAGGACTGAAAAATCAAAGTTGTGTTCTCAACACCTGTTTTCTCTCCTCCCTCACTGAAGCTTAGTCAGCCAAGAGCAGCTTTTGTTCATTATTATTTTTTGGTTTTAATTTGCTGAGGTTCAGGCTCAGTGATATCACATCTCCAACATTAATGTGTACCTCGGCCAAGCTGAGCCACATGGAAAACCAGAGTCACACTTTTGAGTCTAGATTAGTTTCCCAGCTTCGTCACTATTGACATTTTGGGCCAACAATTCCTTGCTGTGGGGGGCTGTCCTACACATCCTGTAGAATGTTTACCAGCATCCCTGGCTTCTACCTACTAGATGCCAGTAGCAACCACTCCCAACCTCTAGATTGACACTCAAAAATATCTCCAGACATTGCCAAATATCCCCTCGGGAGCAAAAATCCCCATTTTGGTTGAGAACCACTAGGCTAGCTAAAAAGGATGAAAAGCTTAAGCTAAAGTATCCTTTTCATTCTGCCTTTGCCTGCTTCATCACATGGCTTTTGGGGTTATTTAGGTTCTGGTAAGCAACTGTTTTATCTGGCAACATCCTAGCAAGCAAAACATCAGCCATCGGGAGATGCTTTTGGTCTGAAGGCGATTTGGCCTGGATGGAAATACATGTTATGTTTTTGTCTCCGTGGCTAGCAGGCGTGTTTTTTTGGGGGTGGGGGGGCAGTTAAGGCAGCCATTTTCAAAATGGTCCCCCCAACTCTCCATGGGTCCAGTGCCCTCTGCTGGAAGGTTTGCCAACATTGTCTCAGAGGAGGTTGGGGCACATGGTTTGAGAATTTGGGAAACGGCGCAAGTACAAAGAATAAACGAAACAATCCAATGCATAGGAAACTTTTGCAGTAGCTTCCTTGGTATCTAGTCATTTTTTCCACAAGCTTTCTAATTTCTTGGCAGAACTTTTTTTTTTTTTGGTAGATTAACCAAAACTCTTTCCATCCTTTCATCTGTATACCCATATGGTCTTTCACTGATAATTATAACCACATCAACAAAAATTTACTGATGGACTAACCATGTGTCCAGTCAATGTGTCCCCTGTATCAGAGGTTGCCAAAATTTTTGGAATCAGGGATTGGTTTCGTGGAAGACAGTGAGGGGTGGGGGATGATTTCAGGATAATTCAAGTGCATTAATTACATTTACTATGCACTTTATTTCTATTTTTATTGCATCAGTTCCACCTTAGATCATCCAAGCATTAGATCCCAGAGGTTGGGGGCTCCTGTCCTATATGCTTCCTCCTCTGGTGTTCTCAATAGCTCTCTCAATAGACAGAGGGTACTATTACTATTATTATTCATACACACTGGTGGCTCAGAGGTGAAGAATCTGCCTGCAATGTGGGAGACTCTGGTTCAATCCCTGGGTCAGAAGATCCTTTGGAGAAGGGAATGGCATCCTCATGGAGAATTCCATGAACAGAGGAACCTGGAGGGCTACAGTCCATGGGGTTGCAAAGAGTCGAACACAACTGAGTGGCTAACACTTTCACCAAGACTTTGGTCACTTTCACCAAATCGACCCGACCAAGGTCACACAGCCTATAATGGTGGAGAAAAGGCCTCAATGCCAGAGCCCACGTGTTTAACCGTACACTACACTGCTTTATTCCTTTATTCATCTCTTCTTTTCCATTCCACCCTAAAGTTTCCTTTCCAAATGTGACTCATTATTGATCTAAGGAAGCAGCGTATGGATGTCTGGTGTCATTTTGAATTTGCTCCCATTTATTTAAAGCATATTTTTCACCTAATTACCCCTTTTAGCTTCCGAAACCACAGGAAGATAAGTTGCTTTTTTCCCAGTGTGAACTCTAAACACAGAATTCTAATAGAGAACTAGAGTCTTAAGCATTCAAGGGCTCATGAATCTCTCTAAAAATATTATATTCGAATAACATTCACGTGCATCAGAATACATCAGAATAGATCCAAGACCTTGTAATTTATGGCCTTGCTTATTACTTTAAAAGCCTGGGATTCTTGTAGAATATGGTTTAGTGGGTCAAACATTCCCTTTCCTCTCATTTATCAGGCTTTTGATCTCATGTCAGTCCTGAATGTCGGCTTGCCTGGCCAGGAACCCCAGGCTAGCAGATCACATACACAACAGACTCCCTTCCCTTTTAAAAGCTGGTGGGGATGAGGGTGCGACAGCCTCGGCTGGGTAAGCAGAGGAGGTATTGAGTTCCCTGAGTCCTCACTGCCCCTTTGTCTATTATTATTTTATAGTTTTGTTCTGCATTCCTTTCATTCAACCTCCAGTCCATAGAAGCCTGTTTCTTTATTAGTTACATATGTCTGCACCCTTTTACCCCAGCAGGGAAAGACAAAATATTCTGGAGGGCTCAGAGGCCTGGGATGGACAGCTAATCCATCCCCACCTTGAACTAATCGGCGAGCTGATGTGCTATTGTACTGGGTACTGTTCTGTGCAGCTGAGCGGTGGGGTTTCAATTTGTAGGAGCATAAACAGATACTAAAGTTGGAAGAACGGCTCAGTCATTTGTTAGCAGAGTTCAGATCAAATTATCACAGCGGTCCCCTGCTGACAGCCTGAACAATTACCTCCTTTTTTTCTTGATCTTTAAATGTTTTCTGTTTCACTTAAGCCTCAGTAAATAGTTTACTTCTCATGGGCTTCATTTATTGACACAGAGAGGCTGATTTATTTAATTTTGTTTCTCTGCTGCCTTCCCAGAAAGGAGTCTGTAATGCTTTGTTGAAATCTCCCCCCTTCCCTGCCCCAAATGATAAGTTTATCATGGTAGACTGAGGAAGCGGTTTAATGAGGTGACTATAAATTACCTGGCTTTTTAATGAGAAGTTTAGATGCCCAAATTTGAAAGCCGATTTTTAAAAGGCTCTAAACCAGAATCCAGCGTCCGTTACTTAAAGAGGTTGAAATTCGGTCAGAAAGGGACCTAAGGAGCGATCCTGAGACTCTGGGATCTGAATCCATAATTGGATTATTCAAAACCCAGGAATCTGATTATTCTTTTAAAGAAAATGGCGTATATTGTGTCCCTTACCTCTGTCCCATCTTGGCATAGATTCATTGATGTTCTGAGTGAGTTCACCGGAATTAACTCCAACATTTGTTTTCACTCTTTCTCCCCTTCCCCCATTTTCAACCCTTGACTTTCACTCTTCCACAGTTACATTTGTCTGCTTCTTACAGTCCTACTGGGACGGATTTATCATCATTTGCTAACATATCTGTCTCAAAATCTCAGCTTTGATCAGCTTGTATTTTATAACTTACATCTGTTCTACATTTAACCTTTTGTAATGCTGTTTTTCAAAAATATTACCTGAGCTAACAAAAGAATTGTACCAGAGCATGAGCTCCAGAGTGGAGATTTAAAAAAAAAAAAAAAAGCCACCAAACATACCTGCCTACATGACCATATTTTCATTACTCTTCCAGAGGTGACTTCTCATTAAATGCATCAGTCCATCATTTCTCCCCACTTCGTGGCGGGACCCCTGTCAATCCAAGGGCTTCATGCTCCCCATCCGCTCTAGTCCCATCTCTTTGACCCTTCCTCTGCCTGGAATTCACGCCAGAGCACAGGACTGTGAAGGGGGTACTTCTGCTGGGGTCTAGGGCTGGACTTGGAGCTGGCTTTCCTGTCCCATCTGCCTGACCTGGAGGGGGACCAGGGGTCCTTGCTGACCAGGGCAGACTGCCACTGTAACTCATGTGAATTCTTTTCCAGCAGGTCTGCCTCCCATGAGACTTGATTCACTCATTTGAAGAAAGTCAACTTATTTTTACAGATGAATTCTTGACACCCAAAAAGTATTCTTTTAAAAAGAATAATAAACATTCATGTACCCACCACCCAGCTTAAGAAATAAAATATTACAAATACAGTAGAAGGCCATCGTGTCTCTTTCTTTATCACATCCTTCCCACCGCTCCTTGGAGAGAAAGGTCACTCTGAATTGAGGGTACGCATTTCAGGCTATTTCTTTATACTTTGGTGGTGATTTAGTCACTAAGTCGTGTCCGACTCTTGCGACCCCATGGACTGTAGCCTGCCAGGTTCTTCTGCCCATGAGATTTTCCAGGCAAGAATACAAGAGTGGGTTGCCATTTCCTTCTCCAGGGGATCTTCCTGACCCAGGGATTGAACCTGGATCTCTTGCATTGCAGGCATATTCTTTACAGACTGAGCTATGAGGGAAGCCTTCTGTATATTTTAACTGCTTATGTATGTTCTTCTACACAAAATTTTTCATACAGTTCTGAGACATGCTTTGTTCAGCCATGTTGATATGTGCAGTGCTAAGCCGCCGTTTACACTGTTGTTGGATGTTCTGTTTTATCATGAACATGTACATAATTTCCAACTTTCTTACTAGAGAGAGCAATGCTTTATGAAAATTCTTACAAATGTCTCCTAGGACGCCTGTGTAAGAGTTTCTCCAGGTTCATCACTGAGAGGGAAAGGCTGACTCACAGGCTACACACTGCTTGATTTTAGTAAATATTGCCAACCTCTTTCCCGACATGGTTGTTTGATTTTACACTCTTGTCAATGCTTGCAATTGCCAGACATTTTAAAATGTCGCCAAAGGATGGAAATGTAATGGTATCATGTAGCAGTTTTCATATGCAACTATTTGCTTACTAACAAAGTTGAAATGAAATGGTAAATAGTAATACAGTGCCTGGCAGGTAGTAACTATTCTATTAATGAAACATTGTTGCTATGATTCCCTTACAGAGAAATCTTATGAGGTAGTATAAACAGTGGTTAACCCCATTATATAGATGAGTGCCCGGGACCTGGAAACACACCAGCTGTAACAGGATAAATCCAGAGAAACATAAGCAGTGGAGATGATAGTGGTGGGCAGTAGCCTGTGATCCATGACTGACTTGCTGGCATCACTACCACGTGGAGAGACCATGGCCAGTGATGGCCTACCATCTTGAACGATGCTTGCCAACTTTCCTAATGACTTTTACACCTGCTCTGAGTCAAGACTCACCATGGGAACGTGAAGGTCAAGGACTGGGTTCTCTCTTTTTTTGGTTCATGTCTTGGGGAGAGGACAGGTGGCCCTTGGTTCACCCCTCTAGGCGGCAGGGGTCTCCACAGAATCAACTGAGTCAGACTTTTGGAGCTCCCCTTCCCCACCACCAGCCTGCACTCTAAAAAGCAGCCCTGGAGACCACGGACTTCTTTACTAGCCTTAGAAGGTTAGAACTGAGTCCTCTTCCTCCAGTGAACCTGGAAGAAGCCATGTATTTGGGGGAAGATATATAAGTCATCTTGATGACTGATGCTAATGACATCGATGATGAAAGTAATGATGAAGAGGAGGAGGAGGAAGAGGAGAGAAGCTAACTTTCTTTTTCTCTCTTTTGATCTCCATGCAGTATGCTCCTTCTGTATGCCAAGCATGTGTGGACATCTTACACACATTCTCTGTCATCTTTGGAGCTCATGAAGAACTCTGTTAAGGAGACAGTGTTAACTCCATTTTGCTGTTCCAGTAGCATTGTAAGAAACATGAACAAGCGGGCTCCAGACAGCCTGATTTGGGAGAAAGTGGCAGTCAAGATGTTCCTTTTTTAACTAAGGGTTTCTGTGCCCCAAACGCTCTCCCTTCTTTAAATTTGTGCTCAGGCACTTCAGTCGTGCCCCGACTCTTTAAGATCTTATGGACTGTAGCCCACCAGGCTCCCTCTGTCCGTGGAATTCTCCAGGCAAGCATACTGGAGCAGGTAGCCAGGCCCTCCTCCAAGGGATCTTCCTGACCCAGAGATTGAGCCCACATCTCCTGCATGTCCTGCGTGAGCAGGTGGGTTCTTTACCACTAGCGCCACCTGGGAAGCCCTGTTCTTTAAATTAGCAGATTCATTTTCTTCTGCAGCGTCATCCGTGCATTCTTCAAACGAGTCCTCTTTGGCCTTCAAACATCCAGGGTCCCAGGACAAAACCAAGTTCACCATGAACTTGAAGTGCCACGTCTAGGATCTCCATCTCTTTTAAGGACCAGTGTCTGGGAAGTCTTCAGCTCTATAAAGTAACATTTTGGGTTAAGAACGGCAGCTGCATACCTCTACTACCACTGTGAGGTTAAGATCTGGTCATACACCTTTTTCTCTTTTGATTTCCAGAAGGCATGGGAACAGCTAAGGTTACCAAACACACCTCTCTTGATGGAGAAAATTCTTTTTTTTTTTTTAGTTTGGTTTTGTTGTGCCAAATTCTACCCTTTGAAAAATGCAGAAGCCCATTAGAGATTAAGACTACAAACAAGCTTAAAACACATCTTAACAGCATTCAGAAATGTCCCAGGTGTAGGCGGGTCAAAGCGATATCTTGTTCTCCTAAATATTTCAACAGATAGACAAACTTTTGATTGCGATATCTGCTCGAAAAATGACTTTGAACTCTCCGCCAGTACCTCCCACTTGGGCTTTCTAAAACCCACAGAGGGCCAGTGGCTGATAAGGGGCTAGAGTGGTCCCGGGCGGTGAGGGCCTTTTATCTCACCTCGCTGTGTACACGAGCCCGAGCCGTTTGCTTAGCTTGGCTCTGCTATCCTGAGGACCTTTTAAAAATCCTCCCATTTATTAGGATCTAACACCCGATCTATAAATAAACCAGCAAAAAATGTAGATTTCAGCAGTGGTAGGAGGGCAGTTCACTCTCAGGAGGGCTGAGTTCTCCCTCTAGCTGGTTATTCCTCTCTTGCTCACTCCCTGGATCCCCTCTCTCCTCCCCTCCCTTTCTCGGTCCTCCCTTCCTTTCCCTTTTTCTTCCCTGCCTTCCTTCCTTTTCCTGCAGCCACTTGCAGATAACAAAAGAAAAATCAAATAGATTGACCATATTTTTGACGTAGGCTTTAAGTTCACATATCAAGAAATAGTAAGAGTCTGGTGGCTAAGAGCTCAGACTCAGAGCCTGGGTTTGACTTCTGGTCTGAGTGGGTCCTTGCTATATGATTTTAGGCAATTTACATAACATCTCTGTGCCTCAGTTTTCTCATCAGTAAAATGGGAACAATAACAGCCCATGGGATTTTTCTAGGAACTAAAATTCAGAATGGGCCTTGGTACATAGTACACCCTAAGTTTCAGTCAGTTCTCAGATGGTAAAGAATCTGCCTGCAACGAGGGAGACCTGGGTTTGATCCCCAGGTTGGGAAGATCCCCTGGAGAAGGAAATGTCAACCCACTCCACTATGCTTGCCTGGAGGATTCCATGGACAGAGGAGCCTGGTTGACTACAGTCCATGGGATTGCAAAGAGTCAGACACAACTGAGCGACTTTCACTTTCACGTTAACGTGCAAGAAGCTTTGAGGTAGTTTTCATGGCATCACCTCTGGTCTCAAAACGAGTTGTCTTCCACTGAGAGACCTTGGTCACATAGCTCCACAACAAGGACAAGAGCCCCTTTGCAGACCAGATTTCCCACAGGTGAACCTAGGGCCCCTCATCCTCTCTAGGACAGACGAGGGAAGAAGACAGTGGGTCTATTGCCCTGAGCTCAAGAAGCCAACACTGATGCCTCTCCACCCCCAGCACTCAAGGATGGAGGGTCTAGCTGGTGGCACTATCTCAGACATGTGGAGATGCTGTGATTAGGCTGATCCATCTGGCCCTGTTGAGAGCTTTCGGTGATACAAGTCTTATCACTGGGAGGGAATGTAATCATCTCCTGGCCATTCTGTGCCCCCTTGTGAGAGAAGGCTGGAACCCACCCAGCTCTCCTGAGCCACATGGTAGGGCTAGCAGGAAATAGGACCCAAAGCCCTCCCCTCTCTGTTATGGGTTCACCCTGAGGCCTCCAGATTCTCTGACAGGTCCAGGGCAGATTGGAGGGACTGTTGCTTCCCCTTACCAGGCCATCAGGCGATTAGAGGAAAGCCCTGTGCCCATTTCTCAGAGAGATGGAGCCAGTAGAGGTGGCTGACCCAGGATGCAGGGCAAAGAACACAAAGTATCTTCTCCCGGCTCTGTGGAGCCTTTTCTACAGTGTGAGAACAGACAAACTGAATCTGAAAGAAGCAGGGTGCATCTCTCATGGTTGTGTACCAATGGAAATTTTGAACATTGTTTTTCTTCCTAAATGCTCCAGGGTAGTTGGCTGGGTTTTTTTGTGTTTTTTTGGTTTTTTTTTTTTTTTTTTTTTTTTTTTTGGCAGCATTTCTTGGAATGCAGGATCTTAATTCCTTGATCATGGAGCAAACCCTTGCCCCCCAAAGTGGAAGCCAGAATTCTTAACCACTGGACCACCAGGGAAATCCTGGGTAGTTAGCTTTTTGAAAGGACCTATAGTAAGATGAAAATCTTTCAGGATGTAATTTGCAGCTCAGATAGTAGAATCAAAAGGATTTCTTAAATGACAACTGCATTGAAACACCTGCAACCTCCAAATGGATTTCCTGAACATCACGTGGATCTTGGGATCAAGTGTTCAGTTCAGTCAGTTCAGTTGCTCAGTCATGTCTGACTCTTTGTGAACCCATGGACTGCAGCACACCAGACTTCCCTGTCCATCACCAACTCCCAGAGCTTGCTCAAACTCATGTCCATAGAGTTAGTGATGCCATCTAACCATCTCACCCCCTGTTGTCCCCTTCTCCTCCTGCCTTCAATCTTTCCCAGCATCAGTGTCTTTTCAAATGAGTCAGTTCTTCGCATCAGGTGGCCAAAGTACTGGAGTTTCAGCTTCAGCATCAGTCCTTCCAATGAATATTCAGGACTGATTTCCTTTAGGATAGACTGGTTGGATCTCCTTGCAGTCCAAAGGACTCTCAAGAGTCTTCTCCAACACCACAGTTTAAAAGCATCAGTTCTTCGGAGCTCAGCTTTCTTTATAGTCCAACTCTCACATCCATACATGACCACTGGAAAAACCATAGCTTTGACTAGACGGACCTTTGTTGGCAGAGTAATGTCTCTTCTTTTTAATATGCTGTCTAGGTTGGTCATAGCTTTTCTTCCAAGGAGCAGAGTCTTTTAATTTCATGGCTGCAGTCACCATCTGCAGTGATTTTGAAGCCCCCCCAAATAAAGTCTGTCACTGTTTCCATTGTTTCCCCATCTATTTGCGTGAAGTGATGGGATCTGAAGCCATGATCTTAGTTTTCTGAATGTTGAGTTTTAAGTCTGCTTTTTCACTCTCCTCTTTCACTTTCATCAAGAGGCTCTTTAGTTCTTCTTTGTTCTCTTCCATAACGGTGGTGTCATCTGCATATCTGAGGTTATTGATATTTCTCCCAGCAATCTTGATTCCAGCTTGTGCTTCATCCAGCCCGGCATTTCTCATGATATACTCTGCATATAAGTTAAATAAGCAGGGTAACAGCAAAGATTTCTCTGAGGAAAGAGAACTACTATCCATGCAGCTTCCCTTGCTTTGATTAAGGTTTGTGGCGGAAACTGCCTGCATCCACAAAATCCATTTTCTTCTTTGGCCTGGCTGGACTATAATGACCCAGACTCCCTTGAAGTTGATCAGGGCCACTTGCGTTTTTTCCTATAAAATGTGGGCTACTTTCATTTCTGGGCTCTAACATGCACTTTCTGCATGTTCTCTTGCCCCTTCAAGACTGGCTGGAATCTGGACAAGGCAGAGACCCAGCAGAGGGTGACAATGCCCTGAGGCAGGGCCAGTGACCTCTGCCCCAGATACAGCCCCAAGTGGGCTGATTCGGGCCACACCTGTCACGTGAGCACTGCCTAGGTTTGCTTTTGGGCCACAGCCCCAGAGCTGAGTTGTAACAGAGACCTTACGACCAGCAAGCCAAACATATTTATGATCTGCCCTTTAGGGAGAGAGTTTGCTGACCCCAACCCTAGGGGATGGCCAGGAAACAAGAGGAACTGAGTCTCTGAGCAGAGGCACTGTACACACCAGGTGCATGGTGAGATAAGGAAATGTGGGCGCTTGGCTCCCTAGGCTTCTTGCTGCCAAATGTCACAGCAGACCAGTCCATTTCACAGTGTGGCTGGAAACCATATCAGAACACCCGAATGGAAGGACTGAAGCTAAAGCTGAAGATCCAATCCTTTGGCTACCTGATGCGAAGAGCTGACTCATCAGAAAAGACCCTAATGCTGGGAAAGATTGAGGGCAGGAGGAGAAGGGGACAACAGGGGATGAGATGGTTGGATGGCATCACTAGCTCTGTGGACATGAGTTTGAGCAATCTCTTGGAGTTGGTGATGGACAGGGAAGCCTAGTGTCCATGGGATTGCAAAGAGTTGAACACAACTGAGTGACTGAACTGACTGAATTGAAGGAGAAGCCTGGCACACAGTAGGCACACTATAAAACATTGTGACAATCCAGCAATCCCACTTCTGGGTGTATCCCCAAAGAAAATGAAAGCTGGATATGGAACAGCTATCAGCACCCCCATATCCATCGCTGCATTATTCATAAAAGCCAACACGTCAAAAGAGTCTAAGTGGCCATTGGGAGCGAACAGATAAAGAGGATGTGCTATGTATATAAACAATGGAATATTACTCAGCCATCAGAAAGAAGGAAATTTGCCAAATGAGACAACACGAATGGACCTTGAGTGCATCAGGCTAAGCGAGGTAAGTCAGACAAAGAGAAGTACTATATGATATCACTCATGCGGAATCTAAAAAGGCCAAACTCAAAGAAACAGAGAAAAATGGTGGTTGACAGGGCATGGGGGTGGGAGCATAGGGCAGATGTGGTTTAAGGATACAAACTTGCAGTAAGTAGTAAACAAACCCTAGAGAGGTCAAGCACAGTAGAGTGAATATTAGTGAAAATACATTATAATCATCAAACTTGCTAAGAGGCTAGAACTTATTTAGTTCAACCACTAAAAAAGAAATGATAATTATGGCACAGATAGAGCCTCTAGTTATAGCTACAGTGGCAAAACGTAACACTATATAAATGGATCAAATTTTTGTGACCCCATGGACTATAGCCTACTAGGCCCCTCTGTCCATGGGATTTTCCAGGCAAGAGTACTGGAGGGGGTTGCCATTTCCTTCTCCAATATAAATGGATCAAATTAACCTGCTGTACACCTTAAATTTATACAATATTATGTGTCAAATATATTTTAATTTAAAAAATGAATTGAATGAATGAGTGAGCTGGAGCGTAGAAGAAAGCCAAGAGAAGGGAAAGGGAAACCAGAGTACTCTTGCCAATGTAGAACAACAGATGAGTTGTTTTTTTTTTTAATATTCTATTTATTTACTTGGCTGTGCCAGGTGTTAGGTGCAGCACACAGGATCTTTGCTCTTCATCGCATCATACAGGATCTTTAGCTGTGACATGCAAACTCTTAGTTGTAACATGTGGGCTCTAGATCCCCCACCTGGGATCGAACTCAGGTCCGCTGCATTAGGAGCATGGAGACTTAGCCCCTGGACCACCAGAGAAGTTCCAACAGATGAGTTTTGAAGGCAGTAAAACCTGGTTCTGGTACATCAAGCTGTGTGGTGTTCAGCAAGTCATTTTACCTCTCTGAGCCCCACTTTCTTCATCTGTCAAAAGGAGATGGAAGGACTGAATTACACAGCATTGCCACAGTTAGAGATAACAAGAGTAGAAGGTATAACGGAGAAGACTTGGCTGTGGTTGTTTGCCATTGTGGATGTCAGCCACGTGGTGCTTTCTCTGCCATCAGCTGTGAAGGGAGTGAAAACAGCAGGGACCCCTGAGAACTCTTCCAAAGTTCTAGAAGTAAATACCACTTACAAGAGATTATCTCCCTCTCAGTCATCAAGTTATCCTCACAATTAATTTGTACCCACAGACCTCAAATGATGAGCAAGATGGTGCAGCTACTAGGGCAGTCATATGAACACAGGGCGTGACAGTTGTATTTCCTACATAATAAAGGGCTTGCTTTGCTGTATAAGAATGTGTTTGTTTTGAGCAGCAAGAGTACAGCCTGAAATTCTATGATTCTGAAAATTTGGTGAATTTCTGCTTGGCCTCTCCAGTGGGAGGAAGTTACTAAGGGTCATACTACAAGTTCGATGTAAGGAGATGACAAGAGGTGTGTGTAAGCACTGAGAAGACAGGGCATCTGGGGCAGGCAGAGGGGACAAGGGTCATCAGAGGCAGATCTGTTGAAATGGATGCATTTTGAGTGGTACAGTGTGATGATCCAATTAGCTGTCCTTTGCTGGATACTGAAATGTTCCAGAAGTTGCAGTGGTACTCTGCACTTTTAGCCAATGTACAAGGTAGGTGGGCTTCCCAGATGGCTCAGGGGTAAAGAATCTGCCTGCCGATGCAGGAGATGCAGGGGTCCCGGGTTCAGTCCCTGGGTTAAGAAGACCCCCTGGAGGAGGAAACGGCAACCCACTCCAGTGTTCTTCCCTGGGAAATCCCATGGACAGAGAAGCCTGGTGGGCTGCAGTCCACGGGGCTGCCAAAGAGTCGGACACTGAATAACTAAACAACAACAACCAGAGAGCAGACATTGATGATTCTCCACCTTCGACAGATGAGGAAACTGAAACTAGGAAAAGGGGAGTCGCTTGATTTGGAACACATGACTAATAATAGTGAGGCCAGGATGGAAAATCCTGGTGTGTGGGACTGCGGGACACACAGCCTTTTCTGAAAAATAGCATTTTATGGGACCTTCCCCTCTCTATGATCCAAGGCCACAAATAGTAGGCGATGATGGATACACTCACACGTTTTAGTCATATATTTATTTTAATATTTATTTGGCTGCGTTGGGTCTTAGTTGTGGCAGGTGGGATCTTTGCTGCTTCATGCAAGGTCTTTCACACTGGCACACAGACTCTCTAGTTGTGGAGCAGGCTCAGTATTTGTGGCATGCTGGCTTTGTTGCTTTGCAGCCATTGGGATCTTAGTTCCCTGACCAGGGATCAAACCCATGTCCCCTGCAATGCCAGGCAGATTCTTAACTAAACAGACCACCAAGGAAATCCCTACACTCATACACTTTAAACAAATTTAGTTACCTGTATTTAAAAGCTAGAAGATTTTATGTTGAACTCTAGATGCAGAGCTTCCTGTGGCCAGTCAGAAGATCTGGCAATATAATGTGTGAATTGCCCCTCAACAGTGATTGCCTAGAACCCAGCAGAGAATGCTCCCTTCGGGAAAGACAAAACAAGATCCAGCTGGCCACAGTCCCCACTAATCTCTATTCTCTACTCTGCCAGCTTCAGTCAGTTTCTTCCTTCCTGGTCCCTGTGGACATTTGGGTTCAAGATCCCTGCCCTAGAGTCTCGGAGAAGGCAATGGCACCCCACTCCAGTACTCTTGCCTGGAAAATCCCATGGACGGAGGAGCCTGGTGGGCTGCAGTCCATGGGGTTGCTAAGAATCAGACACGACTGAGCGACTTCACTTTCACTTTTCGCTTTCATGCACTGGAGAAGGAAATGGCAACCCACTCCAGTGTTCTGGCCTGGAAAATCCCAGGGATGGGGGAGCCTGGTGGGCTGCCCTCTATGGGGTCACACAGAGTTGGACATGACTGAAGCGACTTAGCAGCAGTAGCAGTAGCAGCCCTAAAGTCTTGAAGCCCCAATCTCCAGGGGGCAGCTGAAGGAAGCAATGGGAGTATTACTTTTCCCTTAGAGCATGGGGGACATGACCCTGGGTGGGAGTGGTAGGGGGTGGGGAGCACTCCACTATGGATAAGTGGCATAGTTTGTTCCAACAGGCAGATGTCTTTTCTTCAGTGAGTACCATCTTGCCTTCCCCTCCCCCCTCCCCTGTGCTGGGGGGATCAAGAATCTCTGAAAGCATCTTGTTATCCCACTCACCGTCACTAGAAGCCCTCGGTGGCTCCTATTGAACCCATTTTATTTCACTTGATCTCCAAAGAGTCCAGACTCATTATAGACCTTGGTAAATGCTTCCCACCCACCACCAACCAACCCCGACAGCTCTATGGGGAGATCCACTAACTTGATCAATAGACCCAAACTTTAATTTTTCTTCCACAGCTAAGGCTATAGGGTGGGGATGGAGGGGAGGAGAGAGGGGAAAATCTTAAAACAGTATTGTTATGATTTCTCTTTGCCTAGAGGAAGAAACGATGTTGCTTCAAATTTTGGCATGAGTTAAACTCAATGCAAACATCGCTATAAATGGGTCAGGCAGTCAGGAAAGCCAGCAGTTGGCCACATTTGTGCTAACTCCGGTCTTTTTGTTTTTGCCAGAGGAAAAAAAAAATTCTAATTTCTATCAGTCTAAATTGAGTTGGGGAGCATTATCAGCTGGAAGGACCCTTCTGATTTGACAGGCCCCACTGTATGATGATTAATTACTTCTCAGCTTCATTGGACTTTTCTAATTTCCTTTTGCCACTGGCTGGAGGCACCGCGCGATAAGTACTGCTCTTATTATTTTGTGCAAAGGAAAATGTCTATTACAGTCTGTCGTACAAGCGAGCAGAATAAAAAAGACAGCCGCTCAGGAAACTTGCAAGCTCCTCTATCTTTATTTGGTCTCCCCGGCCTCCCTGATTCGCTTGTTCTAGAACAGAGGTGGCCACACACGCTTTCCTGTCAAAATAAGAAGATAAAATCATAATCTCTATCAGAGTACTTGACATTTGGAAATTTGTAGAATGATTTCATGGGATTTAATCCCTCCGTTCACCACAAATCCTCCTCCAAATGCAAATGTAACTAAAATATTATACTGAGAAAAACAGGGTCATTCTTCTTCGCCAGTGCATTTATTTGGTCATAAATTCAACTTGGGGGATTGCCTTACTGTATATAACATTGCAACGAGAACAATACTAATAACGATGATGATCATAATAATGATGATTAAAAAGCCATAATTGAATTTGGAAAGAGAACGTTTTTCTAAGCAGCCCCAACACCTAAATTAGAATGTGTCGGTTTCCAGAGACCGCTTGCCTCAGCACAGAATGGCTTACGTGGTCGGCGGGCTGGCTGTCTCTAGAATGATCTCAGGCTCAGCTGGAATGGACAGCTGAGACCCGGCCGTGGCTGCCTGTTTTCCTGGAGAGGAGAGAGATGAAGACGTATAAAGGATACCACTTCTGCGACCCCTTCTGCCTGCTGATGCTCAGGCCGGGGCCGAGACTGAGTTTGGAGACCCTCAGGACGTGTTTACTGAGGCTCACGCAGGAAAAGCTCCATTGAGCAAGTCACGGCAGCATGTCTGTGCATCCCTGGCTGCCGAGGAGGCTACTGATTTCCCAAGGAGTCTGACTTCAAAGCAGGGGTGGAGCAGAGAGCACCAGGGGCAGGGCTGGTGGCTCCAGGCCCTGAGTTCCTGCCACAGCCCCGCACTGGCTTCCGGATTCTGCCTGTCCGCTGCGGTCACTTCATCTGTGGCAAGGGAGGCAGCAGGTTGGGAATTGCTGAAGGAGACAGAGCCATTTAGCTTCTCTCTCTCTCTTTTTTTTATTTATTGAACTTTTTTTGGGGGGGGGGCTGCTCTAGGTCTTTGTTGCCGCGTGGGCTTTCTCTAGTTGCGGTGCACGGGCCTCTCACTGCAGTGGCTTCCCTGGTTGTGGAGCGCTGACTCCAGGGGTCTCGGCTTCCGTAGTTTCAGGGCCTGGGATCTAGAGCACAGGCTCGGTAGTTGTGGCACACAGGCTTAGTTGCTCTGCCACATGTGGGATCAGGGATCCCAGATCAGGGGTCAAACCCATGTCCCTGGCATTGGCGAGCAAAGTCTTAATCACTGAGCCACCAGGGAAGCCCGGCTGCATTTTTAGTAATAATACTAGAGAGTATTTAGTGAGCACCGACTACATGGGGGCACCGTGCTAATTATGTACATTATTCTACATGGTCCGCACAGTCCACTTGGTGTTGGTGCCATTATGAACCTATTTTTATAGACAGGAACATTCGAGCGTCAATGTCTTGCCTGGGATCACGTAGCTATGACATTTGACCCCAAGACTGCCATTCTCTCAACCTCTCTGCTTTGCTATCTCTTATTTCTCTTTTTCACCTTTTGCAAAAGCCCTGATGATAGTGTGTGGGTGAAGAATACTGGTTGGATAAATAGGATTTGCTATTTTATTCTCACACTTCATTCATGATTCTCTCGACTATATCTCTGTTTGTTCCCTAAATGTGTAATGAGCACTTATCATGTGCTAGCTGTTTTACTAGGTTCTAGGGATCCCCAGACAAAATCCCCATCGTACTTGCCCCCAGAAGGCTCCCTCTAACAAATGACTAAAAGTTAAACCCAGAGCAAGAGAAGATGCTGTAATACAGCTGCATAAGAGAGACAGACCCACCAGAATCTAAGACTGGGAAAGTATCAAAGGCCAGACTCTAAGGCTGACACTGGTTTAATCTCTGTACTGGACTGTCTGTGATCTCAGGCAAGTCCCTTCCCATCTCTGGGTCTCAGTTTCCCTATCTGTGCAATGTGGTCATTAGCCTAGACAAGAGATTGAAAACCAGTGACCCATGGCTAGATCCAACCCACAGGTGAGTTTTCTTTGGTCTGCATGTCTCTTTCTTGAACAGAGAACCACCATTCAAGAGCACATCAAAATCTAGGTTTCCAGCTACCTTTGAAAATAAAGCCATGAGAGACGGCACCCGCATTCCCACCCAGCCAGTGGTGGCTGGAGCGAAGAAGCAGATGCTATGCGTTGTTCAGATGAACGGAGTACTTTTCCAGTTTGCTGCAGTCTCCACTACTCCCTATCAATGTCCAACGCCAAGACCAACTAAAAATGGTCCTGTGTCCTCACTGATATTGTTGATTAGTGTTTTCTTCTTAAAGGAAATATACCTCTGTAGCCATGATGACAACAAAATCAAGAAACAAAATCATGTTTAACAAAGGATCACATTTTAAGAAAAAAAAAAGAGTAGAGAACATGTTTCCATGTTGAATTAAAGAAGATTTCTGTGTATTTTATATACAAACAAAAGCATACCTGTGTTGAAAGAATGCAATTGTATTTATTCAGTGTTCCTTCTGGCATCTGAGTTTGAACCCTGGGCTTCTTACATCTCCAGAACTTCACTCTGGGTCCTGAGGGCGCCTGTTGTGAAGAGCTGGAGCTGGGGCTTGGCCACCAACCCAACCCCAACATAGGGCCAGTGTGAAAAGCAGATTGCCAGTCACCTGTCCACCTGGCCTGTTTGCATGAACTCTCTCTGGTTTTCATTGAGAGAGGTGTGTAAGTCACTTGGGTGGGAAGAGTTTCCAACTACTGACTGACCTTTCCGGAAGAGGGAATCCCTCATCCACTGGTACATGGTACCCAATGCCCCAGGAGCCCAGGAAGAAAGGGCTGGGAGCTTGGTATGGCATGGATGATGCTTCCTGCATCCGCATAGTCTGATGAGGTGAGCTCTGGTAAACTGTAGCTTTGCAGCTAGTCACTTGTCCCTTGTGAACCTTGCTCTGGGCTCTGTAACCTTGCAGTGCCTGCCCTTGGACTCTGTGTGACTCGCCTTGGTCAATAAGATGTTAATAAACACAAGGCAAGCAGAGGCTTGAAAGGTGTTTGTACATCTTCTCTCCCCCTCCTGCCCCTCTGCCTTCCACACGAGAACACACCCAGGCCAACCTGTTGGAAGATGTGACTCATGGAACCGAGCCCAGAACTCCAGTTGTCCCAGGCAAAGTCATTCTAGACCCACAACAACCAGTCTAGCCTGAAACCAGGGAGAGAGCCAGCCCTGATTACCAGCACCCCTTAGCCAACACATAGCTGACACCATACTCATGACTTGGGCCAGCTGAGAGCTGAAGAAATTCCCCATCAACCAGCAGACTCAGAAGCTTAAGAAATGCTTATTCGTCAAGCCATTTTTGGAGTGTCTTGTAACACAGAATTTTTATGGCAACAGAGAGCTGATCCTCCCTACAAGGATGTTTCTTCCCCAACAGCGCTATCCCTCCCCGAAGTCATCAGCCTCCACCTCTTGTCCACAGGCTGACTCCTAGAAGGTGAAATTGGTCCAGAGCCACAAGTGTATGATGGCTTCCAGAGACGGGTCTGGGTCTAAACGCTGCCTATTCCCGGCTCTGTTGCTTTTCACCAGCTCTTTGTTTTTTGAAGTCTCCATTTCCTCATCTGTGTAATGGAAAGAAGAATAATACAAACCGTGCTGGATTCACAGAGTTGTTAGGATGAATAAATGAAAAGGACAGGTAGAAAGAATGTTCAACCCAGTGCCTACCATAGGGTATACGTTCAATAATTATCAACAAGTCTCACTCCTACCCTTTCCCCTTTCCTCTTTCTATTACTTTCTCAAACTTTTGGTGTAATTTCAAGTTTCCTGCACACCACAGTGGGCACTCAAGCAACTCTTTCCACCTGCACAGAGCATTATGGTGTCAGAGCACAGGCCTACAGAATTTCCCTCTGGCAAGAACCACAGATGATGCCTAGTTACTATGATCCCAGGACCTCCCACCCCCCATCGCCTTCCTCATTTGCAGCAGCTCACTGGAGATGGCCATAAGCACATTCCGACATGCCAGACATCACTTTGCACTTAGAAAACATGATCAGCGACATATCTAGAAGACAAGGTTTGTCCCCCAGAGAGACTGATGGTGCAGAAAACTGAGATTCTTCATGTGGTGTAAAATACCATTGCTTCCCAAAGTGTGTGCTGAGAGAGTGTTTCCACATGGCATCCTCTAAAGAAATAAATGATAGACAAAGAGTAGATATAAAGATAGATAGACAGATTGGGACAATCCAAGGAAAAATAAATTTGATAAATTCTGAGCCAAACAGGCTTACAGAAAGACTTCTTGGAGATGTTCAAGAATAACGTGTGTTATTTCCCTCCAGTGAGGAGGCAGAACGTTGTGGTTTCTTTCTTTTTAAAAGTGATTAGGGAAGCCCAGGAATATTGGCGTAGGTTGCCATGCCCTTGTCCAGGGGAGTCTTCCAGACCCAGGAACTGCACCCAGGCCTCCCACACTGCAGGCAGACTCCTCACCATTTGAGCCACCAGGCAAGCCCAGTTTGGCCACAGAGCACCCCCATTTTGGAGTCAAGTTTTTTGGGACCATGAACTGTCGTTTGGGGAAATGGTGACTTGAGCTTCACTTGAGTGGCATGGCTGCCATTGCAGACAAACCATCCGCACAAGCAGGTACTTCTCTGCCTCATGGAGGGAGCCCAGAGTGCGACACTGCTCTCCCTTCCCTGCCCTTGGCTCTTGTGTTTTGGTCTGTCCTTACCCCTCTGTTTGTTTGGCCATGAATAAGAGCTGAAAGTTTGATGTTCCTTGGATATGGCTCTTTTCCCCCTCTTCTTAGTGTGAATTGTGCAGGCAGACATGGGCGACTGCAATTCACTCTTCCTCCCTGGTCATGTGAATGTACGAGAAGGCAGAAGTCCCTTCTTTGTGATGGAATAAAGCAGAAATGCTAGGAGCATTATTCCTTCTTCATCATGCCCCCAGTCAGCCGAGGTTTAAATGGAATGCTGTCAGGGTCACTGACATGATTTTATTTTTTTAAAGCAGGCATACAAGATACCATTACATTTCATTTTTAGGACAATTGCTCTCTGAGCAAACTGTGTTATTTTCTTGTAGGTAATCCCCTTACCCGACTGTGGATTTGCCATGTTTAACATCATCTACGACAACCAAAAAGCAATGAAGTGTGTTATTGACAATGTTTTAATTACAATACGTAAAAGATCCAAGACAGCAAAGATGAGAAAATTATCTGCCTGTAGTGGCATTTGTATGTTTAAGAAAATTCACAGTGGTGGTCCGACCACAATGTATATATATATATATATATATATATACGTGTGTGTGCGTATATGTGTGTGTATTCCTATATATATATTCCTGCTAATGACTAAAAATTTTAGCAGCATGTATGGGATTGCTTTAAAGAAATAATAATATTGATAGAAATGATTGTCCCTGGCAGCACGACAGATGAAATTAGAAGCCCTTAGAATTGTGGGCTTGCAACAATGTTAGTGTGAAATATAATCGTTGGATTGCTTTGTTCTTTTTCCCAATAAAAAGTGGAAGCTTTTGAGTATTGTTATTAGGCGAGCTAAGCTGGGCTTCTGTACAGCATAGTTTTGTGTGTCTGAACCAGCAGAAGCTTTTGAAGTCCCACGATTCCTTCTGCTTGCTAATTCTTCCATTTGTTTGATTTTTGGTACAAAGAAAATGAAAGAATATGATGAGATTATGGCATTTTAAGTCAATATTTATTAAAAAATCAATCTAGATGAAAATCTGCCCATCCCTCTAATTAGATGAGGCAACTTGAGGTTGATTTTTAATTGCAAAAGTAATTACACGGAGCAGATAGCCAGTGACATTTGATTATCTAGGTGATTGATTAAAAAGCCGAGCTCACCAAGCAGATTGCCAGCCAGGGAATCCAGACAAAAGAGCAAATTAAAAAAGTTGTCCTGTTAGTAATCACAAAATTCAAGGATGAAATTACAGAGCCAAACACCTCCATTGCCCCTTCATCATCATCACTCACTCCACACGCATTCACTCCAACGCCTGATAAAGAAATGGATTAGTGTGAAATTAATTGGAGAAGGGGGGAAAAAAGGGAGGGAACCAAATTCACCACTGAGCACAGGGCTTTTTACAAGTTGCAACAAATTTCTCCAGTTTTATAATAAACTTTTCTTTTTGGCAAGAGAGATGTTTTCACAAAGGATCTTTTCAGAATGTTTGATGATATTAATTTATCTATTAAGAGAGGGGGGGGAATCTCACTTTCCAGTAGAATAGGATATTAAGATGTCTTGCTTGTTCTCCATTTCATTATAACATGAAAGCCTGGGGAACAGGCTGTACATTTGGCAAGAGAATCCTTGGATTTGTACACAGCCCTTGCTGACATATTGGGCAGAATAATGAAGGGGCTTCCTGGTCATTCGGGCAGACCCTGGTGGGGTCCTCTTTAGGATATTGGGGATAAAAGTGGAAGGGGCATATACTAGAGCCACCCCCAAGAGGACGTTGAATCTGGATCACTGCGATAATTCTGAGTCCCCAGGAGTCTCTGAAAAGCAAAAAGGAAACTGAGGCGGGGGCCCTCCAGCGCAGCTTGGGTAGCCCTCAGTGTTCTGGCTGCTGCTCGGCAGTGCTGCTCGGGGTAGAATGTAATGAAGCAGTCAAGAGATAAAGTCCACATCAGTGCGAACATCTATTCTTCTGCTTTGTCAGAGATGCCATCCAGTCAGAGCTGGATGGGTGTGATGAGTTCCTTACAACCCTCCAGGGAAGCCGATTTCAGCTAATTCCGGGGTCCACACAGGGGGATGCTCCTTCAGTAGACAGACGCTTAGATTCCCAGCCTCTGACACCAGGTAATGCCACCCCACTCCTCGTTGTAGTCATTGTACTGCTTTTCTGAAAACCCGTTTGTTTCTTCAACACATCCTTTTGGTAAGGGAGTTTGATATTATAGTTGAGCGTTCAGACTCTTAGAGAACAATTTGGCATCATCCAGGGTCTTCCCTGGTGGCTCAGCCGGTAAACAATCTGCTTGCAGTGCAGGAGACCGCCTGCAATGCAGCAGATCAGGCTCCATCCCTGGGTCGGCAAGATGCCCTGGAGGAGGAAATGGCAACCCACTCCTAGGACATCCCATGGATAGAGGCGCCTGGTGGGCTACAGTCCATGGGGTCAAAAGAGTTGGACACAACTTAGCTACTAAACCACCACCAGTGCAACCGGAGTCATAGACATCCTTTGACGTAGCGATGCTTCCCCTAGGCGCATGTCCTAGAAAAATATGTGCAATGTAAACCAGCAGACATGGGCAAAAACACTCAAAACAGCAAGGTTCTTGTAGTTGCTGCAAACTGAGAAGAGATCAAATGCCTCTCCCTTGACAAATGGATAAATAAATTGAAGTATGTCATTCAGTGATATACTATACACACATACCATTTCGAAGTTGCAACATCATGCCTAAGCAGCAAGACAAGAAAGAATATTTACTGAGTGATTCCATTTACACCAAGGTCAAAATCTTGAAAAGCTATATTACATTGTCTAAGAATCTATTGGTGATCAAGGAGAGGAAAGATTATAACCATAGAGGAAGTGCATTGAGTCTTTGGGGTATTTGCAATGTGGGTTTTTTTTTTTTTTTTTTTTGTCATTGGTGGTAGATATCAACTGCTTGTCTGCCTGTACACATGTATTTCTTGGTTATTTTCTGAATGCATGTTACATTTCACACACACACGTTGGTATATAGACACATATGAATTTAAAAATCAATCTTCAGAATGCTCAACAGATTCATGCCAATGGGCAAGAAGGGAAAGTGGACTGCAGATGTGGTACTTCAACTTCACCTGTGATTTTTTTTTTATCTTTTTTCTTTTTTAAAAAAACCTCTAGTTTATTTATTATGTTCAAGTTCTTTGTTTAAACAACTTTTGTAACTAATATGGCTAAATGTTAACAAACACAAATTCTAGTTGATGGCAACATGAATATTTAAAATGTATCCATTATGCAATTGACTTTTTCAGAATTCCAAGAAGAAAAAAGAAAATATTTACTGCATATGAAAAACACACTAATAAGGACACAAGCTGAATTCTGTGGGAGCCAAAAGAGGAAAAACATGATTTGCCTGAGGTGATGAGAGAAGGTTCCCAGAGAGGATGCCACTTGAGCTGAATCTTGGCCAATAAGTAAAAGTTCATCAGATAGACTCAGAGGATGAGACTGTCGAGTGGAAAAGAACATAGCATGATGAGTAGAGTGCAGACAACTGGTGCTACTGGAAGACCCCTCTGGGCCTCAGTTTCCTCATCTATAAAATGGGCCATACCAGGCTCTCACATACCAGGCTCCAGAAAATATGGAGACTCAATTTAACAAAAACATTTAAGATCCTGGGCTTTTGACACAATCTGCCCAAGTTCAAGTACAACTCTATTCCTTATTAGCCATGAGACCTTGGGTGAGACAGTCAATTTTTCTTTGCTTCTCTGCCTTTTCTATACAAATAGTGGTAACAGGATTTCAGTATTTACCTCGCAGGACTTTGGTAAAGGTGCAATGAACCCATACACTTAAAATATATCCATCAGTGTCTGGCAGATAGTAAGAACCCAGTTTGTTACCATTATGGGATTGTTGATTTATTATTATTTTATGGGATTTGATTCTCAGGCATCTGTGACATTCCTTCATGGCTTTTTCAAAAGTTCCGGCCGTTTCACTGCGTCTATCCACAATTTCACCAGCTCAAGGATTCTGCCATGTTTACTAGGGGGATTCTCATAACCCGGTGCTCATCTCATCCGAGTCACCTGATAGTTGTGCTTCAGATTTGCCCAGGTTCCCTCTCCATAGCTACCCCTCCTCTTCTAATAGCTCTTGTTTGCTGGGATCCCATTCATTCTTACTTGTCTGAGTTTTCCCTTCTGATTGCTACTGTCAGCCAGATTCTCCAAAGGCCACAAGCAAAGCTCCCTCAAATCCATACTCAATTATATTGCCCTCCTGAGGGGACGGGGACTAGTCCAGGAGATAACAGGAAAGATACTACTGTTGGCTTTTCCTTTATTCATGGCTTTGGAGCAGGGTTTCTCTTTGTTAGGCAGCATTAGGTAAATGTTCCTGGGCAGGTGCCCTCTTTCCGTGGGTAGGAAGCAGTTATTGGTGATGTTGAGGGTGAAATTCCCACAGGGCCAGTGGAGGAGTGTTTTTTCCTAATTCAAACTTAGACTTAGACACTGGAGAGGTGGGCAGGAGCCTGGGGGCTTGTTGTTGTTGTTCAGATTTTCAGTTGTGTCCGACTCTTTGAAACCCCATGAACTGCAGCATACAAAGTTTCCCTGGCCTTCGCTGTCTCCCGGAATTTGCTCAAACTCATGTCCATTGAGTTAGTGATACCATCCAACCATCTCATTTTCTGTCACCCCCTTCTCTTCTTGCCCATAATTTTTTCTCAGCATCAGGGTCTTTTCCAATAAGTCAGCTCTTAGCATCACATGGCCAAAGTATTAGAGCTTCAGCTTCAGCATCAGTCCTTCCATTGAATACTCAGAGTTGATTTCCTTTAGGATTGTCTGGTTTGATCTCCTTGCAGTCCAAGGCTCTCAAGTGGCTTCTCCAGCACCACAGTTCAAAAGCATCCATTCTTCAGTGTTCAGCCTTCTTTATGGTCCAACTCTCACAACTGTACATGACTACTGGAAAAACCATAGCTTTGACTAGATGGACCTTTGTCAGCCAAGTGATACTTTGTCTTTTTAACATGCTGTCTAGGTTTTTCATAGGAACTTGATCCTAACTATCAGACCTGTGGAAAACATAGCAAGAGCTGATCCTGCCCCCTCACAACACAGATGAGGAAACCAAGGCCCCATGAAAGCAGAGTTGGGCACAGAGCCAAGCTTCCTGATTTCTAACCCATCACTCTCTCTCTGCCATGTTGATGAGCTCAGCTCTTCACACGTATCCCTAGGGGCAGTAAATTGATGGCAAAAACGACCCCAGCTTTTCATGCCTCTCTATGAACACATTATTTGCAATGTTATTGCAGCACCTCCTCATGTCAAGAAGTGAAGTCTGTTGCCCAGCCAAATCTATATTAGTTTGTAGGGCCACCACAACAAAGAAGCATACAGACCAGGGGCTTCAACAACAGAAATGTATTCTTTCATATTTCTGGAAGGTGGAAGTCCAAGATCAAGGTGTGGGCAGGGTTGGTTTCTTCTGAGGCCTCTCTTCTTGCCTTGTAGATGGCCATCTTCTCCCTGAGTCTTCACATGGTCTGTGCACATCTGTGTCCTGATCACCTCTTTTTATAAAGACACCAGTCTTAATGGATTAAGACCCCACCCATATGACCTCATTTTACCTTAATCATCTTTTTATTTTTTTAATTAAAATTTTTTAAATTGATTTTTTTCTTTAAAAAAGTAATTAAAAATGTGTAATTGATTTACAATGTTGTGTTGGTTTCAGTTGCACAGCCAAGTTAATCGGTTATACATATACGTGTATATGCTGTCACTTTAGTCACGTCTGACTCTTTGCAACTATATGTACTATAGCCTGCCAGGCTCCTCTATCCATGGGATTCTCCAGGTAAGAATATCAGAGTAGGTAGCCATGCTCTCCAGGGGATCTTCCAGACACAGGGATGAACTTGCATCTCCTGTAACTCCTGAATTTCAGGAAGATTCTTTACCACTGAGCTACTGGGGAAGCCCCATAGTGAAAGTGAAGTTGCTCAGTCGTGTCCGACTCTTTATGACCCCATGGACTGTAGCCTACCAGGCTCCTCCCTCCACGGGATTCTCCAGGCAAGAGTGCTGGAGTGGACTGCCATTTCCTTCTCCAGGGGATCTTCCCGACCCAGGGACCGAACCCAGGTCTCCTGCATTCCAGGCAGACGCTTTAACCTCTGAGCCGCCAGGGAAGCCCCATACACAAACATTTATCACTCCTTTTTAGATTCTTTTCCCATACAGGGCATTACAGAGTATTAAGTAGAGTTCCCTGTGCTCTACAGTAGGTCCTTATTAGTTATCTGTTTTATATATAGTAGCATGTCTATGTGAATCACTCCCCCCTTCTCCCCCTTGGTAACTGTAAGCTTGTTTTCTACCATCTGTAACTCTGTATCTGTTTTGTAAATAAGTTCATTTGTACAATTTTTTTTCTAGATTCCACATGTAAGTGATATCATATGATATTTGTCATTCTCTGTCTGACTTATTTCACTCAGTCTGATCATTTCTAGGTTCATTATCATCTTTTTAAAGACTCTATCTCCAGACTGGGAGCTTCCCTGGTGGCTCAGTGGTAAAGCATCTGCCTGCCAAGCAGGAGACATGGTTTGATCCCTGGGTCAGGAAGATCCCCTGGAGAAGGGAAATGGCAATCCCCTCCAGTATTCTTGCCTGGAGAATGCCATGGACAGAGCCACCACCAGGGAATGTGCCTAAATAAACCTACTGATCACATGGAGCAGAGAGGGAGGCCATCCTAGATCGAGCAATAGCCAACCAGCTCCCAAGATGTGAACAAATACGGCCAAGGGCCACAAAATCAATCCACAGGTGACCTATCAGCTGCCCGGAGACCCCTGAGTGAGCCTGGCTCAGCCCAGCAGAATCACCCATCCTCCCAGCAGACCCACGAACTTTTAAGCCACTGGGCTGTGTTTATTTAGTATGTGCCATATTATGGGAGATAACTGAAACATTATCCGCATCAATTTCATCTGCTGAACAGTTTACTCTGGCCAGATACTGTTCCAAGCACTTTGCATGTATTAGCTCATTTACTTCATTCCCATTTTTCAGATAGACAACCTGAGGCAGAGAGAATGTGTGACTTGCCCAGGGTTGCTAAGTTGTCTTTGCTGAAAGAATCAGGATTGAAACTCAGACAGTCTGGTTCCAGAATCCATGCTCTTTGATCACATTCTATGGTGCTTTTCTGATATTGCTTAAGGTGAATTATTTCTCTTTTGTTGAAGTTAGAATTGAAATGAAATGTAAAAGTGTTAGTTGCTCAATCGTGTCCAATTTTTTGCAAACCTATGGACTGTAGCCCACCAGGCTCCCCTTTTCATGGGGTTTCCAGGCAAGAATACTGGAGTGGGTTGCCATGCCCTTCTCCAGGGGATCTTCCCGACCCAGGGACTGAATCTGCGTCTCCTGTGTCTCCTGCATTAGCAGGTATATTCTTTACCACTGAGCCACCTGGGAAACCCCAGCTTCTTCCATGGACCCTCTTAAATGGACATTGTGGCCACGAGGTTAAGGACCTCAAAAACAAAAAGAACCTCTGCAGTGATGCCATATCTCAGATCCTTTTCTCATAAAGTGACAGGACAGTGAGTCTCAGAGGAGGCACTCTGAGTTTGAATCCCAGCTCAGCCAAGCACGAGCTCTGTGACTTGAGTGTGTTACTCAATCTTCCGACTCTCAGTTCCAAGTCTCAGAGACAATGATAGGTGTCTACCTCATAAAGGTATTGGGAGGCTTAACTGAGATCAAGCCTGTAAAGCTCAGTATCTGGGACTCAGCAAGCCCTCCTTGAGTGCCAGTTATGACTAACATCAGATAAGTCATCTTGAGGCTAGAACCTAACCTGAGGCCAACCTCTCCCCAAGAGATAACCTAACTTCTCTGTACCTGTTTCCTCATCTATAAACTGGAAGCAAGAATGCCATCTATGTCTTAGGGTTGCTTGAAGGATTAAATGAGGAGTGGAAGAAATGGGAAGATACTGGTTAAAGGGTGCAAACTTTCATTTATAAGATAAATAAGTTCTGGAATCTCATGTACAGCTTGTTGATTACAGTTAACAATACTTATCTTGTATACTGGAAATCCGATAAGAAAATAGATCTTAAGTGTTCTCATGACACACACACACACAAAATGGTCACAATGTGAGGTGATGGATATGTTGATTTCCTTCATCATGTGGTACACCTTTGAAAAAAATCACATCATACAGCCTTAATAGATGCAATTTTTATTTGTCAGTCATACCTCAATAGAGTTAGAAGAAATACAATTTTAAAAACTAAAAAGCAATTTAGAGGGAATTCCTTGGTGGCCCAGTGGTTAGGACTCAGCACTCTCACTGCCTGAGTTCAGTCCCTGGTCGTGGAGCTAAGATCCTGCAAGCCATGTGGCATGGCAAGAAAGAAAGAAAGAAAAATAATAATTTAGAAAAAAGAGTCAATGAGCTAATCAGGTAAAGTGCTTAGAATAGCACTTGGACAAGCAAGTATACAGAAGCCTGAACAAGTATTTGAAATGTGTGAATTGTGAAAATGCAGCAAATGTATTTCAAAGTTAAATAGCATTGTGCATGGAAATATAGGGAACCATATGTTAAACATGGTATATTTTTCCTGGAATGTCAGCTTGATGATGTAAAAATAAAAATCTGATGGATATTAATGGACCAGCGTGCCCCCAACTATGCTGTTCTCTACCGGTCCGTGGTTGATACCTAAGGATTCTAAGAATTCCACCCTCTCTCCCAAAAGTGCTGGGTGGACTCCGGGGAGAGAGGAGAGAAGGTACCTGGTGGACGCAAAGGCACCTGGCCTCCCAGAGACTGCGCAGGCGCAGTGCAGTCACAGCCCTGGCTGCCTTCACCCCCCGGCTGCCTCTAGCACGCCCGTTTTCCACATTCCCCTTCATTAAACAAGAAACTCAGATGTTGGTAATTAGATCGCCGTCCCCAGCTGCCAAGTCACATTCGGTTCCAAAAAGCCCTGTATACAGCTACTTGTGTGTTTGTTAACAATGTCCCCACAACAGGTCTGCAATTAGAGCCCATCTGTTGGGTTTCTCAGAAAGCACTGCCAATCGGGCTGGTGAACTTGGAGTCCTCATTGTTGTGCATTTCTGACCGGAAACCCTGCAGCGGAAGGCCACCTGTCCCCAAGTGAGTGACTGGGGCTGGAGGCCCCTGGATACCAGTCATAATGAGCGCACGTAATAAATGTTAAGGAAGGTGGGCACAGTCAGATGATGGCATGTACGACCATCGTGGGGTGTTTGTGCTGGTCTCCTCAATCAAAGCCGACCCCCTCCTGTCTCCAGCTGACCCATCCATCAGCCAGCCACAGTCTGCATGCCTGAATGCTACTATTCGTGTCCAGGGGGTCATTTCCCAGCCAGTGCTATTTGGTTGAAATCAAGTATCATTGTTTTTCAGGAAAGGGGGTGGGTCCCTAGTCCCATCCCAGTAGGAGATGCTCTGGAGCCAATGTCAGCTACCTTCCTGGATGAGTCCAGTCTTTCAGAGGAGTCAGTGATAAACAAGCCTCCCCTCCAGGAAACAAATGGGAATATGAAAAAGTTAGGGGGTAGGAAGAGGTGCAGGTGCAGCCTATTTGAAATCTAACAAATTTGAAAATGTATTTTCCAAGAAGGGAGCTACACATGCATGCACCAGAAAATAGTTACTGACAGCCATTAAAAAAAGAATGAAATAACGTCATTTGCAGGAAGATGGATGGATCTAGAGATTAACATACTGAGTGAAGTAAGTCAGACAGACAAATAACATATATTACTTATACGTGGAATCTCAATGAGGCACACATGAACGTGCCTATGAAACAAAAACAGACTCACAGACACAGACAACAGGCTCACAGACAGACAATAGGCTCACAGACAGAGAAAACAGGCTCACAGACAGTCAACAGACTCACAGACACAGACAACAGGCTCACAGACAGAGACAACAGGCTCAC